>NW_022170878.1:18529004-18693077 GCF_008802855.1 Photinus pyralis
TGCCATAGTAACAAGCATCCCATTGGTTGACGCAATGGTAACCAATGCAACCGTCGACGTTTATTCGAGGTATAGCTTATTCTCAGTATATACATGCATTGTAGAATCGGCCCTTACGTTGAAAACTTGAGATTTGAAAAACAACAAAAGAAGCGGGCACTTTCCCTAAAAAATGTCGCAAAAAAGAACAATTCTAAAAACTTCTTAAAATCGTAAGAGATCTCAACTTAAAAAATCCCTAAACCTTCTCAAAGAGATAGAACATAAATTATATGTACGCTTAGCTTCATTTCACTTCACTTTATTTTTTCAACTGGCTCTTCTTCAAATACTCCTTTCTTAAAACGTTGAAACCCTTCCAAATTTTCTTCACGTCTTTGATTCATAAGTAATTTTTATTTTTCTTATCGTTATCGCTTGATTATTCTTCATCTCTCCAAAATTCCCATAGTATAATTCTTCACTTCTTCCGTATTCAATCATTCTTGATGCTTTTCTTTGCTCAGACTTGGTAATTCTTCCATTTCGTCAACTTATTCTCCGTTTTCACTTTAATAACTGTTCAACATCTTCTTGAATAAAGCATTTAGGGGTTACAACGCAAATTTGGGAACAAATCAATAATATCCAGTCATAGCAGACTTACCCTTCAGACATTGCTTATGATTGGCTGAGACGCTGCAACAGTCTTTGTTGCAATAAAGGGTTGAAGGTGTTGGACTCAAATTAACGCCAAATAAACGCTTCCGTCACAGTACCCCCTTCTGTTTTTTAAAAAGTAGAAAATTTGGAATTTTAAAAACGACAACCAAAGAAGCGGACACTTTTCCTAAAAAATGTCTCAGAAAAAAACAATTCTAAAAACTCCGGACAGGAAGTCAAAGAACCCAGCTAACTTCTTAAAACCCTAAGAGACCTCAACCTAAGAAAACCCTAAACCTATTCAATAAAAAAGATAGAAAATAAATTATATACGCTTCGCTCCTTTCGATCTTCATTAAATCTTCAATAAACTCCATTAAACTTGTTCTTCAAATAATTCTTCTTTCTTGAAACCCTTCCAAATTTTCTTTACGTATTTGATTCATAACTAATTTTCATTTTTCTTATCGTTATCAATCATTCTTTTTCTTCCCCATAGTGGAATTCTTCACTTCTTCAGTACCCAATAATTCTCGATTCATTTCTTTATTCAGAGTCGGTTCTTCTTCTACACTCAATAGCTTGGAATACTTCTTCTTGAATGTTCGCCGTCTTTTCCTCTTTCAACTTCAATTTAACTTCTTTAATCTTCAATTCTTGTTCTAAATTCTAGTTTATGTCTTGTAGTAACATAACTTCCATCTTATTCTTTAAATTTCCTTGCTCCGAGATGGCGATGCTCTGTTGTTGATTCTTCATAAGTTTCTAATTTAATTCTCGTGCTTTCAAAAGATCTTTTTGACCGTTGATTAGTTTGTCTTCGAAAGTTCTTAGAAATTTTAACTTCTTCAACTCTCCTCCAACTTTTCTGAAATGATTAGTTGACTTTTCACAATTCCTACCTATTTCTTCATCTTCTTCACTCTTTTCGTTAATTTGTTTTAAAGCCCCGATCAAATTGTCTAAATTTTCTTCTTTTTGGATATTAACTTATTTAATTTCTTGAATTTTAATTTGTTATAATACTGCTTTCTTCCAATTTCTTGATAAGTTCTGAATGAAATAAATTAATTTCATTTACTTTGAATTTGAATTCTCTGCTAGTTGATTTTCGACCTTCGATTCGACCTCCTCCAATTCTCATGATTTCTATTCGGCTCGTACCTTCCTCTCCTCTATTATATTTCACGTGTCTTCTATTTATCATCTCTTTACTTCTTAATTTCTTGAATTTCTTTGTTCTTCATTGGCTACTTGAATTCGTTCTAGAATATTCCAGATCCTGCTTGAATATTTTCCACATCTCTAGGGAAATGACGAGATAGGGCAATCACTCCATCTTAACGGGGCTTTACGGTTGTGACTTAATTCAAAAATTCATAGGTGGCAGCTCATGAAGCTGACATGACCTAATGCTGAGTGGCAAATGCAATCCAAGAGGCCTCGTTAACCATAGGAAACCTGATTACTAATTTAGTTATTTCTGCGGGAAATTCAAAACATAAAATCCAAAATTAAAGCCTCCTTCGCACCACCCTCCTCTCAAGGATTCAATATAGGCGAACAAATGAACAATGAGATGGTCCATGTTCAGGTAACCCTGGTCGCACATAACCGAGATTAGAGCCGCTTCCTCTGCCGGCGTCCTCAAGTTTGCCAAAAGCGTGTTGTGGCTTGACTGAGAGTTTGTACAGGCTTAATAAAGGAAAACCAACATACCAGGCCGTTCCGCCTCACCGCTAGATGACGCCACTGTCGAAATTTATTATCGTGTATTACATTCTTATAGGCTCGTACTTTCAAAATTTTGGCCGAATTAGCCTACGATTAAAATTTAAAATTAATAGGTGAAAACGATCTTATAGCTTCATGGGGCGTCAGAGGTGTAGTAGGGCCGGTTCTGAACCATTTTAAGCTCTCTCACCACCTGGAGGTAACATTGGAAAATAAGTCAGATGAAAGACGTCTGCCGCTTGGCAGTGACCTAGAAAAGTAGATGAAGATAGAGCGAAAAAGGTACACGTATCTGCTCTCCCCTCGTAGTGACCTTGGAAAGTGTGACTAAGTCAAGGTAATGCCCAAAGATAGCAACGACCCCAATCCTTTTTTGGGTGCCATATTTAATTTCTATGGTAAATTTTTTTGGGGTGTCAAATTTTATTTTTTGCTTGCACATTTCATTTTCAAAGTCAATTGTTTTCATTTCCTCACAAGCTAATAGAATGCGCTGTTTAACTAGTATTAAGGGGTAGGATTGGAGAAATATCGGTCGTGCCCCTCTGCGCGAACAAGGTAAGAACATTCTTTTTTGAATAAATAAAGACAAAAATTATATCATCAATGATGAGCTACTTTGGGAAATGGAGGTGACCCTAGAATGAAGTGGAGAACATTGGGAGAAAGCTGAAAGAACTTATGGGACTGGTGGTAGACTTGCCCTTCAAACATTGCATATGATTGGCTGAGACACTGCAACAGTCTTTTTGCAAAGTGTTGGACTCAAATTACATCCAAATAAATGCTTCCGTCACAGCACCCCCTTCTGGTTTTTTAAAACGTAGAAAACTTGAGATTTGAAAAACAACAACAAAATAAGCGGCCACTTTCCCTAAAAAATGTCTCAAAAAAGAACAATGGGAGAAAGCTGAAAGAACTAATGGGACTGATGGTAAAGTGAAGGAATCTTAAAAGGAACTTGATATAATTTTAGTGAAAGTTGCAAGGAACATGGCGGGGAATAGCCTAAAGAGGAACTCGAGGGAAACAATGAAATTTATAGAAGCTTGATGGGACGTGGGGAAGAATTCACACTCACCGGAAAAAAATACTGGAGGGGAACATCGCCGATTATATCAATTATCAAGCTTTATTGAAGGTTCTTGGGGCTTTTAAAGACAAAAATCTTTCAAAGAGCCGAAACAAACCTTTGGAGTCGTCGTGAGACGTAACCATCCATAGTAAGTGCATGGAAAAGCCTTTATTAGTCCCTAACAGCTACCAGTTTCTAACAACAGACCTTTCACCATCTTAAAGATCTTCTAAGAGTTTTTTTTACTATTGTATATACGAATATTTCACGTTTTTTACGTGCTTGGGAGGATATCCAAAAGCCTTTTAAAAATCTTGTAGTCCTTGAGTTTCCAAAGAATTTCAAGAGGCCTTGAAAAACCTTAGTTGGCGTTTATCGAGAAATTTGATCAGGATAACCAGGTGTTTTCTAATCAATTTTCATGCTTATTCCTTGTATTCGTAAGCACGATGAGTGAGATGGGGTCAGTTAATCTGTAATCCTGATACCAACAGTTTTAAGAAAGAAATCCCAATCAGTGTAATTTCCCGTTGGAAATCGCAATTATACCCTTTGAGTTATTTGTCTTTTATCTTAACTAAAGTTGCTGCTCTTAAATTAGGAAACTTGTATTTACTTATACAGACAAGAAGACGAAGGTCTCCATGTTTCGAAAGCGCTCCCTGCCTACTTAAAGCTTTGTTTTCGTGCGGAACTACCAATCCAAACTTTCGAAAACTTAATTAAGAATATTAATCTGGTTACTTTTATAAAAGCCAAACACCTTAAAGTATCAAAACTTAGTTAATAATGTAATCCAAACCCTCGAACTCTATCCATGTTCCACGTAAGCCGACCAAATCAAATTATACGTAGCAATGGGATTAGATCTCACAAACACATACGCCTAATACGACCCCATTGAACTTCGACAGCAAAAACCTAACCTCACCCCTTTGAAATTGAATACGCGCGTTATTAGAAACTTAATTATACAAAGTAGAAAATTATCAACAGTTTAAGCGAGGACAAAGAGAAAGCTCGGAAAACTGATTTCCTTTTTAAGAGCACGAGCACCTCAGCTTTTTATCCCAGTCATTTAACTCAGACAGTCTGGAATGGGCGAGATATTTTTATCTCGGTGTTGAGCACCTTCGCTGCCTGTTTCGTTACCCTACTTTAATATTTCACCTCCTCCTTTTTTTTTTGTTCCTGGCGCGACTTAATTCCTGTTCCTACTTATATTATCAGCGCCCTTTTCCTCGACAAGTATAATACGAATTTTCCCCTTCATAATGAGTTTCCTTTGTTGACTTATTTTATGGCTTGAAACCTTTAAAAAAAGGGTTTTATGTCGAATTACTCTTATTTGGACACACGATAAATGTCGACTAGGTGCCGACACGAAATTAATAAGTCAGGCATGAATGGTTGCTAGAGGTGGTGGCGACTTTTCATTTTTAGTACTTCGGCAAATTGGATTTAATTGCTCTCGAGCCGTATACGCGACATTAAAAATCGTGTTCGGGCGCCACGTGTGCATAATTAGTGGAGAATCTATAGGGTAGCGCAAGAGGGATGAAAAACCGCCAACGATGTCCATTAAAGTGATATCAATTGCCAATTAATTAAATAAAACTTTGCAGAGATTAAAATTTTTACGGTCGTAGTAGCCGCAAATCGAAACTCGGTGTTAGTATTACTCTACCATAGGGACTAATAAACATGCTCTTAAAGAGTATTCATGCTCATTTAGAATAGGAAAATTTACCCATGTACCGCTTCATAGCGAACGTGAACGAGAGTGGCGATAAGCATCGATAAGAAGAAGCGTATTGCGGAAAGTATGAACCGAAAATTTTCGTCGCGTTCTGTGAAAACACGAGCACGTGACGAAAAGGATTTATATATTCGTTTAGAACAGTCGAGATGAGCTTACTTATTGCAATCTCAAATCCTTTTTTTCGTGGTGCCAAGCTTTGCTTTTCAATTCAATGACTCCTTTTTTGTGGTGTTTTATTCTACTGACGAGGACAATACCCAATTTTTGTGAGCCATATCGATAAATCCTGACCCAACTCCATGTAAAGTCCCATAAGGCGATAATAAATAGAAGTTAAAGGTTAACGACCCTACGACATTGAAAACCAGATAAAGGTCATGCCGATTTTTCGGAGGGACGAGGGCGTAGGGTGAATGTTTCAGGTCATTGACTTGGAGGGGGGCGTAGCAAGTAACAAGTACACAAACCAAAGACAAAAACTGTATAGCGACCTTGTTAAAGAGAGTATTTTCCCACCATACAATATAGTGCACATTTTGTCCTTAGCAGTACAAAGCGTAACTATTTGCACGGCTCTTATGAATTTTATCAAATCAAGTCAGCTCACATTTTAGATAGGTTAGATTTCGTCTTCATTTTCTCCTATTTGCGACTTTTGAGTATCTTTACATTTTGAACAAGTCCGAGGTCTACCTGTTCTGTCCGTTAGCCACCCCGAGAGACCCCTGGGTGTGAAGAGTACATCCTATTCCACTCCTTTGTGGTCCCTCAAATCATTTTGTACAGGGTTAGACTAGGTCCAAACAAACACATGAGCTGCTGGCTAATGAACTTGTTTAAGGGCCATAAAAAAAAATTGGTTTCTAGTCCATAACTTTTGATTTAGAAGTCTAATCGATAAAGTACTAATTGTTTTGGATTCTACGCACTAAAATTAATAAGAAAGTGTTTTCCCGAGAAATTTTGGTGTAGTCGATTTTTGGTAAAAAAGGAAGTATCCAAATACTATGCGAAGTATTCGAATACTCAAAGTATTCAAATACCTTTAGACTAGGTCCAAACAAACACATGAGCTGCTGGCTAATGAACTTGTTTAAGGGCCATAAAAAAAACAAAAAAACAAAGCCCCTCGCATTTAGACATATCGAAAATGCTAATCATGTCATGGATAGCGTATACACTTTTACATGTCTACAAACTGTTTTCAGTATCTTTTCAGGGAGAGCTGGGCAGAACACTTTAAAAAAGTATTTGAATACTAACTAGTAAAAACTTTACACAAATCAGGTATACTACATACTTTTACGTCCAGCACAAGCGAATACTAGATACAGATACATTGAAAAGTATTCAAATACTTTAAAAAATAAGTATTCAAATACTTTAGAATGTATTCGAATACTTTCAAAAGTATTCGAATACTTGTCACTCAAATATATTAAAAATTTAAAAATAAAATTTCTTATAGAATGTGGCCTGTAGAATCCATAATTTCAAACAGTTCCAAGATTGGGCTACTAGTTCAAAAGTTACAGCCCTTTGAATTTTCTTTCGAAATTGTTTTCTAGTCCATAACCTTTGATTGAGAAGTCTAACCGAAAAAGTACGAATTGTTTTGGATTCTACGCACCAAAATTAATAAGAAAAAGTGTTTTCCCGAGAAATTTTGGTGTAGTCGATTTTTTGGTAAAAATGGAAGGTTATACACTGCTTTTTTTTGAGGCCCGAAAAAAATTGGTTTCTAGTCCATAACCTTTGATTGAGAAGTCTAAATTACGTGTTGACGTTCTTCCAACTCCGAATTAATTACTCATTTGCTTTAATACGTTTATTAATGAAGCAACGCAGGTAACAACTGAAGCTATACTGATACTGATTCTACGCACCAAAATTAATAAGAAAAAGTGTTTTCCCGAGAAATTTTGGTGTAGTCGATTTTTGGTAAAAAATGAAGGTTATACACTGCTTTTTTTTGAGGCCCGAAAAAAAATTCTCAGATCGACCCTGAAAAAAACTTGCTTATAGAATGTGGCCTGTAGAATCCATAATTTCAAACAGTTCCAAGATTGGGCTACTGATTCAAAAATTACAGCCCTTTGAATTTTCTTTCCAAATGGGTTTCTAGTCCATAACTTTTGAGTGAGAAGTCTAATCGAAAAAGTACGAATTGTTTTGAATTCTAAGCACCAAAATTAGTAAGAAAAAGTGTTTTGCCGAGAAATTTTGGTGTAGTCGATTTTTGGTAAAAAATGAAGGTTATACACTGCTTTTTTTTGAGGCCCGAAAAAAAAATTGTCTCAGATCGACCCTGAAAAAAACTTGCTTATAGAATGTGGCCTGTAGAATCCATAATTTCAAACAGTTCCAAGATTGGGCTACTGATTCAAAAGTTACAGCCCTTTGAATTTTCTTTCCAAATGGGTTTCTAGTCCATAGATTGAGCAAAGGAGAAACTGGATTGCGCATAAAATATTTTGGTAGTGTCCCCAAAATTATAAAGGATACCCCAAAATTAAATTCTTTAGCTAAAATACGGCCAAGTCATTAATTTGTTTTACTAATTTTTATCAAAATGTAAGAGGTTTGAGAACCAAAATGAATATTACTCAACAAAACGCACCATTTTTCGATTATGATATCATAATTCTCTCTGAAACGTGGTTAAACAGTCACATTTGTTCTTCTGAACTAGGATTCGAAAATTATAGTATTATTCGAACTGATCGCGACCATCAGAACAGTTTAGGGGGAGGTGTACTAATTGCAATTCAAAAACGTTACAAATTCAAAGAAATATCATGTAGCTCTTGTTTAGAAAATGCATATTGTTTGTTAACACATAATAATATAAAATTATTGGTTGGGGCAGTTTACATACCACCATCAACACCATCAGAAACGTATGAACTTCTGGGTACGGAATTAGAGCAAATGGTCGATAATTATTCTCCCGATCATATTTTAGTTGCGGGAGATTTTAATTTACCACAATGGACAAATGACGAAAATATGTTGCACCAAATAGCTAACAAATCGCGTTAGGGCATGTAATTAATACTATTAATTTGCTTGATTTGAAGCAAGTAAATACACTTCCTAATAGGGATGGTAAATATTTGGATTTGGTTTTCACAAATAGTGCAGAATTGGAAGTCAATTATGATACCGAACCGCTCGTTCCTTGCTATAGATACCATCCATGTTTGTCATATAATTGGTTCATACCATCAGGTGCTTCCCTCCCTAGTGCTCAAGAAACATTTTATTATGACTATGAGACAGCGGATTACGACGGTATAAATAATTATTTGTTTAATGCAAATTGGAATTAGCTATTTAACTTAAATAATGGATCTTCCATCGAAGAAAATCTTAAGACCTTCTACGATATAGTCCACACAACGATATCTCTTTTTGTCCCAATTAAGCGCAAATATGTCAAAAAGCATCCAAATTGGTTCTCGAAGGAAATGATCAAATTACTAAATGAGAAAAAGCGTGCTCATAAGGTATACAAGCCGTCATTATCATGGTATGTCTATGAACTGTTTAGAGAAACAAGAAATAAGTTTAATACATTAAAACAACAATGTTATAGACGCCATATTACCAAGCTTGAAAATAGTATATCTGCAAATCCGAAATCATTCTGGACCTATTTCAAGTCGAAGCACTCAGATCCATCCTTACCAAATATCATGGAGTACAATGATGAAATCGTTGACAATAACAACGACATTGCAAATTTATTCGCAAGATATTTTTCTTCGGTTTATGCAAATTGCTCTAACACAAAATCGGATTTTAAAATTAGCTCAATAAATAACTTAAATTTAAATCATTTAAAAATTTATAAACAAGACCTCCTTAATAAACTGTTAACTTAAAAAGAATGAACCCAGGTGTTGAAGAAATTCCATCCGTGTATTTTAAGAAATGCGCATCGAATCTATTACAGCCATTGCACTTTATTTTTAATCAGTCTTTAACACATGGGTGCTATCCCGAGGCATGGAAGTATAGTAAAATTGTTCCCATATATAAGACTGGTAATAAAGCCGAAGTAAGTAACTATAGGCCAATCACGATTATTTCAATCATTCTAAAAATTTTTGAATCGTTAATATATGACCAAATCAAGAACATGGTGAACTTCTTACTCTGCGATGAACAACCTGGCTTCCGATCGGGTCTATCTACGGAAACAAATCTTCTATTGCTACAACATTCAGCTTTCGATGCTCTTCAATCTAAAAGTCAGCTAGACATAATATACACGAACTTCAGTAAAGCGTTTGACCTAGTTAACCACATGATGCTTATTAGCAAGCTAGAAGAGTTCGGTTTTCATAGAATGCTTCTAGAGTGGATGAAATCTTACTTGGTTGGAAGAAAGCAAATAGTCTACGTAAAGAACGCTACCTCTTTTTCAATTAATGTTATAGCCGGGGTACCCCAAGGAAGTCATTTAGGTCCGTTAATGTTTTCTATTTTTATAAATAATTTACCAAAATGTCTCAAGTCAAGCTCATGCCTGCTATTTGCAGACGATATGAAAATATATCGTAAGATCTCATGTAATCATGATGTTGAACTATTACAACAGGATTTAAATGCTGTAGAAAACGACATGTTGATCAACATTAACAAATGCAAATCGCTCACCATTACAAGGAAAACAACACCTATCTTTTCATCATACACCATAAATAGTATTCTCTATTAGAAAAAACCAATTGTATCAAGGATCTTGGTGTATACTTTGACACAAAAATGACATTCGTAAACCATATTAACAAAATAGTAAATAATGCTCTTAGAACGTTGGGTTTCATAAAACGGCATTGTAAACAATTTACAAATGTAAATTTACCTTAATTTTATTGTTTAATTCGTACTGTAGGAGTAAACTTGAATATTGTAGCATAGTTTGGTCCCCCAACTACAAATACTTGAAGCATAGTTTGGAAAAAGTGCAATACAAATTTGTGAAATATCTTTCCTATAAAACTGGTCATGTCTCTTTGCCAAACTCATATTCAATTATCACTTCGACATACTCAATTTTATCACTAGAAGATCGAAGAACAATATCAGATATTTTATTTGCAGCAAAATTATGTGGTGGAAAAATTAAGTATCCAAATTTACTATGTTTAATTGAGTTTTCATTACCAACAAAAGGAACAAGAAGTAAGACCATTTTCAAAGTAGATGTAGTAAATAATAATAACTATTCATTAAATAAACCCTTTGTCAGAATACCATCTCTATGTAATAGATACAATGACATAGATATCTTTTTTTTAAATACCAAATGCATCACGTCTACATTAAAATCTAAATTTCTATTATAAATATAACCTAAATATATTATAGTCATAAATTATAGTTACTAATTGTTGGTTTTTCATTGCTATTTTGTAATTTATATTACATATATTAATATCTATATCTTGTTATTAATACTTATTAAAATACTATTGTTAATTGTTAATATTGTATGTATAAATTGGCTTGGCCGTCAATAAATGTTATTATTATTATTATTATAACTTTAGATTGAGAAGTCTAATCGAAAGGTATGAATTGTTTTGGATTCTACGCACCAAAATTAATAAGAAAAGGTGTTTTCCCGAGAAATTTTGGTGCAGTTAATTTTTGGTAAAAAAGGAAGGTTATACACTGCCTTTTTTTGAAGCTCGAAAAAAAATTGTCTCATATCGACCCGGAAAAAAAATTTTCTTATAGAATGTGGCCTGTAGAATCCATAATTTCAAACAGTTCCAAGATTGGGCTACTGATTCAAAAGTTACAGCCCTTTGAATTTTCTTTCGAAATTGGTTTCTAGTTCATATCTTTTGATTGAGAAGTCTAATCGAAAAAGTACGAACTGTTTTGGATTCTACGCACCAAAATTAATAAGAAAAAGTGTTTTCCCGAGAAATTTTGGTGTAGTCGATTTTTGGTAAAAAAAAACAATGAAAAAACATGTAGGAGTCCGTAAATATGTTCTGGGCACTTACTGAAGTTTCTCCCCAAAGGCATTGTGTTGCATTTCCCCATTCACAAGGACATGTTTGTTTTATAAAGCAAACTCCACAAGAAAGTATCCTGAGTTACTTTAATTGAAAATTCATAAAGGAGCAATAATTGATTTGTTGCGTTAGTTTAGTAGTAAAACGTTCATATTCTGTAGAAAGAGATACTGATGCATTTTCATCCACCTAAGCAACTACGTTTTATACAGTAAATCCACAAAGAAGAGTCCTGGAATACCTTAATTGGACAATTATGCAATTTCAAGTCAACACAGAAGTACTAATCGTTTCTCATCCTTCACTGCGGACATTCTTTGGTAATTTGCATCAATAAATGTAATGAAGTTTTAAATTATTCTGAATGACGATTACCCGTTTAGCTTCTATGAATAATGATGCGTTAAATATAATTAAAACTTAAGTATACATCAGGTCCGTAAATCCGATTAAATGTAAGTAATGTAAGTGTTCTGCTTGAGAACGCCTTCGCTCAGTACTAAATCACCCCTCTGATTACTAGGGATTTTAAAGTTGATTGGCTGGATGAATAGGGAAAGTCGAAATATTTTCAAAAACGAATGCGCTGTTTCCCGAATTAACAGCATCAAAGTGCCATTTTGGAACTTTGGCTCGATCTCTAAAACCGACCACACCTCCAGTTACTCAAAGGGAAAGAACTGAAAAACTTTGGAAGAGGGTGTCGGTGTTTTACTCAGTTTCTTTGTTCCAAACTGTATCGGAACGTAGTGGTTGCTCTATTTCAATTCGTACTTGAAAGTGACGGGACAATTGCCGACTTCCCTTACATTATTCGCAAACAAAACCACGCCGAACAATCGAACGTTAAAATCCATCAAAAACCACTCGAGAGCTTTTGCGTAAGAATCGCTGCACTTGTGAGCATTGAGCAACGTAGACATTCCATAACGACAGGTGCGATCCATTTTTATTACAACCTGCCGCAGAACCGGACTTTTAAAGTCCATAAAGAAACATCTCGCATGCAATATACCGCCGCTTATAACTTTCTATTTATTTTAGAATAATTCACCTACGGACGTTTAGCAATATCCTGCGATATTAGTCGATCTAAGATTATTTATTGTGCGCGCAATGGAAAAAAATCCAATGCCGTCATTTATAAAAGGTAAATTACAGCAGAACAGGTGCACTTGAATGAATAAAATCATATTTTATTCAATACGACTCGCGAGGATTCATATTAAATGAAATTGCCCTCATTACTAAGGGCGCTTTTCTCGAAACTATAGACGAAAACGTAAGTAAATGCAATTAGTTACGCAATAATGAAATGTTGGTATACCATGGTAAACAATTCCCTCTTCGCCCTCCCCAACCTTTCAAATAAAGCAACATTCCTCATTCGTACAAATATTTGCTTAATTTTTCTCATATCTATATATTTTTTCCATTCTGTCGGCGTTGTTCATCTTCAAAATACACTTTTATTTTTATTTACGTGGACATACAGAGCAGTATATAGAATTACACAAAGGCACAACCTTTTGCAATTCCATACGTCGAAGGACGACGATCGCATATCCTCAAAATCATATGCTTTGGCTTAATTTAAGGACTCTAATTTTATTATTCAGTCAATCGCTGAATCAAAGATTTTCGGTAACCGAGGTTTCTGAAAAGTTGCCTTTCGAGAGTCGGCATTGGTGGAAAGAGATGAATGCGATTGGAAAAATGGATAAAGATGGCCGCTGGAAATGATTAGCAACCATTTTAGAGGCGTACGTGTAAAATTGAAAAAAGTGGGGATTAGGCCGAAGTAAACAGGTAGCCGGAAGGCGCTTGTGACGTTTGATTACGCACGACCGCGCTACAAATCAAAGTAAAAATCAAATTTTTTAACGATTCAGATTAAGTAAAAAGTGAGGAAATAGATCACAAATTACCGACAGCGTCAATCGTCACACCAATGTAGATTTGACTTGTACTTTAAAAACAAGAACGTGGCTGTACTTAGTATGACGTAACCTAGCCACAGAATCCGACAAATTGTTTAAATGGTGACATTCCTGTGTAAAGTTTTTTCAAGGGACACAAAGTCACCTTACGCTAAAGGAGTTCCGAATTGTTTACGTTCAATGAGTCCTCCGTAGCTGACCCTTGCACCTCCCCCCTCTCCCTACATTGTTATGGATCCGAATACGGCACCTTTATTATTAAGTTATATTTATATTTAATTTCAAAAGCAGAAGGGACTAGAGAAGATTCTCTTTTACCTCGAATATAAACTTTCACAAAATTGTGCCTTAATTGATTTGTTATTCTTTAACCAGGAATTATTTAGGATAAAGGGTGGTCACTCCGGTTGCATTTGGATTGAAAATGGGATCGGTAGTTAAAAAAGTTTCAAATCAATAGCAAATTTAGCCTTTTTGCTCCTGAATCACTCCCTCCGCGAATAGAGATAAAGATAGGGTGCTAGCAGATTCAAAAATTTAAGTAGCCTGCCGTTTTTAGCGTATTTTTAAAAATGTATTTGTAAAAAAGTAGCTTTTAATCTTACTTTGGCCGGCCGGCTGGCTGGCTGGCTGGCAGAAAATGCGGGTACGTCGAAAAACGCTTGTAGAAATACGAGAAGTGTACATGTACCTACTGGTACCGTGAATTAACAACTTTAGGGACGGGGCTACATGAGGTGGGGTCCGCGACATCAGGTCGCCATCCCCTAACGTGTTATACTATCATGGTGATTCCTAGCGTCGAAATTAACCACCTTTTACAAGGTGCGAGTATACGAGAAAGCCCCCAAAAGTTTCTCAGAGCTCGAATCGCAATCTCTTTTTCTCGTGTCGCCAATAGAAGTTCCAGCTATGAAAAGTGCCCCATTTTGTAGAGGGATTTATGGTGGGTCTACTGAAATGCGAATTGCAAGTTAACTCGACCCGACAAGATCTTACTGATGGTGGAGTCAAAACGCGAATTGCGAGTGAACGGGATATATGAAGTTGGTACCGACAAAAGGAATGTGGTTGCCCCCGACCTTTTGTAGGATTTAAATCCCATTTGGATTTTACTCCAAACGTTGTGTCACGCTTACGGTGAAGTAATTTGAGTGTTGTGTCTATAGTGCGGTTAGCGCATAAAGTAAAGTTCTCCACCATCAAAAAGCCACTTCAAAATTGTAATTACAACAGAGCTAGTTTGTTTAAATCAAGAATCTACTTAAATTAAAGAAATAATAATAATAATAATGATTTATTCCCTACTTCTGTACAAGCCAATAAACTAACAGTATAAATTCAATTATAAAATAAACGGAAGAAACCTATTCCGGTGTCGGGAAGAAAATAGTGTTTATACAGTCACTAAAAATTTTTTTTTTTTAAATCCCAATAGAAATAGAAATAATGTGGTTGATGAAATGTAAACTAAGGATTCGTATCATGAATGCTATAGAACTCTGAGTAAAATTCATGTGATTTCAACTATAATTTCAGGCTGCGTTTAAATTTGGGTAATGATTGCTTTGATGTTATGTAATCAGGCAGATGATTGAGGATTTTGATACCTATATAAGATGGACAATAGGTGTACTTTTAGAAGTCTTAATTGAGTATTTGACCTTGTAGGAAAATCATGGACGTCGGACGATTTAGTGAGGGATTGTTTGTTTTTGAAAATGATTATAGATGTTTTAAATAAATAAAGGCTCGTTAAGGAAAATATATTTAGCGATTTAAATCTTTCTCTGCAAGCAAAAACCTATTAACAGCCTTTTTTATTTTTATTTACAAGTGATAGAATTTACACGAAGGAACATTTTCCAGTCGGGGAACTGATTTAAAAATAAAAAATTAAAAAACCGTTTTCGCCTAGTAACTATGTAACCTTCCAAACCTTCACACTCGTTTTCACTTAACATAGGGAACTACAATAACTAATAAAGTAAACTGAGATCACACAATATTAATTTTACATCGTCTTCCAAAAGACGGGAGCTTTTGAAGGCTGCCAGAATAATTAAAATATTTATACGTAACAATTAGATACGGCATCTTTTATCTTATAGTCGGCTACAACAATACTGCAAATTAAAGCGCTGAATTCTACCTTCTACTCCCGACTCCTAGAAGATAAATACAGTCGTTCTGTTTTTGGCAATGAAGCGCTCGTTCGATTCCATCTGTGTACTGCAGCGAACCTCGTAGCGGAAAAGAAAATTGGCCACAGCTAGACAGGGGAAACTGGTCTTCTGGTGAAACAACCAATGAGGTTTGACAAAGATCATTTTTGTGCGCCAACAAAATTTAAAAAGAATACAAACCTTGTGAATCCTCGGGCACCAGTGGGTATAATATTTATCTTGGAAATGAACAATCCAGATACACAAATACCACTTAATTGCATAAACACTAAACAGTAAATAAATTGGCAATCTGTTGCAAAGGCACTTAACTAAATGCAAATTTTTAGCTCAACTGTGTACTTAAAAGCTATATGTAACTAAATCTAATCTCATACACAGACAGACAGATAAATACATTAACTAAATTATTTAACACTAACGGCCAGACAGCTATTTTTTATACATAATAAATTCCTGGTACCTTCTCGTTAAAGCATACGTACACCCCTGAATGGGAAACAAAATGTTAACTGACCAAAGGAATGGTATCACTGAAATTAAATGCAACAATCTCAATAAATGAAGCCAAGTGACCCAAATCCTTTGTCTGGGTTCGATTCTTATTCGTAAATTTAATACAAATCTATTCGTGCTAATGGACACAATAGGTCGATTCCTTTAGGAATATTAAAGTTACTTCGAATAAAATTTCTTATACGTTCCTTATAAATTTTAATCACAGATACATATCGCATAATATTATAAAAATCAGACGTGCGCATGCGAAAACTGCGCAATGTCAACTTTCTTATTTATTCAGATATTTCTATGCTTCAAGTGAAGGCAAGCACCTTTCATATTGTAAAAATCAAATATGCATACGCGCAAACTGCGCAATGTCAAATTTCTTATTAATGGAGACCACAGATGCTTCCAGTAAACACAAGCATATCGCATGCTGTAAACGTCGGACGTGCTAATTGCGCAATATCTTATTTATAACGGTATTTTTTGAAATGTTATCCACAGATTCTTGAAGTAAAGACAAACATATCGCATATTTTAAGCATCAGGTGTGTATACGCGCAGACAAAGTTTCTTATTTATAAAAATATTTATGCCATTTTCCTTTGCGCACATAAATAGTCCGTTATACAACCTTCGGGAAGTACTAATCAATTCAGGAAAATGCGCTAAAGTTACTCGCCTTAGGGGCTTTTATTTTTAAATCAGTTCCCCGACTGAAAAATGTTCGTCGGTGCAAAATACACCTCAAATATCGTTTATCATACCCTAGTTATGGTAACCACATGATTTGATTGCATTTTTTTACCACCGGAACTCGCTGTATTTAAGACAAAACGGAACCAACGCGATTTCTTCCACCGGCGTCCCTTTAAACCAATAAAATAGACCAGCATCTTTTGTTTCCTACGATTTCTTACATAGTACCCACCCCTGATTGACTTTGTCCTTGAATAAATGCCATTTGCAATTGGAACCTCCTTTTTAACGTGATTTACTCTGGAAACGTAGACAGGAATAGAAAACCCCTTATTGATTTCACGACAACTCACTATAAGGATGACCCTAATCCGTTTGAGTATTTAGATCGGTTTGGACATGCCGTGTTCCATCCATATGATTCAGGTCAGGCACACTATGCATTATTTATATCGCTTATCCAAATTCAAGCGAGCTATAATACTTTTTTGATAGATTTTGACGTTCATACATTACCTCCCTTGCATTTTAAATACAAGAAGCACTAAAATTGCTGTATCACAAAGGCACTGTCGGTATTTAAATTGATTTACACAACGTCTTAAACTAAAATCGTAAATTTAATTATCATTATCCTCGATTGAAATAAATTAGTCGGTCCATTGGAAAATGGAGAGATAAGTGAAATTTTCTCACAGTGATACACAATGGCTGCCTCAGATGAAGTACTAATTATACTTTTTACGAGCAATGTCCGTGATAAATTTAACGATCGAAGCTTAAATTGAAATATTCAAAATTAATTGCTTTATGGACATTAAATCTATCACCACTGTCCGAATGCAAAATAATTTCGTCAGCCCTAAAGATGAAATATTGAACCTTCCCTACAACAAACTTGTAATTAATATCTCAGACTCATTAGTTAGATAGTTCTGGAAGCCATTTATTAGAAATCATCTACAGTACCAACAATTAGTTCGAAATTAATTTCGTTTTTAATTAATGCAGCGCACTACAAATACTTGCGTTTCAAAATTCAAATGAACGCCGTAAGCAAGGAAATGACAGTTGTTAATTGAAATAACCGCGTTATAATGAAGTCTTTCGGAAGAAAACTTTCTCGAGCGCGATGGACGTTTAATGGCACATTCATTTCGGGATCGCTGTGCGCGTTGTTTTTTTGTCGAGGAAACTCTTCATACCCGATTTGTCAATATCGGGATTGAAATTTTCTAATTACTCAACACTTAATTTCTACCCAAAAGCATTTCGAATCGGACATACTTTGAGAGCGAACAATTTCATTACGTCAAATTAACGAAAGTTTAATTTGTTCCACTCTCTATATACCTACGGGCATTAAAAAGAATTCCTTTTCCAATCAAGAGCAATCAATCGACGAAACTTCGTTTCGTTTAATTTATTTCCTTTCAATTTTCCTACATACTTGTTTCCTTCAATTCTCAATGTTAGCATTGGGAGTTAATTCAAAAGTTGTATTAGATTCTCATTCATAGCAGTTATTAGCGAGATTGTCAATTAATCAACAGACTTCTAAATTAATCAATGAATGCCTTCTCGTGGTGCTAGTAAGAATTAATTTTCTACGACTCTAAAGGTTATCATTTCTTCCTGACCAGCTATTTCTGTTCGATCGACCTTTATTTCGCGCCAGAAAAAACTGAATGTGACGACGCGCCGCATGCACATCCGTCAGCAAACTAAAACGTGCTGTACTCTCATTGGTCAACACGGCTAACCGATGAGAGCGTAGCCTTTAAAAACAAAACTGCTTCTTTATGGTTAAAAATGTCAATCTCGTTTTGTAATCGGTCCGTGTGTAGAAGTGTCGCACCTTCCGACCACGGCGTTCGCACCTTTAGGTCAGCACCGCGAACAATGCTCGGGTACTGCTCCTCAAACCTACACGGATAGTGATCACCAAGTAGTAGTGAACAGTCAGTGAGTTTAGTCAGTTAGTCAGGTGAGTCAGTAATTACCAATTTCCAATGAATTTTTCCCATTGTAAACAAGAAAATGGGCAAACTTCGAGATTCTATTAAGAAAGCTACTCCGTCAGACACCGTTATGGAAGGAGAAGGAGAATGGAAGAAGGTCTGGCGCTTAACGAGCAACTGGAAGTCCAAAGTCAGCTCGTCATGCGTCTTATCCTTCAGATCTAAGAACAAAGTAAAAGAATTGGCGAACTAATCAAACAGGTCAACTCCAACGCCCGAGAAAATCCAGTCCACTCCCGAGAATCAGGGACATGGATCCAAATAAAATATCGGTTCCGGTTCTGTGTATGTTTAAGCGACAATATTTATAACGGTTCCGGTCCGGTATCGGTTCTAAAGCTTTTTGACACGGACCTGGAATGGCGCGACTCCGTTAAGTATCTGGGATTGGTCTTAGATCGCAAACTACTCTGAAGGAAACACATCGGCGAAAAGAGGAAACTGGGAGACGCGGCCAGACTTTACCCGCTTATTGGTCGAAACAGGGTTTTATCCATCGACAATAAATCTACAAGACCGTGGTCAGACCGGAGTAAGGCGGATATGAACCTACTTTGACCTTAAGTTCTGCGCATGCGCCAATTCCAAATTTGAAATTACTGCGCATGCTCGAAGTGTCACTGAAGGTCATCGTGGTCAAATAGTGTCGCGAGTGCCTGGAACTACGACAGCGCAACCGTGCGAAGGTACAAACGGCCCAAGAACTCCCTGCAGGAATAACACAAAGCAACACACGGACACGGTCACAGTCTTCTGTCCCTTGCCATGAAGATGTAGAGGGTCTAAGTACCGTGGCATTAAAAATGATCTAATAAAGGCAAAGGCAATTCCTGCTTCAACGGCGCTTCAAGAAACAACCAGCTCTCCTTCCTAGCTCGACCTTGCGTCACGCTCCACCAGTCAAAAGACCAGCATCCGCGCTCACTCCGACCACAGCGTTCATCACTTGCACTTCCAGCATTTTTTTGTGTCGTCTGCTAAACTGAAGGAAAATAATTGAAACGATCGGTCGAAATTGTTTTAATGAATGTGTGTGGTGAGGAGAAGACAGAAAAAAGGAAAACATTTTCGCATGTAGCAACATCAATAAAATGTCACTAGATCGTTAGACGTATGTGAATGCGAGAAGAGACACACCGCAAAAATCGCGTAGAATTTTTGAACGGATTTGCGCCATATAAATCTTAACGGTCTACACTAAAATGGGGGGTGAATATTTACAAGACTGCTCGGCTTAAGAAAAGACGCTCGCTTTCGAGCAACGACCGTTTACACCCAATATTCGAGATCATCGTCGTCGAATACTAAGATTATCTAGAGTCACTGGCGACAAAGGAAGCCCTCGATTTTTTATAATACAGCGGGAATAAACGACGTCGACGGGGTGCGAGTTTAATTGTAGACGAAACGATCGACCCCTGTATTTTTAACGAGATTCTTACCCCACAAAAATCCGACACAGCATATAAAAGTGTTATTGCATTTAGTAAAACCAATTTATGAATCCGAGCCCCTGTTTCCTGGTTTTTATTTTCATGGCATCGCTCATCTTATGATACTATATGCTATACTTGGGGGGGATGTTTCAAGTTTTCGCGCTGCTAACCAGCGTTTTATTGCTACTTTTATGTGCGCGAATAAATAAATTTGAAATCGGCGACGGCGAGGATGAAAAAAATGTCGCATTACGAAGTATTTAGGCCCTCGTTCCTTCTGATTTCGCCCTAATAACGAAAATTATAGCTTCGATCCAAAGGTTCTCGGAAAATGGTCGATATACCGAATTTTAAAGCGGAGTTTTACGATAACAAAAAAGCTAAAGATGCGGATGGAATAGAAAGACCTTTATGAGTGTGACTCGTGTAGCTGCAGTCGTGACTCCAAGATACTAAATAACATTTCTTAACACCATAATCTAACAACATTATGTTGGCATCCCTGGATGAATTTTATTGAGTTCTGTGGTATCACCGCCACCTGTACAGGTATTCCAAATTGGCGTCCAGCATTAAAACCGGAAAGGTGGCGCAGTGTGATAGGACACCCCACCGAGGCTGCTTAGTTCACTGGGTTATTGCTAACAGCTCGAATTAAGTCGAGCTTACATCCGTTAGGTGCGCCCTTAAAAAATTTGCATTTTGACAGTGGTCCCGTATTTTTAAGACGTCTGGGAATTAAGGTCATTGATGATAAAGAAGCTGCGCAAATTTGGCGTAAGAGACTCGTTGGTTGTAAGAGAGAGCAAGTTAATTTATTCGTGTTGGGCCGTCACAGAGCTCAGATAGGGTCCATTCGCGCCTTGCGACATTCTCTTAGCTGCAGATTTAGAAATAAAGCTAATTGGTAGAAAAGGGAAATTTGAAAGAATCGGACAAGGATGAAAGCGAAATAAAAGCGTGGGGTGAAGATGAACGTTCACATATGGAGAACATACAGGATGATTAGTTAGTTGTATAAAGCTAAGTACTAAAAAAAGGTGCGTTTGCAATCCTGCAGTGTCTGGCGGAAGTACAGACATCAAAGAAATCATTCTTATTGAATTGAATATCTGCAAACCACTGAAGGCACCTATAATTAAACAAAGCATAATTTGTATTCCGACACCATAATATAATCAATTTCAATTATGAAAATTTAATTTAATGAGTTGTACTTAATCGGGTTATCGTACAAAGCTCACGGCTCATTTTGGACAAAGTAACTCGTAAAAGGTGAATTCTGTTTGAAGTACAACGTATCAGGTTTCATCAAAATGAACTATTCGGTTTCAGCGTAGTCATTTTCGATTAAAACACAACGTTTGACATCGTAGACCCACTTTTCCAAAGGCCCTTTACACGATTACAACTTTGACGGTCGGTAATAACTATCGACGCAGCGAGCTGTTCCGTTTTTTTTTTGTGGCGGTCATCAAAGGGCAACCGTTATTATTTTTTGTTCGGTTATAATATCAAACGGAGGTGTACGTCAAAATGTTTATTACGATGTTCGTTTTTTGTGCGCTTTGCGTCTGGAGGGTTCGCGAAGAATGATTAAATTTTGTAAAGAGAATTTATTCGTTTACTGTAGGGAATTTTAAATATTCGTCCTTGTAAAAAATTCCACTTCTACGTACTTGTGTAAATGGATACACAAAGACATAGGCTGATAATTTCCCCTTAAGCATCGGCTTAAAAAATCTTTAACGTAGTAAAGCAGGCACGAAGTTTGGACGTTGTAACAAAGAACCTCATTTGAAACGAAACGGAGGAACGTAGGGCGGAGTGTTAAACAATTTCGCAGTAAAAGCTATATAGTGGTATAATCTGCATAGATTTCGTAGAATTTTATTGAAAAACTAGTACAGTATTGCGTGCATGCCTGACTCATTCAGTACAGTTTTCGGCAAAGCTTTGGAAACAGTTCGTGCAGACTATCTACAGATTGCATAAGAAATGGGTAGATACCTTGCAGAAATTGATTTTCCTTATTTCTATCTGCTGGATAAGTGCATTCGTACCTCCATAATTTTTCTATAGTGTCTATAGTGGCCTGTAGAATTCATAATTTCAAACAGTTTCAAGATTGGGCTACTTCGTCTCACGTAAAAAAGGAATCGGGAGAAAGTAGTGTAACCTCCCACTAAGTTTATTGTTCATCTCAATGTCGCTGTGCTTTGAATAAAGATAGGTATAAAACTGGTAATTATTCGGGCCGTTGGAACCACCCTCTAGACTCCCAATGAATGAGCGAAGTGTTTATAACCGCATAGATGTTTATAATGCTTATACAGTTGACCATTCAAATTATAAACATCTATGTGGTTATAAACACTTCGCTCATTCATTGGGAGTCTAGAGGGTGGTTCCAACGGCCCGAATAATTACCAGTTTTATTCCTATCTTTATTCAAAGCACAGCGACATTGAGATGAACAATAAACTTAGTGGGAGGTTACACTACTTTCTCCCGATTCCTTTTTTACGTGAGACGATCTAAAAAGTTACAGTTTTTTGAATTTTTTTTCGAAAGTTGTTTTTTGTCCATAACTTTTTATTGAGAGGTCTAATCGAAAAAGTACGAATTGTTTTGGATTCTACGCACCAAAATTAATAAGAAAAAGTGTTTTCCCGAGAAATTTTGGTGCAGTCGATTTTTGGTAAAAAAGGAAGGTTATACACTGCCTTTTTTTGAGGCCCGAAAAAAAATTGTCTCAGATCGACCGGGAAGGAGATTTGTAAGGGCGATTTTTTTTCTACAGAAATCGGCGTATTTTCGAGAAACGAGCGACTTTTTCAAGCTTACATTTTCCGGAAGCGATTTTTTCCATAGGTCATTTTCCCAGAAGAAATGAAACAAGTCTTTGAAGATCAAATACAATGGAATGATTCTACCTACCCCTCAGAATGGAAGCAAGCCATCGTAATTCCTATACCGAAACCAGGAAAAGATCCGTTGCAGGCACAAAGTTATCGCCCAATTAGTTTGACATCTTGCTTGGGAAAACTGCTAGAAAAAATGGTTAATGTGCGGCTACAAACATTTCTCGAAAGCAATAACGTATACGTGCCTTACCAAACTGGTTTTCGGAAAGGACGGTCAACGGTAGACCATCTGGTCAAACTGACAGACAGAATTCTGAGGGCATTTGACAGTGGTGAACATCTGGTTGCGGTCTTCTTTGATATAAAAGGTGCTTATGACATGACTTGGAGATATGGAATATTGCAAAATATGTATCAATACAATCTTCGAGGGAATTTACCTAAATTTATAAAATCCTTTTTAGAGGATAGGAAGTTCTGTGTAAGAATCGGCGATATCAACTCCAAAGAGTATGTTTTAGAAAATGGTGTGCCGCAGGGGTCAACACTCAGTTGTTCCCTGTTCGGCATCGCCATAAATGAAATAGCCAAAGGTGTTGAGGAGTCAATTGATAAATGCTTATACGTAGACGATTTAATGGTTTGTTGTTCTGGTAAGACGGTTGGCACAATAACTCGAAACCTACAAACGGCAATTAACATCATTTGTCATAACGCCAATGCTGTCGGGTACGTGCTGTCGGAGGAGAAGACAAAGGTTGTTCACTTTTGTCGACTCCGTAAGCCCCACTATGACCCCGTTTTGTTTATGAACAATCGTATAATCAGTGTTGTCCAAGAAGTCAAGTTCCTCGGACTTACCTTTGATAGGGGATTACGATGGTCAAAGCATTTGGAGAATGTTGCGGCTGCATGTAGAAAATCGCTGAACATTATGAGAGTTCTAGCTCATCATAGGTGGGGAGCTCACCCTAAGACCCTCCTAGATATTTATAAGGCCCTCATCCTGTCAAGGATGGATTATGGATGTGCAGCGTACTCTACATGTGGCAGTAATACTTTGATTGAGAAACTTGACAAGATTCAGAACCTGGCCATTCGCTACTCTTTGGGAGCATATCCAACAAGTCCGGTAACATCGCTCCACGTCGAGGCAAATATTCCCCCTCTAGCTCTACGCCGGAAACAGATTGTTGCAAACTATTATATAAAAGTAAGGATAGATGATAAACATCCAAATTTTATATCACTTACTGATGCAACTACAATTGCTCGGCTAAATAGATGTAGATCGTTAGGTGTTAGAGCTAGAGAGGTATTAAACTATCTCCAACTGGATAACGTTGACTTTACGAATATGTCATCTATTGCACGACGTGAACTTGTGAAGACGAAAATTTATGAGCGGTGGAGTGAACAGTGGTCGGAGACTGATACGGCTTTGAAGAAGATCAAACAGAGTCTGGATCCGCTATTTTATATCGACGTTGGGCGTTTGAACTTGATCAGGCTGTACAGACTCCGGCTGGGGCATACTGCCCTCACTCATGGATATTTGTTGGCGGGCGAAGAACGGCCACTATGCGAACAATGTGGTGTTATTTTAACACCACATCATATTATTTCTGTCTGTCCGCAGTACACAGATGTACGTGTGCTCTTTAATATCGACCCTGCATGGGAAAATAACTTTAAAAACAAAGAGCAATGTAAAAATACTCTTGCCTTCATCCAAAGAATTGGTATAGCAAATGATCTATGATATTTTTAAATTGTTGGTTTTGTATGTTAATAAATGTAACTAGATCCGTTTCTGTCCCATTGTACTTATATAGTCATCTTTTTCTGTGTAAAAGTATGTATAAAGGCGAATGGCCCTAGAAGCCGAAGCCTCAGGTGGGGTTTTAGTGGGTGAGAGTCCCACACTACTCCGGACTTTTCCATCCGGAGTGTGCATAATGCATTTCCCCACCTGACACAAAAAAAAAAAAAAAAAAAAAAAAAAAAAAAATAGTGATTTTTTCCAGGCTACATTTTCAGGATGAGGATTTTTCTATAGCGAATATCTCTAGTGAGAAACTTTTTCGGGAACAAGCCTTTAGGAATGAAATATTCCAAGGGCGATTTTTTAAGCGCAAACAAATTTTCTGAAGCGAATATTCTGGATATTTACAAGGGCAATTTTTTCAGGAATCGATGATTTTTAGAAACGAATTTTTCTTAAGGGGAACAAGTACCATTTTTGGTGCACACCAAACATTCAAATTCAAATACATTCACATTAATTCACATTAATTAAAATTAATTCACGTTAATTCAAATTAATCAACGTTAATTCACTTTAATTCTCTTTAATTTGCATTAATTGTAATTAATTCACATTAATTCTAATTAATTCAGGCTAATTCAAATTAATTCGCGTTAATTCAAATTAATTCAAGGGAGTGTACACCAAAAATTCAAAGTTGTTTCCCCCTAGTCGTGATACACAGCGGCAAAGACTTGGCGATTGCTAATCTACTGAATACGAATTTGCACGTACATTGATTTTACCAAACAATTTCTGACATGGAATTATTTTACGATAATCTCTTTTCAATATTCTACCAATATAAAATCTATCTATTTCCCAAATACGTCTCCTGGTGCGTTCTTTTATTCCTTTCTCTGAGCCCATATCTTCCAAGCATTCACCTAATCTCTCCCTTTCCCATACTGGAAATCTCCCATCATAACTTTACGACATCCCTGTTCTTCCTTACTTACACTCTAACTTTTTCGTACAGTTTTTTTATTTCTTCATCATGACTACTTGTCGGCATGTACTTTCATTTCTATGATTCTATTACTTTGGTAACGCGTACAGAATCTGTAAAAATGCGCATGTATCGATTGGTTCGCAAAAAGGCAGAGTGCGACATCAATGAAAAAAGGAGTTTTTAGAGAAGTCCTATAGTCCGATTGGGCCCAATTGTGAATATAAACCATCCGAGAATACACACATCACATAGCTACACGTAAAGAAAAATTCATCAAAATCCGTCCAGCCGTTTAGGAGGAGTTCGGTCAGAACCACACGTACAGCAGAATTTTATATAGGTAAAAATACTCCATTTCTTCATTTTTTATCTCCACTTAATAATAGAAGGTGAAATGTTGTCTCCACTCCATCTTACTTCATTTGCACTAGCCAATTTTTCGGATTTATTTATTAATAATTCGATAATCCGACATAAAAAATCTATCCTGGTCGCACAATGGGTTCGAATAAACACACAATTAATTGATTGATCAAAAATTTAACTCCGAAACACATTAAATGAAAAAATTAAGTTGATCGTCAGGTGATCTGAACTGACACCAACCATCAAGTTTGATCGACACCAAGCATTGAATTTGAAAAAAAAAACTAATGGTCGTTGATGCAATATTTTTTGTCGAATAAGAATGAAAGAATGAAGAAAGAATTTGTTTCGGTTTTCGTGTACCTACAGTTACAGGATTGGGAAAGTAGATACACTTTACATATGAAATAATTAGGGTTGCAAATGACGGTACATGTAGGCATATAAATTTGAAGCCAAAACCGATGTAAAGCCTGTTTCATAGATATCTGTTTGTTTGGTGTTGTTATTTGGGTTGAACTTCACTTGAATCCGAGTTGAAAACGGAGGAATTATTTTAGTTTGGCTATGGATTGACTGGAGGCTGTTACAGGGTTTAATTAGCTTGAATCCAGTTATATAGGTTTAATGATAAGAATTCAAGAAGACAAGAGCGTAATTTTAGGAATGCTTCTGGTACAGATTAAAACATCATTTGAAAATTCCTCATTTTTAATTTGATTTATAAATCCCACATTTTGCGTTTTATGCAAATTTCGTAATGACATTAAAACTGTATTGTATATAATTAAGAGAACCGATACACCTTTCAAACATCAGTCACCATTTCCGTCAACATTCCACACCAACACTCCCTCACGCTCAACGCCCGTCCAAAACCGAAGTAATATTTTATCGAAAATCCCATGATCGTGATTCGGTAGTCTTCATGATAAATTTTTTAACGACTTTGAATGATTTACATCTCGGCGGACGTGATTATATCGGCATTCTAGATAGACAACTTATAATTAGCCCTGGTTCATACCTAATATCCGAAACTCTCTGTCATTATTGTCCAAGCGTCTTATCCAAATTTTCTGAACTTGTAATCGGATAACCTTTCCTCCACTGCCATCGTCGACAGACGAAACGTAATTAAGGGCAAATTAAGAAAGACGTGTGCCGGTTTGTGTTACAGACCTTTTTAACGGAAACGCGATATTCTCCTAATTAGCTACACAATAAAAAATGCTTGCGATCAAAGTCATTAGGGTACAGTTACATCACTTGGGCGATTATCGTATGAAATGGAATTGGAGTGTCCTTTATAAATAATTAAATTGCACTCGTCCGATATTTATAGAAAGGTACCTACTCCATTAAAATAAATTATTGGGGGGTTGATATTTATCTATCGCCGAAACTTTTCCTCCCCACTTTTTAATGGAAAAACCTTCCTTACGTTCGGATGTAATTACTTCTGTATCGTGGACGGTAATTATTGTTTCGGAATGAATAAACACGGGAATAAAGGGGCTATTAATTAGTCACGATGGAAACGACGGTAGGACGAGAACAGCTGGGATAATTAAAACATAACACGGGAGTAAAGGTATTTGCTCTTTCAATTTTTATTAGTTTTGTGCCGGCGGGATGTTACGTGATGTCGGACGAGAATGGACGTTGCCGTTTAAGTGCTAATTTCCCACGAAAGTGTTATTTTTAGAACGACACTCTTCTTTAAAATGACCAATGGTCAACAATAACGATAATAATTAACAAACGTCCACATGCATCTGCAACGAAGAATACTTGAAATTGATCGAAAATGTGGGAAACTTTGCCATCCATGTGAAGTTGGCCCCGCTCACATGAAATAATTTGACAAAAATGTGTCGATAGTTAGTGCTACACTGCTACGTTAGTGCTCTTTAGTGCTCCAAGCTTATCGTTAGTGCTGCTCTGTAATATGAGAAAAATAAAAAAAAGCGGGGCGGGGACAACTTCACACTCAACTTTTATTAAATTTACCGAAATAACGAACGCACACGGCGTTAGTGCTATGTTAGTGCTATTAAATGCCAGACAAACACTATCTCAAATTCTTTCGCTGTTCCTAAAAAATCAAGTGTGAAGTTAGCCCCGCCCATACATTTTTAATTAGATGAAACCACATGTGAATCGTTAGTGCAAGGTTAGTGCTGTTTTGTGCTAAAAAATTGCGATTCCAGAATTTCATCTTCCCAAGAAAAACGAAAAAAAGAGTGGTTACTGCAGCTTGGACTCGAACCTCAACACCGAGAAAAGATTGCGTTCAACGTTAGTTCCGGTTTATGGTGGTTTAAAGTTATGCCGTTTGGATTATGCAACGCCCCTGCAATTTTTGAGCGCCTAATGGAATTAATTCTTGGAGGGCTCTCATGGAAAACTTGTTTGAAGTGCCAACTGGCAACTAATTACGATGAAAGGTATCCTATTTCAACGAAAAGTGAAATATCTCGGTCATGTGATATCTGAAAATGGAGTTGCAGTAGACGTGGATCCGTATCTCCCAGGTAATGCAAAAAGAATCAAGCCCTTAGAGAATCTCTCCTCCGAATTATTGTTTTTCCCTTTCCTCCAACATTTTCCATATATTTTTATATCGCCAGTGGATGTGTCTCATCTTCACAATCTTTCCGCCCTTTGAGAATAAATCTCCTACAAACCGGTTTGGAGATATTCGCTCTTAAAGTTTTGATATCACCAATTGATATATTTGTTCCAGATTTCTCAATCGCCCTTTGTGAGTACCTCCTCTGACAATCTGTTCTTGAGATATAAGGAAGTGTATTCGATTACGATATGTCGAGTCGAGTCCAGGAGGTCGATTATGGTTGGTAGAAATTAATTCCTTTGGTTAAGACCATTCATTAGAGTATCATAAGCCCCCCCCCCCCCCCCGGTGATCCACGGATTTTGAAAAGGAATCGCGCAGGAAAGTTATAGTTTGTACAAGTGAATTCATTTCTGTGAGACCTTTCATTTGAATAACATGATGGTCAGAACGTGTTGCCCCCCCCCCCCCTTTTTAAAAGTTATACTTGGACCCTAGGACTATTCCGCAGGTGCGACAATGGAAACAAATACATTTTAGTAGCGATGAACTTTTTTTCGAAATGGACAGAAGCTTATGGCCTTCCAAATCAAGAAGCTGTCACAGTTGCGGACATGCTGGTGACGGTTTTTAGCAGATTTGAAGTCCCATTGGAATTATAATCCGACCAACTCCAGAAATTATTCCAGAGTAGGTATGTGCCAACTGCTAAGCACCCGAAAAACTAGGACAGTAGCCATCTCCACCCACAGTCTGATGGAATGGTGGAAAGAATGAATGGGAAAACACTCAAGCAAATGTTATTTGGATCATCAGGGTGACTGGGATAAGTATTTGCATTTGTTTTTAATGGCGAATAGATCTTCAGTATATAAAAGCACGGGACAAACTCAAGGACCCGGACCCAAATGAAATATCTGTTCCGGTTCTGTTTATATTTAAGCGAAAATATTTATAACGGTTTCGATCCGGTTTCGGTTCTAAAAAAAATAACGTTTCGGTTCTGCGAATTTTTTCGGTCTGTAACGGTTTTTTTCGGTTCTAGTCTTTTAGAAAGTATGGTATTCAAAAGATAACAACGTAATTTGTTAATTAATAGGCGTGAAAAAGAAGTAAAAAGTCATGAATACCAAAACGTGACGTATCGTCAGTGTAGATAATTTACAACGAGAAGGGGAATAAAGGAGGAAGAGGGAAATATGTATTTAAACTTAATTTATTAATAAAAAAAAAGAAAAAATACACAAACATTTTTGTAAAAAAAGTAAGTATGGAGTATTGTTTTTGATCGATATTTTCTAAAACCTCGCCCCTGCTTTTTTAACTTAAATTTACAGTAGTGGCTAAATTACCGCCACCGCCATCCGTCAACTGCCTTCAATTTCGATACCTTATTAAAAATTTATAATCCACCGATGACATTCATAGAGTTATATTTTATCAATTTTCCGCACGTGTTTGGGCAACTTTCAATAACCTCTTAAGAACCGTAAAAAACGAAAAAAAAAATCGGGGTTCCGGTTCTCACTAAAGTTTCCATTTCTGAAGCAATTACGGTTTCGGTTCGGTTTTCGGTCCTGAACGAAATACCGGTTTCAGTCCGGTTTTCGGTTCTTTCTTGGTCCGGTCCGGGTCTCTGGACAAACTCCGCCCTAAGAACCCTTCGGTAGGGAAATCCGATTGCCCTGTGACTTGAAATTCGGTATTAGGCTCGGAGAAGCGGAAGTACACAATATGTTGGAGATGAGACATTTTGGCGACACCGATACGTAGATACACCGAGACAACTAGCCTTCTGGAGGCAAAAGTTGAGAAGTATATTTTCCAGAAGCGAGCTTTCTACACATAATACTCCTTAAATATCGTTAATAGAACCCAGAGCTGGGCAGTATTCGATTTTGTAAATACTTTTTAGTATTCAAATCCTTTAAAGTATTCAAATACATGGTAATTAAATACTTTTATGGAAGCAGTATTTGTATATGTAACTCAAAAACTTTCACAAATATTTAGTATTCGAATACTTCGCATAGTATTTGAATCCTTAACCTTCCTGTTTTACCAAAAATCGACTACACCAAAATTTCTCGGGAAAACACTTTTTCTTATTAATTTTGGTGCGTAGAATCCAAAACAATTCGTACTTTTTCGATCAGACTTCTCAATCAAAAGTTATAGACTAGAAACCAATTTCGAAAAAAAATTCAAAGGGCTGTAACTTTTGAACTAGTAGCCCAATCTTGGAACTGTTTGAAATTATGGATTCTACAGGCCACATTCTATAAGAAAATTTTTTTTCCGGGTCGATCTGAGACAATTTTTTTTTCGGGGCTCAAAAAAAGGCAGTGTATAACCTTCCTTTTTTACCAAAAATCGACTACACCAAAATTTCTCGGGAAAACACTTTTTCTTATTAATTTGGGTGCGTAGAATCCAAATCAATTCGTACTTTTTCGATCAGACTTCTCAATCAAAAGTTATAGACTAGAAACCAATTTCGAAAAAAAATTCAAAGGGCTGTAACTTTTGAACTAGTAGCCCAATCTTGGAACTGTTTGAAATTATGGATTCTACAGGCCACATTCTATAAGAACATTTTTTTTCCGGGTCGATCTGAGACAATTTTTTTTCGGGGCTCAAAAAAAGGCAGTGTATAACCTTCCTTTTTTACCAAAAATCGACTGCACTAAAATTTCTCGGGAAAACACTTTTTCTTATTAATTTTGGTGCGTAGAATCCAAAACAATTCGTACTTTTTCGATCAGACTTCTCAATCAAAAGTTATGACTAGAAACCAATTTCGAAAAAAAATTCAAAGGGCTGTAACTTTTGAACTAGTAGCCCAATCTTGGAACTGTTTGAAATTATGGATTCTACAGGCCACATTTTATAAGAAAATTTTTTTCCGGGTCGATCTGAGACAATTTTTATTTCGGGGTTCAAAAAAAGGCAGTGTATAACCTTCCTTTTTTACCAAAAATTGACTGCACCAAAACTTCTCGGGAAAACACTTTTTCTTATTAATTTGGGTGCGTAGAATCCAAATCAATTCGTACTTTTTCGATCAGACTTCTCAATCAAAAGTTATAGACTAGAAACCAAATTCGAAAAAAAATTCAAAGGGCTGTAACTTTTGAACTAGTAGCCCAATCTTGGAACTGTTTGAAATTATGGATTCTACAGGCCACATTCTATAAGACATTTTTTTTCCGGGTCGATCTTGAGACAATTTTTTTCTCGGGGCTCAAAAAAAGGCAGTGTATAACCTTCCTTTTTTACCAAAAATCGACTGCACCAAAATTTCTCGGGAAAACACTTTTCTTATTAATTTTGGTGCGTAGAATCCAAAACAATTCGTACTTTTTCGATCAGACTTCTCAATCAAAAGTTATAGACTAGAAAACCAATTTCGAAAAAAAATTCAAAGGGCTGTAACTTTTGAACTAGTAGCCCAATCTTGGAACTGTTTGAAATTATGGATTCTACAGGCCACGTTCTATAAGAACATTTTTTTCCGGGTCGATCTGAGACAATTTTTTTTTCGGGGCAAAAAAAAGGCAGTGTATAACCTTCCTTTTTTCCAAAAATCGACTGCACCAAAATTTCTCGGGAAAACACTTTTTCTTATTAATTTTGGTGCGTAGAATCCAAAACAATTCGTACTTTTTCGATCAGACTTCTCAATCAAAGTTATAGACTAGAAACCAATTTCGAAAAAAAATTCAAAGGGCTGTAACTTTTGAACTAGTAGCCCAATCTTGGAACTGTTTGAAATTATGGATTCTACAGGCCACATTCTATAAGAAATTTTTTTTCCTGGTCGATCTGAGACAATTTTTTCTTCGGGCCTCAAAAGAAGGCAGTGTACAACCTTCCTTTTTTACCAAAAATCGACTACACCAAAATTTCTCGGGAAAACACTTTTTCTTATTAATTTTGGTGCGTAGAATCCAAAACAATTCGTACTTTTTCGTTCAGACTTCTCAATCAAAAGTTATAGACTAGAAACCAATTTCGAAAGAAAATTCAAAGGGCTGTAACTTTTGAACTAGTAGCCCAATCTTGGAACTGTTGAAATTATGGATTCTACAGGCCACATTCTATAAGAAAATTTTTTTTCCGGGTCGATCTGAGACAATTTTTTTTTCGGGGCTCAAAAAAGGCAGTGTATAACCTTCCTTTTTTACCAAAAATCGACTGCACCAAAATTTCTCGGGAAAACACTTTTTCTTATTAATTTTGGTGCGTAGAATCCAAAACAATTCGTACTTTTTCGATTAGACTTTTCAATCAAAAGTTATGGACTAGAAACCAATTTCGAAAGAAAATTCAAAGGGCTGTAACTTTTGAACTAGTAGCCCAATCTTGGAACTGCTTGAAATTATGGATTCTACAGGCCACATTCTATAAGAAAATTTTTTTTCCGGGTCGATCTGAGACAATTTTTTTTTCGGTGCTCAAAAAAAGGCAGTGTATAACCTTCCTTTTTTACCAAAAATCGACTGCACCAAAATTTCTCGGGAAAACACTTTTTATTATTAATTTTGGTGCGTAAAATCCAAAACAATTCGTACTTTTTCGATCAGACTTCTCAATCAAAAGTTATAGACTAGAAACCAATTTCGAAAGAAAATTCAAAGGGTTGTAACTTTTGAACTAGTAGCCCAATCTTGGAACTGTTTGAAATTATGGATTCTACAGGCCACATTCTATAAGAAATTTTTTTTTCCGAATCGATCTGAGACAATTTTTTTCTCGGGCCACAAAAAAAAGGCAGTGTATAACCTTCCTTTTTTACCAAAAATCGACTGCACCAAAATTTCGCGGGAAAACACTTTTTCTTATTAATTTTGGTGCGTAGAATCCAAAACAATTCGTACTTTTTCGATCAAACTTCTCAATCAAAAGTTATAGACTAGAAACCAATTTCGAAAGAAAATTCAAAGGGCTGTAACTTTTGAACTAGTAGCCCAATCTTGGAACTGTTTGAAATTATGGATTCTACAGGCCAAATTCTATAAGAAAATTTTTTTCCGGGTCGATCTGAGACAATTTTTTTTCGGGGCTCAAAAAAAGGCAGTGTATAACCTTCTTTTTTACCAAAAATCGACTACACCAAAATTTCTCGGGAAAACACTTTTTCTTATTAATTTTGGTGCGTAGAATCCAAAACAATTCGTACTTTTTCGATCAGACTTCTCAATCAAAAGTTATAGACTAGAAACCAATTTCGAAAGAAAATTCAAAGGGCTATAACTTTTGAACTAGTAGCCCAATCTTGAAACTGTTTGAAATTATGGATTCTACAGGCCACATTCTATAAGAAAATTTTTTTCCGGGTCGATCTGAGACAATTTTTTTTCGGGGCTCAAAAAAAGGCAGTGTATAACCTTCCTTTTTTACCAAAAATCGACTGCACCAAAATTTCTCGGGAAAACACTTTTTCTTATTAATTTTTGTGCGTAGAATCCAAAACAATTCGTACTTTTTCGATCAGACTTCTCAATCAAAAGTTATAGACTAGAAACCAATTTCGGAAAAAAATTCAAAGGGCTGTAACTTTTGAACTAGTAGCCCAATCTTGGAACTGTTTGAAATTATGGATTCTACAGGCCACATTCTATAAGAAATTTTATTTTTAAATTTTTAATATATTTGAGTGACAAGTATTTGAATACTTTTTACTGTATTCGAATACTTTTTATAGTATTCGAATACCTTTGAAAGTATTCGAATACATTCTAAAGTATTTGAATACTTTTCAATGTATTCTGCCCAGCTCTGGTCCATTACGGAATCGATCAATATGCCGTTGGAAAGTAGCTGGCGCGTTTAGGAGTCCAAACGACATGCTCGTTAACAGAAAACGAACGACGTCTTATCGTGATCGAGCTCATTGTCGCTGCGATAACCAAAAATGGTACGTTTATGCAAAAGATTCATGACTGATTTCGGCTAAATTTTTGTAGTCAATGCATAAAAGACAATGTTCTATATGAAGGAACCCCCGGAATGGAGCTTTTATTTTAATGGAAAATGGCGACACACACTGTATCAGTTGAAACGAGTTAGAATATCCACTGCCATTGGTAGTGGCTGTTGTACTTTAACCAGTTGGTGAAATAAAACATAACCTCTACAGTTTAAATGTGTAATCCTATCACCTTTTGTTGTAGCATTGAATCATAAGATTTATTATTCAATGGTTGTAGTTAATAATGGATGCTTTCGATATTTTTAAAAAATTGACCCAAGGCGCTCGGTTTAAACGAAATTCCACTCGCAGCGAAAACCCTGCGAGTACTTTTACCTACAAAACTGCATTGCCCGAAAAAGTAAAGCTAGAGGATGCAGAACAGAGTCAGGCCCAGCCTGAGAGTGATGAAGGTGTGGATGTGGACGAAAAGGCACTGACCTTACTGGGTACCATAACGTCGGACAAGCCTAAACTGAAACGTAAGAAGCCAAGTAAACTCAGCAACGAGGAACGAGAGAAGATTGTACACGAACAGGCGGTTAATCGTACTCGAAATCAACTGCACATAAACGTGTCCGGAAGCGATATACCGGAACCGATAGTGTCATTCGATCAGCTGTCCATTCCTACCGACCTAATTGTCAATTTGAAACGGGCCGGTTACAACGAGCCGACTACCATACAAAAACAATGCATTACAGTCATGCTGGAGGTAAACTTTCTCGTCCGTTTGTACCGAATTATATCGTAATTTTAGGGTAGGCAGGTGCTGGCCTGCGCACCGACCGGCTCGGGGAAAACGGCCGCCTTCGTTGTGCCCCTGATTCATCACCTGAAAGGTCCGCAGCGCAAAGGGTTTCGTGCGGTTATCGTTTGTCCGACGCGCGAATTGGCCAGGCAGACGCAACGTGAGTGCCTTCTGTTGTCTTTAGGTCGTGGATTTCGCATACATGTCATACACAAGAAGGCGCTCACTCAATACGCGCCGAAGAGTTCTCAAAAGTTTGGTAAGAGGTAAAAGACACCGCAGTAATTTGATTTTGCTCATCCAATTTAGACCTATTGGTGACGACCCCAAACAGCTTGTGCTACTTGCTGAAACAAGAGCCGCCGGTCATATCTCTGGCGAAGTAAGCTCCAAATATCCCCCGCTTCAGGTGTGGTTTATTCTTTGCGTTTGTAGCGTGGAGTGGCTGATTATTGACGAAGCGGATAAGCTTTTCGAGACTGGTCTTAATTCTTTTCGTGACCAAATGGAGGAGATCTTGTTGGCCTGTAGTAATAAGGATCGTAAAATAGGGATGTTTAGTGCCACTTTGACCACTTTCGTGGATGAGTGGTGCAAGGAAAATATGGCAGATTTTGTTCGGATAACTGTGGGGCAAAAGTGAGTACCTGTAATTTGTCATTTCCATGGATTACTGCTAGCTAGTAGTGGCCAAATTTGGCTCTTTTTTTGTAGTAACTTCCAAAGGCTAGTATGTATTGTTTATTGGGATTTTGTCACTTTTATGTAAATAGTTGCAGAAATGTTCTTTTTGAATCTTTGCTTTGGTAGGTAAGTGTTTGAGATTTAAATTTATAGGGTAAAGTAATGGACTCAAGAAAATTTGAAGAATTGTGTGATGTGTTGCCTATATGTAAGTATTTTCTCACAATTTTGTCTGATTTCGATTTGACATGTTTCTTGACTTGGCCGTCAATAAATATTATTATTATTATTTACTTTTTTTCCTCTATTTTTCTTGATGGGAGTTATTTTGAGCTACCTATTATTGATTTGTCAATGTTTAGTTCTTGTATGCGTTTGGACATGGATTTGGGTAGGGTCCGTGAAGTTAGCAGAACATTGAAGGCACAAATGTCGAGACTAGGTGGGTTGGTTAGTGCTTCGTTTGTGCCGGTTTGTGCCGTAAAAAGTTTGCCAGCAAAACATACCGTTTGGAAATTATTTCGATTTTTAAAGGTTCTGCTAATAGGCCAGTCATTGAGGATTTTTTCCTGGAAATAACTCGGGAAGTACAGAAATTTTGTAAAATTCATAAAATGCACAATTCTAAACTTGCCGCCGGGGCCGCCATCTTGCCAAGATGGCCGTCAAAATCGGTTTTCCGTCGATATCTCCAAAACTGCGCATTTTACGAGAAAATATGTGGCGAGCAAAATTAAAGAAACGAAAATTTCCTACAAAAAATGTAGCATATTTTCACTAAAGTTGGCCCTTACGCAGTAATTCAGAAATTTTTAATAACCAGTGGCGTATATTTTATCCAAATAATTCATTAATCATTTAATTAATTAATCAAATTGATTAACAATTAGTCTATGATCAATTAATTTTAGTCGTCGCAATCTTCTATGGTGATAGACTTGTCAATTTTTAAATTTTATTAGTTAAATCAATCAGTTATATTGTTATATTCAATTCCTTTTAGCTAACATTATGGACTTTATTTGTTTGGTATGTGATAATTTATGTTAATTTTACGTTAAGAGCGCCATACCTATAGCACGTGACCTTGCACGTGACTTCTCTAACCACACTGTCACGCTCCTACGCAAGAAAACCATGCATCACTGTTTTTCTTTCTATCCCTCTAATGACGACCACTTAGCACTTACTTTTGGTTACCTTCGTTAGGCGGCGCCACCTCACAGTCGCTTGAAAGGAAAATTTCTTTTTTCCATTAATAATAATAAAATATTGCCTTGAAAATTACTATAGCATGGAATGGTCAAAATAAACGCTTTCCATGATAGACTATGAATTAGAAATGACAGTAAAAAAATTTCAGATACCACCGTCAAAAAACCTTACGGTTTAAAGCTTTTAAATGAGTATTTGAAGTTGTTCTTTAATCAATTTCAATATCAATATCAAAAAATCAAAACTTAACTTTTCCGCACGGTAGCATCTGTTGAGACCCAGCACTTTCCTTTCATTGGATTTATTTCTCATACATCGCTTCGCCTTTTATTGAGCGAAGTATCTAATCGATTTGGCAATTAACTGCATGGATGTTCAATTTGATTTACCGTTAAAATTTCACAAAAATTGGTTACAAATAAGAAATTTACTTTTGCACATGCGCGAAAGAAGCTTTTGATATGTTTGAAATAATCGATCGATTTGCCTTTAGTAAAGGATGCTAATGTTAAAATTCCAGTAAGATCGGTCCATAAGTAACAAAGTTACTTTTGCGCATGCGCAGAAGATTACGGCCTACCAGTTTGGAAATTAATGGGTGCCTTCTCCACGCGGCAAGGACTGAAAAAATTACTCAATTTGTCCCATTCAATTTTGAGTTATCGTGCTAAAAACAACCCGGACAACGACAATGGACTTTTTTCTGTGATGAAAACAATACTTTACTTACCCATATATGGGTGTGGAAAAGTAATATCATAGATGATGCGATTTATATACACTTTATATACTACTTTAAACCACAGTAGGCGATGTGAAACAAACACTGATCTAGAAACTAAACTGTGTTGACATTGTAGCTGGAAAGATTTTAACAGACAAAGAGTCTGGCACAAGAAAGTAAATAAAAAAATTATAGAAACTTGAGAACGAAATAAAAGATTATTTTTCATAGCCTACTGTGACTTAAAGTAATAAAGTTTAAAAAAATCGCATAGAAAACCAATATCATTCATGGTGTGTTATATTTTTATCAGGCCGTGTGGCGCAATTCAGTTTAGGCTCGAGTGTGGTACTATGGGTCCCTGGTTCGAATCGGCGTTCGGGCATAGAGATTTGTAAATGTATAGTGGGTTGGGTTGGTAGAGCGACCTTGGATGAAACGTGCTGGGAGTTTTCACACATTCCCTTTTTTGGTCAAACTTTTTACTATACATTCCGGCACAAAGATAGCATTAACCCATGCGTGACAATAACATTATACTTAGTTTCAACAGTATAGCGACAAAAGTGTACAAGGTTTCCAGAACATCTAAAAATTGAGATAACCTTTAAAGGCAACTTTTTACCCCGCAAACCGGCACAAACGTAGCACTAACCAATCCATCTAGTCTCGAAATTTATGCCGACAAAAGTGTGCGAAGTTATAGCAAACATCTACAGACATCTAAAAATCGAAATAAGTTCTTCCAGGAAAATATTTTCCTGGCAATACAGCAGAAACCGGCACAAACGTAATTTGTGAAATATGTGTCGATATTCCTTTATCGACTGAAGAAGGAGAATCTGACGAATTCAAAGAAGCCAACGTTGATCCCGAAATAGGGATAAACGTATTCCGCAATGAAAACAGTGACATTAACGAACCGCCAGGTCCGTCAGGCCTGCGTAAATAGAGAATCTAATGTTACTTAAAATTAATTGATCATAGACTAATGATTAATCAATTTGCTTAATTAATTAAATGATTAATGAATTATTTTGATAAAATACACGCCATTGGTTATTAAAAATTTCTGCTTTTCTGCGCAAGGGCTAACTTTAGTGAAAATATGCTAACTACATTTTTTGTAGGAAATTTTCGCCTCTTTAATTTTGCTCACCACATATTTTCTCGTAAAATGCATAGTTTTGGAGATATCGGCGGAAAACCGCTTTTGACGGCCATCTTACCGACGGCCATCTTGGTAAGATGGCGGCCCCGGCGGCAAGTTTAGAATTGTGCATTTTATGAATTTTAGTTCTTCGCACTCAAGTATACAAAATTTCTGTACTTCCCGAGTTATTTCCAGGTAAAAATCCTCAATGACTGGCCTATTAGCAGAACCTCTAAAAATCGAAATAATTTCCAAACGGTATGTTTTGCTGGCAAACTTTTTACGGCACAAACCGGCACAAACGAAGCACTAACCAACCCACCTAGTGTCGACATTTGTGCCTTCAATGTTCTGCTAACTTCACGGACCCATTTGGGTATATTATTATTATTATTATTGATTTTTATAATTATTACACCAATTAGAGCGATAATACGCAAATCAGAATCAGATAAGAGAACCAAATACCACACACTTTTAGAAAACAATCATTTCTTCACTATTGGACTGGAGTCAAGTGGTGTGTGGGGACAGGAAGCACTGACCTTCACCAAACAATTAGGAAAATGGATACAAGAGATCTGTGGAGACCCAAAATCTACCACCTTCTCACGCCAGAAGATAGCCCTCGGAGGTTCAAAGAGAGAATGCCGAAATGATACTACAAAGTATACATGACAGTCAATTGATGTAATTATTATTATTATTATTATTATTGTTTCTGAATATTAAAATTTTTTTTTTTAATGTTTATTGTAACCGCACGTAAAATACTACCTGTCTTGAACCCAGTCTCTTAATTACCTTACTTAAAATGTTGATTGAATGCATTTTTCCCAGTCCCGGTCCCAATCACAAACTCTTCCCAACTTACCTGAGCCCGCCCCACGTTGCTGGGTGCCAAAAAGGTATCACCAATTTTTTTTTATAGAAACGCGGCGACGGACTTAGTCGACCAGCAACTCCTTTTCGTGGGCAACGAGGGGGGAAAACTCTTGGCATTCCGCGACATCGTCCGCAAAGGACTCCAGCCTCCCGTCCTCGTCTTCGTACAAAGCAAAGACAGAGCGCAACAGCTCTTCTCCGAACTAATCTTCGACGGCATCAACGTCGACGCCATTCACTCCGACAGGACTCAAACGCAGGTACAGTAGACCGATTGGTCTTAACTCCGCTGAGCGCGATCAAAATTGTAGAGGGACAACACCGTTCGATGCTTCCGCGAGGGGAAGATATGGGTGCTGATCTGTACCGAACTGATGGCGCGCGGGATAGATTTCAAAGGCGTCAATCTGGTTATAAATTACGACTTTCCTACGTCGGCCATTTCGTATATACACCGCGTGGGGCGCGCCGGTAGAGCGGGACGCTCCGGGAAGGCGATCACGTTTTTCACTCTGGAAGATACGGTCAACGTGCGAAGGTATGGCAACCGTGGAAGATATTTGTGAACTTGTCCGTTTCAGTATCGCGCACGTCATTCGCCAGTCCGGGTGCGAGGTTCCCGAGTATATGTTGACAATTAAAAAACGGTCGAAGCGGAAGTTGAAAAAGCTGAAGAGCAGGGCGCCGCGCCGAGAACTGATTAATACAACTCCGGCGTATCAGTTGGACAAGTTGTCGACGAACGGGTTGGTAACTGTACGAGCCGTTTGGAGCGTTTGGTTAACTTGTGTTTTAGGCGATACGTCAAACTGCCAAAAGGAGATGAGAAAAAGAAGAAGAAAGGAACTGTCAAAGGTGGCAACTTGAAATAAAGCGATTTTGCAAGTTATTGTTTTTCATTTAGCCTGCGCCGGTTTTTTTGTTAATTACTCCCCATGTTAACTATAGTTGTACCCCACGTTGAGGGCGCCTGGTAAGGTGAGGCGGCGCAGCCTTTGTACAAAACGGTAAAAAGGCGAGCGCTACTCGTATGGTGTTCTAAAAGAATTAAGATTAGCGTTCCCTACTACATTGTGAATAAAAACTAATGAAAATACCAATACTTTGTTTTCACCCTTAGTATTTGCAATGGACACAGTGTAGATAAAGTGAAACAAATGATTGTGCATTCTAATGACATCTGTCATTCTTATTTCAAATGCACGTTATAAAATGACGTTCAGAACATATGACAATTCTGTTTCTATAGAAACGATCACGACGGCAGAACCTAAGCTTATTATTTTTGACGTCCCTAAATTAAATTCAGAATTGTCAGAAGCTTTACAATGATTTATATCGGTTCTGCTCTAAAATAAAGTTTTGTATTATACACGACGATAAACGGAAACTAACCATCTCGTGAAAGTGTAAAAGTCTCTTTCACTCGATCCCTTTATCGTCTTGTATAGTAAATAACTATTGACTTGACTATTATGGGCAATGCTAGTCATCACAGTAACTTACTGGAAAACTTGCCAAATTCTTCCTGGGCTAAAGCATGGTTCGTAGTTAGTAATACTTTTAGGTTCGAGACTAAAAAATTGTTATTTTAGACAAATCTTCAACAGATGGCACTAGAAAATGGACATGGGGTACTACGATTGCCTCCCTACCATTACGTTTTCAATCCCATCGAAAATATATGGGAAATTGGCAACTAACACTATAAACCATACATTGGCCAGAACGCACTAATAAAGGATACCAACAAAATTATTTTAAATTGATGGTACAGAGAAATGAAATTTGTAGCCTCACGAACAATTTAGGCCAAAGTTTATGGCCCTTGTGACGTTCAATAGCCAGCTGGAACGATGCACGTTGATGTTCTTGGAAAAAATGTGATGTTCCTAGAATCTTGAAATTCGTGACCTAATTTTTGTAGTTAAGCAATTTTGCTTTTGATGTCTGTTAATTTTGTTCGTGTCGGCTATGCCAGGGTTTTTGTTCCGAAGAAGGTTTCCCTGACACCTCCTGATTGTGTACGTAATATATTTTACATGTTCTCGTCTTTTCTTACGCCCTAAATGAGTTTTTATTCAATAACCTATCCGATTTGTGTACTGTTATTACGAAAAAAACATTAAAACCATTTTTTCTTTATGTACGTCCAAAAATAATGTTCACCTTGTTAATAAAACATCGCCATATAGAGAACCAGTTTCAAATAAATACCGTGAATTAACTTGTGGTCTGTTTAGTATGAATCCTGCATCCATTCTCACTTTTATTTTATCACGTTAAGTTAATTGTAGCAAATCCCGGAGCAAAGTCATCCAATTTTGATGTTTTTTAATGTACATGCAATTTATCATTTTTTCCAAAATGATGTGTTTGGTGTTTTTTTGTACCAAATTCGACATTTTTACATCTGCATTTTAGATTAGGATTTATCTTCAGAGTTCGGGCATAGATGAATCGTATCTTGGTGTGTTTTCCATGATTTAATCTAAGAGTTTGAACCTGGTGCCATCTCTTTGCCCCGAACGGCCGAGCAACGGATACGTCCACCGAGGACGTTGACGAATGTACCACGGACGTAATTAATTAAGGTAAGTCGATTATAAATTTTTTTGTCACGTTGAAAGTTTGGCGGATTATAGCACTTTGAGTAGTCTATATTTCACTGGAACTGATGTGGACGTTGAAAATAAATGAAATTTTTCGCGTCACGGTAATTGCTGTATGCTTAAAGTACAGAATTTCCTTATTTGTCACCTCCTTGTCGATTATTTACACTCGCATTAGAATTTATCTACGCATCAGACACAATTTTTTTCCCGAGGGTAAAATTAGAACAGTTTATTGTAGTCGAGCAATATTTATCATTATATCAGCCGTCGGATAGCAACAATTTATTTAATACGGTGTATATATGTACTCGAAAAATCACTTCAGACGTTGTTAATCAATAAGTTACATAGTAAACTTAATTTACGTTTATCTGGAGTGCGAAATTTTTATCGTGTCTTTCGATACATTGAAATGGCGCCGCCAATTTCTTTAGGCGAGTTGAAATAGACCGCTATCAGCCGCCTCTCGCATTTTAGACGATCTAAATGATATTCGAGATACGTACACACTTACAAAAATTATTGGCAAAAGGAACTGAAACCAATTGCATTTATAGGTCCCTCTCTTGGAACTGGACTCGCTAATCAGAAGTTGTGATAACGGGAACCGGTACCGTTATTATTAGTGGTATTTATCTTTCTTGCGGTTTTTCCGTAAACGAGCGCGTTTATCACTTTGGCATCGATATTGGAACTTCTATTAATCACAATTCTCGTATTGATTTAGTTGAAAATACAAATCCGTAAAAACGCTTCAATGGAGCGCAGCTACAGACATGAAAATTAAAGAGAAACCACTCTAACAGCCAAAACAATAATATCTTATACAGGTAGGCAAGAGTCAGTAAAAAATAATGGCATACTGCGAAAGCAGAATCTTCACTGAAAGGAAGAAGTACAGCGAATGCGTTATAAAAGGAAAAGAAGGGATGGCATTACGTGCAGAGAGGTACAAGTGTCAAGACAAAGTATTGTAACGGCGAAACAAGGAACTATATAAACAAAACTCTACTACTAGAATAATTTACGTTTAAACTAGTGGATTACAAAGGAAATTCTCAGATGGCGTAAGAATGTGGAGTATACACGAGAATAAGAATTTAAAAAAGTGGAATTTAAATCATGAATTTCTGGGAAATATGACGTGTTTGTTCTAGAACATTCTGAAGCGTTCTTGAGCATTCTAGAACATTCTAGGAAGATTGTTGCTTACTGTATAAGCAAATCGAATTGTGTTTCGAGTTAGTTCCAATTTCAACGTCGAAGTAATAAATAGTTCGCACGGTTATAAATCAATTCATTCAAGACTGTTATAAATTTATTGTTTATTATTAACTAAATAAATAAATAAAGTACGTAATTAGATAAGGGAATGGGGGGATGACACGGAAGAGGAGGAAGGAACATAGGTCAGACGAGTGAAAGTAGAGGGAAAGAAAATGAGAATGATATACAACAAAGAAGGAATGAAAGATTTAAAAAATAAAATAGGCAATATGGGGGATGAAAGAAAGGAGAGGGGGTTAATATTGTAGCGAGATTTTAATGCCAGAACAGGAATTAAAGGAAAATGGGTAGAGACGGGAAGAGGAACACAAGATAGAAAATCAAGAGATAAGTAGTGCAACAAAGAGGATGAAGTGTTATTGGAATTATCAGAAAAGAGAAGTTGGAGAATTTTGAATGGAAATATGGAGGGAGACAGAGACGGGCAATTCACATACATGGGAGAAAGAGGGAAGTCGGTAGTATTCAACGAAAAAATACTGGAAGAAATAGATGAATTTAAGATAGGAGCAATAATAGAATCAACCGATGGAAGAGATCAAGAAATGAAAAGACGCACAGGCAAAGGGGGATACAGTTATGAAGCTGTATAGAAGGACACTAGAGGAACAAGGAGAAGAAATAGGAGCGAATACAGAGGAGGAATGGAATAATATAAACGAAAGTATTAAAAAAGCAATAACGTGGAAATAAATATGGAAGGGGAAGGGGAAGAAAAAGAAAGGAACAGGAGCGGTGGGACAAAAGGTGTATGAAGAGAAAAATAGATATAGAGAAAGAAAGAAGAGGGAAAATAGAGGAGATCGACGTGAGAAAACAGAGAAAAACATACAAAAGAAAATGTAACAAAAAGAAGGAGAACAGAAAGAATACGAGGTGCAAATCAGGGAAATAGAAATTGAAAAGCATTTTTGGAAGATGATCAACAGAGGAAAGTAGAAAAATAATACAAGGAAATGCAGATTGTGAGATAGAAGGAACAAGGAATCTGGGAAAAAGGTGCACTTCAAACTTTAAAGAAGGAAAGACGACCGTATATACCTTAATGATTCAACCTGTCCTTTCTTACTGAGCAGACCTCTCCACCACGGTTTGTGTTGAAAGGTCAAGACTATCAAAGTGCGAAATGTTATCAATTTCCTGTTTAGTGAACTTCTTCATTCCGATAAACCTACGGACAAATCGATTAAGATAAAAGATTAAATTTCGCATAATTTGCCGATCAGTCAGTTCCAAATTGTTGAAAAAGTTCCCGAATCTCCATAGTTATTATGAGATTTCAGGTGCGTGATCTATACAAGGTGTTTCCGACTGTAAATGCCTTTGAAATTAAGCTAATTCAATATTTACGAAGTCGTTGAAACGGATTATCTATGAACAAGTGGATCTTGAAAAACGTCTATTAATATAGTTTCGATGAGTGATTTTTCAGTTTTTCAAATTTCACACTACTAAACCTATAATAAAAAACCGAATGATGATTATACCATTATCGGCAATAAATTCAGATTAAGATAGTGCAGCGGAAAGATGACACATCAATTAACAAAGGTACTCGGTTAATTTGCGTGGCGTTTAGCATCACTTTTGCAGCTTATTTTTAGATTTCAGCCTCATATGATTGCTTCATTGCTAATTAACTCAGATTCATTGACATCTAAATTAGTCATATCATTTACACTCTTTTTTATCATTTTTATACGGCGCCAACTTCTCTCCTTCTCTAGTTCTTGAATATTTTCATCTGCTTGTAACGGTAGATGCGAGTGGCATCAATTAATTCAGGGTTCTTCGTTCTAATACTTCTGATCTCTTCATCAACGGGAAATACCTTATGCCGATGGACAGGTACTGAAGATATCAAATTTACCTATAGAAAAGTGATCTAAGGGTGGGGTCGCTAACCCCTATTTTGCGGAAACTGGCGCTGGTTGAAGCGGAAGAAGAAACTGAAATCAAAAAAATTATAATTTTGATGAAAAGAGTGCTTTAATGGGGCCTTCTTAATGTGTGTATATCACATTTAACAGTTTTAATGCTCGTAATATAGGAAACTAAAACCGGCTAATAATTACTTAACGAGACTGAAATTCTAAAATATTAATTTGCCTCGGCTTCTAAATGGCAAGAGCTTTCGGACGAAACAAAGATAATTGAAATATCTTAACGGGAACGGTTGCAAACGGCGAATTAATTACAGATTTTGTTTACGGTAACTGAAACACAACTCTAGAAATTAAATCAATTACTTTTACCTTATATCTTCAACTCCTACAACCAACACAAATACTTTCCGCACGTCACTTTTTGTAACGAAGCGCCTCCAAGTACCGGGTGGTCATAAAAGTAGGTAAACTTCAAGGTGAAAAATAGGTGGTTCGAGTACCTGAGCCTCCTTTATATGTATACCCGGTTCCAAATCTGGCGAGTAGTTTCCGGTTTCGCCTCATAGTACTACTATGTGTAAGGTCAATCGCCACAATTTGGTAAAATTGAAGTCAAATCCGTGTCCTTTGTAAAGGTACCAAACGCAAATGCAAAACTGAAAAAATTGGCGATAATTATCGGGAGCTCATACTTTCGTATCATGGTCAAAAGAGAGCTTTCGTGTGTGGGATACGTTCGCGCCCCTTTTATCTTCTATTAATAGTGGATCAGACTAGGTCAACAGCAGAAAGGCGTCCACCATTACGTTTTGCGCAGATAATTTTTATTTGAATTACAGTTTTTCTGATGACCTATCCCCATCACAAATGACCGATTCTTCTGCTGCACAAACTGGCATAAAATATTCGTGGAAAAAAATACGGAATATACTAAAACCTCGCAAACATTGTTTTTGCCTCTTACGTCAGGTAAATAATAAAAATATTTGAATTGCAAATAATGTAATAAACATTGAAATCTCCGAGGTGGAACGACTTTAGTGTAAGAGATAGGTCACGTTTTCGTGTTTAACATTTGGTGTGATTGATACAATATGAAATTGTGATGTGCCCAAGTTGGGTAAAAACGTACGTATTTTGCATTTTCTTATATCAGTAGCTTCGTGTCGTTCTCAAAAATATAAATAAACTGCGTAGTGCTACATGGTTATAAATAAATATGGACCATGGTCCGAAATATGTGAATGCATTTACCTTGCGTTCCGCCCACTTACTGGATCTATGATGTGTCAGCTTTCCTGATGTCAAGGTACATCATTGTCGATAATGGTTTATTTACTTAGACATAAAAGTTTGGGAACTCTCACTCTCACGAAAATGTAACCACGCCATTACGATTACCTATTTCCCAAATGAACTGAATTTAATTCGCTTCTTTATTGTTCAATCGAATTTTTAGAACTCCATGCTTCGTTTTGTCCATTCACAACAGAGTTTTGTGCCGGGCCGCTTAAAATTCTAATCTATAATTCCTTAAAGTCGCAAAAGGACGTGTTACAATTAATTCGCCGCGATTCCACTAACCTGTTACGCTTTTAATACCGTATTTACTATGACCCTTCCGCAATTCAACGTTTGCTAGGCTCGGCAGCTTTATCTTTTTTGTACCTAATTTTCATAACTGCACTCTCAGCGATCCCCTTTCTCACTTTAACTTTGCCATTTATGTAGCTGGGTAGATTAACCGAAACGGACCCAACGCAAATCTCGCACGCAGCGTCCCTTCTCAGCCTATTGCCAACCGGTATTTACGTTGTCTCGGCTTTACGCAGACGAAACCAACGAAGCTGGGCGGTTTACTGCCATCCACGATCGCTTTTAAACCCACCCGCGCTTAGTATTCGTATAAAGCGGTACATATTGCTGTAGCTCCACGTTGGGCGTCAAGTAAAGAATGCCGGGTGCAAAGGTAAACGGGCAATTACACCCACAAAACACCTGTCGAGCTAATTCAAACAAACTAAAATTGAAACAAACAAAAATATTGACTGAAATTAATAATTTGGGAGACTCGGTGCCATCGATCAACTTCCGAAATTCCAAATTCAAATTTAAATCAGCACCTGGAATAAATCTTGGATAAAAAGAGAAAAATCTGACATGAAAGCTCCATCCGGGTAGCACAATGGGTTCGAATAAACACATTAAAGACTAGAAAAAAACACGTACAAACATTTACAATATTAGCCATATTGTTCGGTAATTCCTTAACATAACACAACACGCCCGCCACCAGGCACCATTAAGTCTATACAGATTGACGTGTTCTTTCTCGAGAACGTTTCGTGATTTTTCTAGAAACTTTCGGTTTGCTATATAACCAAATTGCAGGGTAGTTCCAACATCGATGCCGAAATGATTAGATATTAGTGAAGTTCGCGCTCGTAAGTTATAAATTCATTAATAATTAACTGGAAATAAATAAATCGCGTAATTAAATTTACGTTACAATATTATAATATTCCGATTCTATTTACTGGTACCAAGGATATGCAATTTCGCTCAGTCGTTAACGTTTACGTGTAGATTCCGTTTAAACATTATGTCATTTAGTCAATACGGCCTTCGATGAATAATGGAGAGGTGACGTAAAATATTATTTGTCAGTGTGTCACTGAAAAAACCAAACGGCAAAGCGTTCGCTTATGTAATCATGTGGAAGTTTTTCTCTCTGGAATTTTCTGCATTGAGGAAAGATTGCGGAATATTAATCAAGTACGCAGTGTGATTGATTTGAATTACACCCTGTGGGCCCAATCCGAGTAAACAGCTAAGGGTGGATTTTCTCGACACACACACACACACTTGACGGTTTAATGCTTGATTGAGGGTTGGCCTGCAAAATAGTTAACTTCGTTTTATTGTATTATAATTGGGAGTTTCCCTCTTTTATAGCTGTTTTGATTCCTATTTTTAGGATAATTATCTTATATGTCCGTGTAGTTATTATGTGTTTATTTTTGCGCTGTTTATTTTTTCGCTTTTTGCAAATTTATTTGTAAAAAGGTAGCTGCTTTTAAATGTCACTTTGGCCAACTTGCTCGCTGGCTGACTGGCTGGATGACTGGCAGCAAATGCGGGCCAGTAGAAGAACGCTAGCGGAAAGATGATGAGTGTACATGGGGTCGGCGACATCTGGGCGCCATCCCCGAGGGTGTTACACTAACGTGGTGATTTTTCCGAATCTTCTTCTACAGTTTTAGTTCGATTGTTTTCAAATTGGTGTCGTCGGAAAGAACAAACGCGCACAACTCTTTTTTTTAGGAGCGAAATTGACCACCTTTTGCACGGCGCGGTTTGGGGGAGAGGGGGTCGACTTCGGTCGTCCAAAGTTTAAATATCTTAAAGCTTGAATCACGCCCAAAAATGGAATACTATTTTGTGGAGGGTTTTTAGCTAAATCCACCAAAATGTGTATTGCGGGTGAACGGATCGTCGGAAGTGGGTACCGACATAGGGAATTTGGTAGCCCTCGAGAAGATCTTACCGATGGTGGCGTCAAAACTGCAAACTCGAATTGCGGGGGAACGCGATAGAGGTTTTTTTATGTTCTTTTAATAATTAAAATATTGTTACGGGAACAATTAGATACGGCATGTTGTTTCTTTATCGGCGAATAAATCGACCCTACAAATTAAAACGCTCCTAGGAGATAAAAAAAAATAAGACTGCTAAAATTTCCCAAGTTATCATTCACCACTAAACTGACCTTATTTTACCTTATACCTGAGTATTTATACTCTTACTTATAAGGCGTTAATACATTTGTGCCTTTAAATGGGAGTAGGTTCATTAACTGAACACTAACAAATGACCCAACTCCTTCAAAATTAACCTCCCCCAGTCCTTTTAAAATACACATCAAATAGAAGCCTATTTACGTTACCGTAATATCTCAAGAGGCATTTCTTTTGAAATTCAAATTGGTTAAACCAATAAGATCAAAATGTGCTATTTGACAACAAACTAAAATTCACGGCGTTTGAAATAGAATAGAATTTTACAATCCTGGGGTGGCATCGATCTTCATAGAAATCTTTTTGATTGAGAATTCCCCTAGATCAGACTCAACTTCGTGGTATATGAAGTTTACACGAAAGGATAATGGTCTGAAATAGGTAGATAAACCGCATATTCGTTGATAATGGATTAATGCTGCCGAGTTTAAAGGCCATCAACGAGAGTATTATACTTCGTGCGAAAGTATGTCTTCTTTCGAGAGTTTCATGTGATAGTAAAACGGAATTAATTTACCGTCGTTAAAGTCTACGTGAGCAAATCCTCACATGCAACCCGTACAAAAATTCACTTTCACGAGTACGATGTTGCGGATACCGGGAGTGTTATGAAAGTGGTTTGCTTTGCTTCTCCGCCGCTCATCCGAATTTGATCTAGAAACTCTGTTCTTCGTTTCGTTCACACATGAAATTTACAACTCGTCGTCTTTAAAACTCGGACGAATCTCTCACGCCGCGCCGATTCACGATTTCCAGACAAAAAGTCTTTTGAGTTCCAGATACGGATCCAAAACCGACTGCACGCTTTGGTGGTGTAGCGGTGGTCCCGTCTCGAGTCTCCAAAGCTGTCGCTGCGTTTCCACCAAATTTTAACTCTTAAGATAACTTCGCTTCTTTCGCAACTAAGATTCTCGCAGACGAGGTATGCGCTTTCACAGTCCCCACGCGTCTCTGCTCTGTTTTGTCCATTCCCATTATTGTCGTGCTGCAACTTGAGAACGGAACCAACGCAAACTTAACGACTCACGTCCATTTCCTACGAACAGCAATCCCTTATTCTTATCCTGACGATTGCGCAACCTAGGCGCCTTTGCCTGTTTGTCGCCGATTACTATTGACATGAAGTTTATATGCAATTTAAATCGGTCGTAAACAAGCAAAATTTAAATGGGTCCCGTTGCACAATAGTTTCCCATAACGGCGCCTTTTTTCGCTTCATCTTTCCAGCAGCTTTAACTGTGCTTTCTCGTTCAAAATAACGAATAAGATTAGAAATAAATTGCTTACTTTTTCTTGGTAAACCCGATGGCATTTTTGGGTTATACAACTTTTGGCGCAGGATATCGCAGTGAGACTTACGGAAGTTATGCTACTATAATTGTTCGTTATGAAACAAACGTAATTCTATCGTTTATTGCGGTTTAAAATGATTTTTTTTTAACTTGTTAATATACGTTATGGCATTACAATATTCCCCAAAACCAGAATTGATGACGCGCGCGCAAACTTAGGAAAATCCTACTGTAACAAACGGGGGTTTGCGGATGTGCGCACACGATTTCTGTCAGGCGCGAAGGACCTATTGTCAAAATTCTAGAGAAATCGTTGCTGTTACCAAAGCAATCGAAGTCTACGTATATTAATTTGCGATTTGAGTTATAAAGGACTGTTCTGCTAAGGGCGCAATGCCAAAATTATACCACAACCAAAAATTTGTCTTGGGTTATACTCATGGGTCCACTTGGCTGCGTCAAAATTGACAAAAAGAATCGAATTTTTGTACATTGGACACGTCTCTCTTAAGAATCCGATTATTACCATTAAGGTTTGGTGAAATGCCAACGTGCGCGCCATTGCGTAAAGGTTACATAGACGCCAATGTTACACTGTGCAAATGAATTGCGACTGGAATTAATTGTGGCAGGTATAACCGGTACAATACTATAATGTTGATGGGTGACATTAATTGTTAATTACAATCTTTTACATCTACAAATTATATAAGGTGGTTTATTTTTTACTGCGCAGTTTTGCCCCCACCCCACCCCTGTGTAACTGTTCGCATTATCTTATCAACAATTCCTTTACAAGAAAAATCACTTAGTTTGGGACCATTATCATCAAAGTTGCTGTGAGATAATCTGGTAGATAACTGTATATTGCTAAAAATTAACCAAATCTGTAAATGAGATATTACCGCAATTAACTTGTTTTCCATATGACTATTGTAAAATTGTTATTGTGTTTTGCATATTGGCGAGATATTTTTAGATAAAGGACGCAATTAATTTATGCGTAACTGCCCGTCCTCAACTGGAAACTGCGGGTAAGTCCCCAAGTAAATCATTTCGAGATCTACGCACGTCGTGTGTTTCTCAAGGTGGATCGGCTATCTCGAGAAACACTTACAGATTAGAAAAACACTTGATTTACTGCAGTAAAATTGAAGAATTGGTTGATCAATTTGGACCATCTCGCACGATTTTTTTTTATAACATTTGGCATCGTCAATGCATATTGCGTCATAGATACTCCTTCAGCATTCCACGTATCTGCGTTTATGGGCAGTTTCGGGTGTCTCAAAGACTGTGAGACCTTTCATTGAGGATCAGGGATTCTTCATCTATTCTTCGGGGGGTCTTCTTCACGCTTCTTACCCTCGAAGTTCTTTCCTCCTTCATCATTCTACCTCTATGCCAACTTCACAGATTCCTGACGGATTCATTTCTACTTTTTTCATCGATTCAAATTTTTGATCTTCACGCATGCTTCATGCCTCCTCTTTTCGCTTTTGTAACTCTTTCTTTCTGAATCTCTTTTTTCCCCCAGGCACCTCCTCTTTTTCCAGTCTCTTCTCTAAGGGTCTCTAAAGCGTGGAATTTGTGAATTCTTTGACTTTTGACATACTTCAAACTGTCTTCAAGGGACGAAAATACAAAGATTAAGAATGAAGATTTAGAAAATTCAGAAAAATTTTAATACAATTCAGGAATGAAATAAGTGAGAATAACATTGTATATATTTACAGAAAAGATCCAAGAAAAAATTATGTAATTATGACGTGCTTACACAACGTTAGTCATAACTAAGTGCCCTACGTTTCAAGGAGAGCAATGAAGCGGTTACCATAAACCAATATTGAATGGACTTGGAAGTTCGTCGAAATTTAAAGTTAGGCAATTAGATCGTTCGTGCTAAAAAAAAACTTTGCGGAAAGACGCCATTACGGCGCAATTAAATTTCAATTACAATCAAAAGCAAATTTGGGTAGGTACATTTTTTGGTAATTAGTTTATTGTTTTTTAAACGTACTCGTCGTAGTTAATTAGCGCCGATTTTTTTTAATTTGATAGATAGCTCAAAGTGTCAATTAATTAAAGAATGCCGCTAATTAACTATTGTGTGGTATTTTTCTTTCCCATTCGATCATACGTTTCCTCCATGTTCACTGATTCTGGGAATTAAAAAGCAATAATTTTTCCTTGCTATTGCATTATGCAAGTTCTGCAATAAATCATTTCCACGTTTTCCTTTTGAAGAAAGGGTCCCTTCCAGAGATTTTAGTATCCGTTTTTGAATTTTGAATACTTTAAACTTAAGACTTTTAAATGTAAAGCTTTTTTGACTTTTTTTTCTGAGATTCATGCATCGAAAGTATCAGTGTGGACCAAAGAATTTGAAGAAGATCTGATAAACATTGAAGAATACTGAAAACGAAATAATCCGTAAAATCTGAAAAATGAAAAGAAGAACCTTCAAGGAAACGCATAGCAAAATTCGAAGAAACGAAAGAATCCGCAATGAATTTGATTGAAATAAATTATTTGAAGAAGCTCGAGGGTATACCGTTCTAGAAAATCAAAAAAATTAAAACATCCGAGGAGAATTGAAACGGGGGAATAACAATATGGGGAAAAAAACTGGTGAGCACGACAGATCCGAAGAGTTCGAAGAATTAAAAAAATCCCGGCAATTCGAAGACGCAAAAAGAAATTTGCAGATCAAAAATGTAATTTCAAGAGAGTAATTAATGAAAAAAGTTAGCGAAAGACACTTAGGGGAAAGATGAAATAATAGTCTTCCGATCTTGCGCGATAGTGTGAATGTTCAAAGGCCTTAAGTGTCGCAAACAGTCTCAACTAGTTTCCAAAAGTCTTAAAAGGGCTCCCCAAATAATTCATATTTCCCTCCTTCTTTGAAAGCAGTCTCTAAGAGGTCCTTTAATGGGCCGATCCTCCTTAGAGCTCACAACTGTCTCTAAGAGTCGTACACGCTTTGCCACCTGAACCACAAAATTCTAAACCATAGTGCCTTTAAGAATGTCGAAGAAGACTTTATCGGGCAGTATTTAAGGGCCCTTCACAATTTTCGGTTGTGAACATTTGTAAGGGTTTTCATAGCATTGAGGAAGTGTATTTAAAAGCAGTAAAAAACCTCCAAGTGTCTGTAAGACACCTTTAAAACCTTTCAAGAGGTTTCACTAGCTTTCATTTTTTGAAAATTCCCAGCACTTTCATGGTAACCTTAGGGAAAATGGTATTCTATATCCCTCAGACCCCATTCATATTGCGTTCTCCCATAAAGCGTTGAGACCCTCATGATTCCATAACAGTGCTAGGGATAGTAGAGCAAGAATTATAAAGCCATTTTTTAGAATGTTCGTCGATATTCCACACCCTCCAGACCCCCTGGCGCTACATTCTTCCACGATTTTGTGGTGTATGGAATATTCCTCAGAAAAAAAAGGTCCACTATTTTTTTACATAAACTATAATAAAGGTCTTGAAAGCTCAACACTTTCGTGGAAGTACCGGAGGTCTGGAGGGTATGGAAAACCCCTCAGCATACGAATATTCCCTTATCTACTTCCAAAGGTTACCATGAAAGCGGTAGGGGCTAGTAGAGCAAAAGTTACTAGATACTAGGTAATAGAATATGCGTATACTGGGGGTATTCCATGCCCCCCCCCCCCGATGCTACATTCTTCCGCCACATACACGATGTAACCCCCCCGGTGCCCACAGCGTTAGCACTCACATTTAAATTTATTTGCGTGCTTTATTTGCAAATAATTAACAATAAATTTATAAGTCTTAAAATGAATTAATTTATAACAGTGAAAGTAATCACTCACGCATACAACATTTATAACAGCGCGAACTACTTATTAATTCGGCGTTGAAATTGGAACTGACTGAAACGCAATTCGATTTGCTTATATAGCAAACGTTCTCTCTCTCTCGAAACATCCGAACGTATTCTAAAATATTCTCGAACAAACACATAGAATTTCTCATGGCGTCTCGATGTCTATTGAGATTTCTGGAATATTCACTACAATAGTTTTCAAGAAAAGACAATCGAACTGTAATCTATGATGCTATGAAGTATGGAATACTATTCAATCATCCGTTCCCACATACTATCATGAAGATCTTGGAGGTTTAATTTTTTTGTGGGAGAACGTAGTACCGGGCGGTACAGGACAATCATCCCCGATCAAATTTACCCCGAAAAAACCCTTGAAGACCTTCATGATAAGATTGTTCGACTATCCATAGCACTTTCATAGAGTCCTTCCCAGCCTTTTCATGAAAACTATCGTGTGAGTGCTAATGTATGGACAGAATGTAGCACCAGGGGGCCGGGGGGGGGGGGTATTCAAAGCCCTCAAAGATGCCTGGATAATTCCCAGCACCTGCATGGTACCTAACCTTTGGGAAACGGTAAGCGAATTTTCGTAGTTACGTTGTCTCACAAAAGCGTTGACCCTTTAAGATCTTCATGGTAGTTTGTGGGCACGGATAGGGAGGAATGTAGCCCTGGGGGCGATAGACACGGAGGCGCCATGAAAGATTAGTCATCGGCGATAAGAAACGAAGGCGGATGTGACGCAATCTTTCCGAGAAATATTACGTGCTTGTTCGAGAACATTCTAGAATACTTGGTGCATTCGGAAGCGTTCGAGAAATAGAGGGCGTTTGCTATATAAACCACTCCAGTTGCATTTCAGTCAGTTCCAATTTCAATGCCAAAGTAATAAATAGTTCGCGCTATTATAAATTGCGTACGTGTAAGTGATTATTTTACTGTTACAAATCAATTCATTTTAAGACTGTTATAAATTCATTGTTAAATAATTGTAAATAAGTAAACCACGTAACGTAACGTAACCACTAAACACTGTGGGGAAAGAATGTGGCAACGGGGGGTTTGGGGGGTATGGAATTATGTCCGCCTACTGTGGGTTTTGCGAAAGGACGTAGTGCCGGGGGGTTTGGGTGGCATACCCCCCGCGAACGAAAATATGTCATGATATGTGGAAGAAAAGGAACACTGAATCTGTCTATTTTTTTCAGGAGGTATTCCATGCCCCCCAGATACCCCCCTCTCCCCCAGAGGTTCTACATTCTTCCCTCAAAGTATTATTTAACGCTTTGAGCACTTACAAAAATGCCATACAAACGGTTCAAGTTTAGAGAAAGGACGTAGCATCGGGGGTCCAATGATACTTTGAAGAAAAGGAACGTTGAATAAGACTTTCTTCTTAGAGGGCATTCCATACACCCCAGGCCCCTGGGTTCTAGATTCTTCCGTCAGCGTATTTTACGTTTTCAGCATTTACAAGGGTGGCATTCCAACAAAGATATGAAAATGTATCATGGGAGCTAGTGATAACGTTTATATTTTTTGAACGCATTTTTTTAAGAATTAACAAAAATGTGCTATTGTTTGCGTTTTGTCCGCCCGTTCGTGCGTCCGTACGTCCATCCGCCCGGACCCACTTCTGCCGTTTCAAACCACTTCTAGGGGAATGGTCCTAAAATCCTGGAATTTTTGCAGCAGGTAGCCTATACCTTGAAGCTGTACCAGACGACCTTCAAAAGTCTAAAAGCCCCCCCCCCCACGAATTATTTCCTGAGATGCTGATTTTGAAAGTAAAACGTGCATAACTTTTACATACGACAACCAATTGGTCTCAGATTTTGCATACGCATGCCTTTAGTGGTACAAGGTTAAACTTTAGAAAATGGGAGGGGGGGGGAGGAGGTGTAAAACCACATGTTTTACCCTTCATGGTATTATAACGAAAGGTCTCATCGAAATAAATTTGTTTGTACAAACTATAACTTTCCCGTGCGATTCTTTTTCGAGATCAGTGAGCGACGGGGCCTGAGGAGGGGGGGGGGGGGCTAAAAATTAATGTTATCTCTAATTGTATTCTAATTAAAGGTCTCAACGAAAGGAACCGTTTTCTACCAACTACTGCCATTTTTCCGGTCCTCTTAGCAAAGTACGGGGTGGAGGGGAATTGGGGGGGGGGGCTAGTTTTATCCTTCATGGTACTCTAATGAAAGGGCTCAGTGAAAGGAATTGATTTAAACATTGTTAGAGATGAATGTAGCATCATACAAGCTTGCTCCTTGCACTATTGTCGGTGCAATAACTAGTTAATATAATGCAATTGAATCACGGGGACGCAAATTACACTGATGTCAATAGTTGCGCTTGATCGATTTTACGTGCGCTAGTAACTTCCTCATCCATCGCAGATTTGACTGATTACCTACAATCGATTTCTTTTTAGAGATCGTCAACGCACCGCTCGCATGATCCGATTCCGGACACCCAATTTTCACGCACGAAGCCCGACGTTCAAAAGTAATTGGAAATAAAGAAAGTGAACGAAACCTGCACCAACGTAATAATCGCGTAATTGTTGTCCCTCGTTGCGAGAACCAATGGTAGCGTAATGAAATTGACAAGGTGAGCACTTGACGGTTAGAATTTTTTTAAAGTTTAAAGTGGGTGTACGGGCGGCGTATCAGTTAAACGTCAGAATGATTTAAAGATAGTGCCGCGCTTTTCGCGTTCAGTTAGTTCTCGCTCGCTTTACCTGCGCTGAACCGTGAGGTGTTTTCTTAATTACCGGTACTTTTACGTTGCGACGCTTCCATCAAACGGACTCGACGCCATATAGTGCGCCACCAATTAAAATGGGACACGGAGAAGGAGCTACCGTGGAGCCGATAAAGGTCTACAAGGATCACCCCATCGAACCGCCGAAATCGACGAAATGCTTTGGTAAGTAAATTTTCAAAAAACCCACCCCTGTTCGTAACCGACCTTTCAATTTCAACGGTTACGAAATTTTATCATCAACAATGTATCAAGAAAGGGCTTTTTATAATCTTTTAGGTCAATATGGTACCAAAGAGTTCACTACTTGAAGCATTTTGATAAGATAATTTTTTATCTTTCATAGAGAATTATTCCCATTGTTCACCAATTTTGTTAATAACATTGCATTGCAATTGCGACAATTACATGGTCTTGACTGATTACGCCTTTCCTGATTAAAGGCATCCTGCAATTACATTTTGCAGCTCGAATTCTTACCAAAAACCCGCGAAATTACCTCTTAATCCAGTTAAACCTTCTAATTCGACCGCATTTCGGCAATTACATTATTAATTATAACCGCAACCAAGAAGGCGAAATTAATTTCTAATTGCTGAACCTGGTTCCTGATTGAGGAGGTACAGTACCTTGCACCATTACCAAGGCCGAGGTGGGTATTGAGAAACAAACCTTACATGCCGGTAATTAATGACTTTCAATTAGAATTACAATACGAATTCTTCACCTTTCGTTCTCTAATTGCAGACAACTTTCTGTTATATTCTAAGAAAAACAAAGGGCGCAACAATTAATTACAACCCTAATTTTATTTGTCGTGTTTCAAATGGTATTATAATTTAATCTCTTACTTACAATTAATTTTAATTGAATGGCTAGCAATTATAATTGAAGTACCTATTAAAAAATAATTTATTTCCGCAGCGCTGCACTTTGCACAAGTGTTTCGCTATCAAAATTTGAAGTGGTGCGATTCTATTCGGTCGTTGGGCTAAATTGCGTATTTTTTCCACTTATTGTAATGGTGGGTGCAAGTATAATTAATCTTCTAGGTTCCTTTCTTAATTAACTCAATTGGTTTATTATTGTTTCTAAGTTTGTTTCATACACTATACACAATACTGTGGCTATCACCCCCCCCCTCCCCCCACAAAACTCCCCAGTGTATGAAAGTTCTAAACCATCTAAAATGCATTTTTTATGACCCGTTATCTTGATCCCGAAATTTTCAGATTTTTTCTTTACTCATTTGAAACTTTTATATAGCTGCATCTCGGAAACCCTGTATAACTACGTACTTATACAGTGTGTCCCAAATCGGGTGGGATTGCATGGGTAACTTTGCTATTAAAGAGGAGATAGTTTGTAGTTATACCACCATTTGTAGGTATGTAAGTATGGATAATAAGTCAATAAGTGATGTTATAAAAATCAAATTTTTCTAGCTTATATAAAATTTTGGAGGGAGTTGTAATGCCCAAACCCCCCTCTCATGAGTGCGTCCCTGATTTTTTTAAACATTTGATGTAATTATTTTCATTGTTTTGTTGCCTCGAATAGATTTTGTTTTGTTTTTTTTTAATTCATCACAGCCTACTTGATTAAAATATAAAAACCGTTGATATAACTGGTATCTTATTTTCAATCTTATGTTATGATGGCTCGTTGAAAAGAGAATTAAAAAATCTATCAAGTAATCTAAAAATCCCATATAGCGCCCCTTTAACTTTAGGAAGTTGGAATTTTTTTTGACATCAATTCTAAATTAAACGTATCAAAGACAGTAACTTTTATATAAAACTTTTTTTTATATCTCTTATACTTTCGATGATATAAGACATTCAAGGAAATGACCAATTTTAGTTTTTTTCAATTTACGTCGAACCTATGCGACATTTTGAATTTCCAAAAGGAAATTTTAAATAAGCATCTAAAACTGCAAAACATTGCCCATTTAACCAATTCTCTATCCTTAATAATAACAAAGTTACCCATGCAATCCCACCCGATCTGGGACACACTGTATATTATATACTATCTGAACCGTAAGTACAATAATTTCTCTTTGTTTTAAAAGGGGAAACGTTTAAGTGGCGAATATTTTAGAAATCCCGATAGACATAGAGGCGCCATAAAAGATTAGTCATCGGCTATAAGAAACGAAAGCGTATATGATCGTTTGAATTTATACTCGTATTTATAGTGCTAACGATGTGACGCATTTTTTCCGGGAAATATGACGTGTTTTGCTCGAGATCATTCTGGAATACTGGTTTGGAAGCGTTCGAAAACTTTCGGGAAACGTATGCTATATAAGTAAATCGAATTGTGTTTCAGTCAGTTCCAATTTCAACGCCGAAGTAGTAAATAGCTAGCGCTGTTGTAAGTTGTGTATATTTAAGTGATATTATTTTAACTCAATAATCAATTCATTTCAAGACAGATTTATTATTAGTTAGTTGTAAATAAATAAACCACCTAATTAAATTTACGTTACAGTACGCTTTCTTTTCTATGTAAATGTACTTATTTTATTTTGTCTTGATAATTTCGTAAAAGTTGGTTTATTATTGACTATTAAAAAATCTGATATGGGGCGCAAAATCCGTTATGGGTTAGGGCGTTGTCGACCCTTAATACGCCATTAGAGCATTTTTGAAAAAAAAAACGCTATTATATTCGTTATGACTGGCTGGCTGGCTGTCCGGCTGAGATCTCAGCAATTACAATAGCTAGAGACTTCAAATTTTCACTAAAAGCTTTGTGATGTAATGTAGATGTGCAGGCTGTAGTCTATGTTGAGTTAGATTACTTGTGAGATCAATAATTTTAAGCTTTGCTAATGATCTGCATTACCAAAATTGCGCTTTCATCATGCATATGCTGATTTACAACCTGTTTAAACCTAGCGCCAGCTGGCGCCACAGATTACAGAGCCTGCGCCATATCCCCAACAGTGTGGGGGGTTCTTTTCCATGTTACCACCGGTTTGTTTTTTCGTATACAATTTTGCCACTTTGTGTTCTGCTTACATACCTCCAGATAGCGTCACAATTTTAAGAATTTTTTTCTAGTCTATAACTTTTGATTGAGAAGTCTGATCGAAAAAGTACAAAACTGATTTGGATGCTACGCACCCAAATTAATAAGAAAAAGTGTTTTCCCGAGAATTTTTGGTTTAGTCGATTTTTGGTAAAAAAAGGAAGGTAAAACACTGCCTTTTTTTGAGCCCTGAAGGAAAAATTGTCTCAGATCGACCCGGAAAAAAAATTTTCTTATAGAATGTGGCCTGTAGAATCCATAATTTCAAACAGTTCCAAAATTGGGCTACTAGTTCAAAAGTTACAGCCCTTTGAATTTTTTTTTCGAAATTGGTTTCTAGTCTATAACTTTTGATTGAGAAGTCTGATCGAAAAAGTACGAATTGATTTGGATTCTACGCACCCAAATTAATAAGAAAAGGTGTTTTCCCGAGAAATTTTGGTGTAGTCGATTTTTGGTAAAAAAGGAAGGTTATACACTGCCTTTTTTTGAGCCCCGAAAAAAAAATTGTCTCAGATCGACCCGGGAAAAAAATTTTCTTATAGAATGGGGCCTGTAGAATCCATAATTTCAAACAGTTCCAAGATTGGGCTACTAGTTCAAAAGTTACAGCCCTTTGAATTTTTTTTCGAAATTGGTTTCTAGTCTGTAACTTTTGATTGAGAAGTCTGATCGAAAAAGTACGAATTGATTTGGATTCTACGCACCCAAATTAATAAGAAAAAGTGTTTTCCCGAGAAATTTTGGTGTAGTCAATTTTTGATAAAAAAGGAAGGTTATACACTGCCTTTTTTTGAGCCCCGAAAAAAAAATTGTCTCAGATCGACCCGGAAAAAAATTTTCTTATAGAATCTGGCATGTAGAATCCATAGATTTAAACAATTCCAAGATTGGGCTATTAGTTCAAAAGTTACAGCCCTTTGAATTTTTTTTCGAAATTGGTTTCTAGTCTATAACTTTTGATTGAGAAGTCTGATCGAAAAAGTACGAATTGATTTGGATTCTACGCAACCAAATTAATAAGAAAAAGTGTTTTCCCGAGAAATTTTGGTGTAGTCGATTTTTGGTAAAAAAGGAAGGTTATACACTGCCTTTTTTGAGCCCCGAAAAAAAAATTGTCTCAGATCGACCCGGAAAAAAATTTTCTTATAAAATGTGGCCTGTAGAATCCATAATTTCAAACAGTTCCAAGATTGGGCTACTAGTTCAAAAGTTACAGCCCTTTGAATTTTTTCTAGTCTATAACTTTTGATTGAGAAGTCTGATCGAAAAAGTACGAATTGATTTGGATTCTACGCACCCAAATTAATAAGAAAAAGTGTTTTCCCGAGAAATTTTGGTTTAGTCGATTTTTGGTAAAAAAGGAAGGTTATACACTGCCTTTTTTTGAGCCCCGAAAAAAAAATTGTCTCAGATCGACCCGGAAAAAATTTTTCTTATAGAATGTGGCCTGTAGAATCCATAATTTCAAACAGTTCCAAGATTGGGCTACTAGTTCAAAAGTTACAGCCTTTTGAATTTTTTTCTAGTCTGTAACTTTTGATTGAGAAGTCTGATCGAAAAAGTGTAGACATGAGCTTCACTAATCGCTAAACTAACAGGAGGACTGGGTCAAAATTTAAAAACGTTTGCAATCATTTTGGTACTATTTCCGACTGTCTTTAGTCTCTTCTCTATCAAATATCAGGGAAGCCCGACTAGGCAGCACTTTGGCGCACCTTATTGCAGAATTAAAGCAGTCGAAACAAAGGTCTAAGTAAATCATCTACGATTTTGATTCGGAGTGTTTTAAAGAAATCGAAAAATTAAGTGGAGGAGGAAACAATTACGGTGGGTGGTTTTTTAATCGAAAAGAGAACTTATGTTAATAGTACCTGTCAGAGATCTCAAGTAAATTCAAGGCGAGTCGTTCAATAGACGTACTGCGTTAATTCGAACTGTACGATTGGATGTGAAATAAGTACTTCTGAACGTTTCAGTCTCAAATCGGCGCGATTTTGACTCGTAGATTCTAGAAGTTCAGATTTCGCACTTGCTCTTCATTATCGAATTCGTTTACCATTGGATTGCGTACATTGTGCAATCTTTCGAAAATGTTCGAGAGAAAACCAAACTGCCTCCCTTGGAAAACAACAGGAGCCTCCGCCCATTGATTTCTCCTCATTCAAATACGCCTAGTAAAGATTCAAATACGCCTAGTAAAGGAGACCGTAGTGTTAATCTCGTTTGTCTTGTATTTGTATGTTCAATTCATTACAGTGCCTTTAAGGGCATAGGGAAGACTTTTATCATTCAAATAGTAATAATATGTTTACATTTTAAATTGAGCCCACGATCCATCTAGTAGGGATACATTTTTTGTTGCATTAAATTTTTTAATTAGTGAAAAACTTATAGTTTGGTTCAAAACTTTCTAGTTTTAAGATTGCGAATTGTGTTTTAAAAGAGAAGGGGGTAGAAATTGTTATTGTTTAACAGTGCAAAGAGTTTTTATATAAAAGGGGGGGGGGGTTCAACTCCCTCCCTTCTATGTAAGTATATATAAGCCGTTTATCGGATTGCGATGAAACTTTGAGAAATTGATTGACGTATGCCCGCGAAGGTTTTCATGTAAATAAATCGGTATGAAGTTCGACGGGTGTGCAAAGTGAGGAGGCGCAGCCGCCGAAACCGAGCCGTATGTCCCATCCAAAAAAATATTGACTGATACGCGGTTCCACTACACACGTACAGGCGGCCGATCGACCAATTCTTAACGAGAATTGTCAAAATTGCACTGTAAGTCGGACGATATTGGCCGGCCGGAATAATTTTTAGCAACGGTAATGGCCGGTCAGCCAGGACTAACAGTCCAAGGACCGCCGGCGAACTGAAGATGAGTGTCGAGCTTAAGGGGTTTATCAGTAGGAACATATATGCAATACAAAGGGCTTCAAATTTGCCCAAGGGTTAATAACCTTAAGAAACCTCAGATTCAGATTTTTCTTTATAATTTAATTGTTCTTAAATCAACTATAAATTGCGACAATTTTTCTTAAAGACGTTCAAACCTTAATTTGATATAAGTAAATACATATCACTGTACCTCGTAAACAGAATGTCCTTGTACATAAGCTCGGAACGGACAATTAACTGATACAGTTGCAAATTGGAACTTTCCCGTCTCTCTGTGAAATAAAAGTTCTTTAAACGTAGTTGAACAACTAACTTCGGTATTTAGCAAGCAAGTAGGATTCTTTTTAATATGGAAGTATGGTATCAACCTTCTTTGTTTATATTCACACTAAAGGAGAAAATGTTTTTCACTCAGGGGACACTGTTTAGTAACGTTTATTTAACTGCAAAGGGATGTAACCTTTTTATGGTTACGAATTCCACAAAGTTCAATCCCCTATTGTTCACTAACGACGTTAAGTAACTTAATGCGGAATTTTTGTACTATTGTAATAGAAAAGAAATATTCTGGCGCACTTAATTAATTTGCTCTTGGTTGAAACACGGCTGTTTAAATTTATTTTACCCGAAATTTTCAAAAACCTTACTTTTCATGCCTATTTTAGTTTCTATGGCAGTGGCAGCAATACGTAAACTAACTACTTTCCGTGCGCCCTGTCAATTTTCCGGCCGTACCTGTCACTTTTCAATGTCTAATCACTCCTGTCATTACCGACAGATATAATCTAATAAATTAATGCTATAGCGACCAATAGTCATTTCCAGATTAATTTTCCTCAAAGCAAATTTCGCTTTAGTCACACGAAAATGTAATATAAAATGTGCTATGCCATCGTGGATACTCGGTGGTACCGGCCGGAATTAATCTTTTTCTCTGAACTACACTGTTAATGCTTCCGCGGCCCAGAAACGAATGAATTCAAAAAACTTCACAGACTAACAACCCCTTCCTATTCTTACTTAATTAATTGACGCCTACAAAGTGGCGCGTTATTAACGACAACGGCCATCTTTAATCATTGATTCTTTTCTACCCTATGAATTAAATAAAATACGTCACGTGTCATTTCACACCTTTTAACTCGCAATTTTAATCATGTATCCCTAATCAAGATAACCGAATCTAACCCAGACGCCCTATAAATAATGACCGTTAATTCCACCAACTATTTCCGAACTTTTACAATTCCACCAAATATAATTCGACCCTCTAATTCTATACTATCTATACCTATACTCTGTAGACGATTTTCGAAAACTGTCGCTTTATCTTTGGACCGTAAGTTCCATCCTTGGATAAGGGGTCTCTAGAAAATTGTCAGTTAGATCTTCTCCTTTTTCAATTGAAAAATTCCCCTTGTTGGTGTGTTGGTTTCGTTCGTCCTTTTCTCATCTAGAACGAAAAGAGACGGTGATGTCAAACCTTCGTCAATCGATTTCTACGATTTCAAGTATTTGAATATGAGCCGGATTAAAAGTCCGGTTTTCGAATACAAGCTGAGTGGCAAAAAATTCGCTTACTGCAAATCGTATGCCATTAGTCGTATCTTATTTATGAACGTTTTGTATTCTTTTCTATTCTTGTGGGTTATGACCTAGACTAAACTTTGATATTGTGCAAAACCCATTTGCCAATATTGTTCCAAAGAATTACACGAGTAAGGTGCTAATTCATGTTGAAAATTGTTGACAACATATAACTGAATTTATATAATATATAATTACAAGTACGCCAAATAAACAACGTAATTGTTACTATTATAGTGTACATGGTCACTGCGTTTGGGCTAATTAATCCGTAGGTAAATTTCACCTAATCCGGTTCAATTTCCATAGCTAATTGATGCGAAGGCAATTTAGCTAATCGGGTGATTGACCGTCGGGCGGTTCTTCTTACGTTAGTAAACAAAGGTTGCCATTATGCAAGATGAATCACTTAATTAACAGGATTTAGCGGCTGAAAACAAATTATTTGGCCACTAAACACGCCCAAGATTTACGATTGTTTTGCACTTTGTGAACTATGAAAGTTGTCGGGCTGATAAAGGACATCTAAACTTAATCATACTCATTACGATTGCAGTATATCGTGATAAGGCGATAACTCCTGGAGAAGACGACGTATTGAGTCTCGTCTTCTCCCAGAGATGGGCAGCTTTGGTCGTGTATCTTCCCTTCCAGAAGACTAGGTAGGCGACGCGCCGCACGTCGTCCTCTAGAAAGTGGACCAAAGTTACCAAACTCAAGGAAGTTGGGGAGTTTCGCAGCTTCAAAAGCGCTTTTCGATTTCCTGGTTCGGTTTTAGGGGCGATTGAGCGTGACCGCTCGCAAGGTAGTCTTCCATGACGCCTTTTTTTTGCAAACCGTACCTACGCCACGCAATGAAATCGAAACTGCATTTTCTCATTAAATGACTAAGCGTTATCAGACCGATTATCTCTCACCTCGCGTTATTTACATGAGAATGCAAATAGTTTGAATTTTCTAACTGTTGGCGTGCTACGGAAAAACAGCCTTGTTTCGCAAAGCTACTCCAAATCTAGGCAGTGTTTTTCATGTATTTACTAAAGATAACCTTCGTATATGTTTCATGGTCACGGTGAATATATTACCTGCGTTAAAAAACCATTGTAAACTATTCTATATATACAGATGTTTTTACGCGACATAATTACCGGTTGATAATTGCATGCTTAACATGTTTTACCAGTACATGTTTACCTTTAAATCGTCTATGATGAGACTAAAAAGGTCATTTTTCTAGAACGGAATTATAGTGTGATGGTGCTGCAACCAGTCGTACACCTGTGACATCGCGTTGCTTCCGACTGTAGATCTTTAGGCAACACACAATACACGTTTTACGACCGGTGGTTTCCATCGACGAGTCGAGGGAATTGGGGAAATGCCGTCTGGTCATTGGGTCCATGGACGAAATAGTCTGGGTCCTCCATTCAATCTCTGATCCAAACTATAGGAACCGTTACCGGAAATCGCGAATGATACTGGCGCTCCTAATTAATTTCTTCTGCTTCTCTAGTCAAAAGAACGATTTTTATCTATTCTTCACGTTTGTTGTACCATTTCACATTACGGCAAATACATTGTCAGTGCCTCACTTATCCACAATGAAAGCATCCTCCCCACCCCGAAAGTTGAGTGGTCTTCCCAGAGCGTTGTCACAATTCGTGCAACCAAGCGCCCTTTCCTCGTTCCACCTCTCGACCTCATAATAGCGTTAAATTTCCGGGTCGCACTCCTGCCACCATCAGAATATCCTACAGTGAGGTATCTAGAATGCCCTCGGGGAAAAGGAAATTTGATGACTTTCTGCCGGAAGTAACTGTATTGTCATATCGTTTCATACCCCACTCCTCCCCTGGTACCCCAAATTTTTAAAACAATCCGAAATGCTTATGATTAATTTCTAGAGAGTGATTGGTCGTTTCTGGAAGAGATTTACTTACCACAGCTCCAAGAGCTGAACGACCCGGGGGAGAATGTAGCACCGGAGAGTCAGGGGAGTACAACACACACAAGAGGAATCGATTAGTGTTTTTCGATAACTTTCGGGAAAAGCTAATCGAAATTTCCTTTTCTCCAGGATTTCTTACGCCTATAGAAGAGTGGTGCACTGGAGGATATCCTAGCGGTGAAAGAGGTGCGACCTTTGCATATAATCCAAAGTGATCGCCGAGACGTGGAACGAGGACAAAGTGCTCGATATATGGCAAAATGAATGGAGGATGCGCCAATCATGATCGAAGGGAAATAGAAAAACGAGAAATACCTACACCACTTTCATAGTAGCGATTCAGGATTCAGGTACAGTGATGTAGTGGATCCCCACTCTGTTTCTTTCAAGAATATATACAAGGGTTGTCCGTAAATTAAGGTTTCCAATGCTTTTACAGATTCGGAAATCTGCTCCGAAAGCTTTTTCATACCCACGTCGTACCAACCTCTCATCGAACTGCACAAAAATGTAGTAGTCACTTGGAGCCCAATCAAGGATGTAGGTACGAAGGACGGTCATTGATATCCCACTCGAATTTGGAGCTGAGATCTGTTCTGGTGTGGGCCAGAATAGCTTGCACCTTGCCGCATTGATTGCGATACTTCTTTTCAGATAGTCGATCAGCAGAACGCATTTCCATTCAAAGCCATCACGTTCCCCGCTGACGGCGTTTGCTTGAACATTTGAAGAATTGGAATGCTGCCATGTTTTGATCGTTCCTTAGTCTCTGGCGTGAAGTAATGGACCCAAGTCTCGTTTTCTGTTAGAAATGAATCCAAAAATTCCTCACCCTCTTCGGCGGAGAAACTCACGACCACTGTAGATGTGTTTCTTTTTGTGCTCATTAGGGAGCACCCACCTGGCACCGTAGTACGAGAGTGGTCTTCTATATGTTCGGCAATCTCTGGCACAGTGACACGCCGATCCGCAAGCAAATTTTCGTCACTGGTCTCGTCTGAAACTGAGAGACGCCCGTTCCGTCATCGGCGTACGTGTTCGTACGGCTTTCTGTGACCACCCTGTACCACGTACGCACATTTTTTATGACCATACGCTATTCTCCGTGCACATAGGCCAATAGGGGTTGAGTAATGAATGATTTCCAGTGACGGTTCCCACAGTTCGGATCAGAGATTGGGTGGAAGACCCACGCTATTTCCGCCATAGACCGAATCGGGAGATACATTACCGATGGAAACCACCAGTCGGAAAATGTGCATTGTGTGTTGCCTATCTACAGTGGGTCCCTTAGATCATTGACTAATACCATGCTAATACCAAAGAATTATTAGTTGCTCTTTGCTAATACCAAAGAATACTTAATTACTCTTTGCTAATACCTTGGATCCAGAGCTGGGCAGAATACTTTCAAAAAGTATTTGAATACTAAATAGTAAATACTTTACACAAATCAAATGTATTTGAATACTAAATACTTTTACGTCCAGCACAAGCGAATACTAGATACAGATACATTGAAAGGTATTCAAATACTTTAAAAAATAAGTATTCCAATACTTTAGAATGTATTCGAATACTTTCAAAAGTATTCTAATACTATCAATACTATTGTTTTTAAGTTAAGTAGACTATCGAGTTCGGTATTCAGATGTATCGGATTTTTATATTTGATTTTGTGACAATGGAAACTTTCCCTAAACATTTCTAAATTGTTCTCAAATATTTGAATAGCTTAAAAGTACTGCCTTTTTTTGAGCCCAGAAAAAAATGTCTGAGATCGACCGGGAAAAAACATTTTCTTATAGAATTTGGCCCGTAGAATCCATAATTTAAAACAGTTTGTACTTCTCAAAGTATTCAAATACCTTGCGAAGTATTCGAATACTTTACGAAGTATCCAAATACTTTGCGAAGTATTCGAATACTAAATATTTGTGAAAGTATTTGAGTTACAAATACAAATACTGCTTCCATAAAAGTATTTAATTACAAAGTATTTAAATACTGTAAAGGATTTGAATACTAAAAAGTATTTACAAAATCGAATACTGCCCAGCTCTGCTTGGATCATATATTTGTATGACCTAAGGTGGGTACCAACGCGGTGTCACAAGTGTACGATTGGTTGCAGCACCATCAGATCAACCTTTCCTACTGAAAAATTGTTGTAGTCTCGTAGCTGAATTAAAGGTGGGATCTCCTCGAAAAGGAAAATTTTATGGCGCACTGTCTAGAAATAAGAAAATAATCCACCAATCCACCATCACACGATTCACTAGATGTTTATGACTCATTCGCACCAAATAACCAGGCGCATCCCTCGGTCCATCCATCCTTTCTTCCCTTTCTCTCCCCAACCCACACCAACTTTCTCCTCTATATTTGTATTTTTTCCACTTGTTACGTTTTCCCTTTTTCTCTGTTTTTATTCTCCTGATTTCTTCTTCATATTCTTTCTGTTTCTTCAGCATTTTTCCTTGCGTTTTCTTTTGTATTTTTTTTTTGTTTTCTCAGCCCCTCTCTCTCTCTTTCTCTTTCTATCATTATAATCCATCTTTTTCTTTCTTCTGTACACTCTCTGCCACACTACTCCTTTCTTCTTCTCCTTCATTTACCTGTTGCTTTTTTAATTCACACAATCCCTACAGTCCCTTCGTCTTTCTATCTTCACATTTCTTGATCTCTTTATCTTCCGTTTTCAACTTATTTCCATCGACTGCTAAACCGGTTCTATCCGTGTTCCTACCTTAGATTCTTTGTTTTTTTTTCGTTACCTATGTTAGTAATCAATTACCAACCTCCCATGTATGTGTATTTCCCGTCGATATTTCCATTCAATATTCTCCATCCTCCTTTTCTGTTAATTCCAATAACAATGCTCCCTCTTTGTTGAATTATTTATCTCTTGTTCCTCTTTCCACCTCTACCAATTTTCCTTTATTCCTTGCTCTGGCATTTAAGTCTCCTCTTTCGTTTCATCTATTTTGTTTTTAAACTGTTTCATTCCCTCTCTGTTGTATTATAGTTATCACTCTCATTCTCTTCCCTTTTACTTCTACTCGTCTGTCCTGTATGCTTTCCTCCTCTTTTTTTGCACTTTACTCTGCCCCCCCCCCATGGTCTCTTTATTATTGTTTAATTTGTTTATTTTTGCGTTTATTTTGAGCGGGCGGAGTTTCTGTTTCAGCCAAGGCTGCTCTACTAATCCAAACCGCTATACATTTACAAACATCCATGCCCGTACCCGTATTCGAACCGGGGACTCTCAATGATGTCGATCTGTCTGTCTGTCCGTACTCTCATTTCCGGCTAAACGGCTGAACGGATTTAAACCAAATTTGGTACACATATTCTTAGAGGTAAAAGGAAAAGCTGAAAAGCGTTTGGGGGGAATCGCGCATGCGCAAGTGGGTCAAATTCTCATTTCCGGCTGAACCGATTGAAACTAAATTTGGTACACACATTCTTATACATAAAAAGGCAGAAACGCGCAAGAGCAGGTGTGCAGGTGGTATCTGTGCTAGTAACAGCAAATTTATTTGTGATAGATTCTCTGTCAGTCTGTCGATCTGTCTGTCTGTACTGTCATTTCGGGCTAAACGGCTGAACCGATCGGAACCAAATTTGGTACACGGACATAAAAGGGCATAATTTTTAACTCACTTGCACATATAATTCTTTTATTGTAACTGTATGTTGGGGTGGGTAGATTTATGTTTTGTATTTCATAAAGAACCCCTACAACCCGGCTACTAGACTGCTTTTCAGTCCGACCCTTGCAAAAATTATCAATTTAACCTCATATATTTGCGTATGTCCTTTATACCGCACAGCTATGGCGAAAAATTCCGTTTCCCCATTACGGTCCCCACTTGATGCGATCATTGTGGAGATTACTTATTAGGTTAATATCACGTAAGTAAATTTGCGTAACTACTTCTGGCGGCGTAGGTACTAAACGCTTTGAATTAATAAAGTCAATAGTCGCCGCCGATCTGCTAATCTGATTAGAGACGTAAGATCGTTCGTTACCTATACTGAATCTGCATTTCCTCAAAGAGGCGGAGATGGCGAGCCACATGGATCTGCGTTGTGGCCAATTTTGTTGTACACAAATTGAAAACTAGCGAAAATTGATCTAATTAAGATGACGAAATTGCACATTTTGAATCAATTGCGATAGAGATGCCCTTGACACGTACGTAGCCGATATGATCATCCTACGGCTTCGTATTTATAATTTTGGCTTTGGAAATGTTTGGCCGCGAGTAAACGAGAGTTTTTCTTAATAATCTAAAATTAGAATCGATAATTAAATAATAAGGGACCGATTGAGACGGAAATAATTTTGAGCTCAGTCTGAACGCTTTGATTGGTTTTCCGCCGCCAGACGACGTGAACTGATCTAAAGGTACTCGAAACTTTCACGTCGAGCAATGTTGGACATTCATTAACTTGAATATCACGCGTTAAATTTGGATTTAAAAATAGTACTCACATCTGACATTCCTATTCGATTTGGCAAGATTTTTTCGTGCCATTATTTATTCCCATTTTTCCTAGGCGATTGGTCGGGACTTTCCAAATACATGGAACAAAGCCAATGAAGTTATGGAAAGAGCAGCAAAAGCTCCAATCTTCTATTTGGAGGTTTTACCAAGCGCTCTATTCTCTTCTCAGTCGCCACTGAGGACGCAGTCGTACTCCTCTTCAGACACATACCAAAAAATGAGTACCTACTGGAACAGAGCTAACAAATAAAAGGGCCAGATGGCCTATGAAAAAAGGAATCGAAATCTTTACTATGGCCCCGCTAGGACACGTCCCACGAGCCTAAAGGAAAACCACTGAAGACCAATTCCTAAGCTTAGTGTTACAGACCAATCAGTCTCTCATCGTTTGTTGAACACCCGGTATACAAGTGTGAAAATAATGAATGCTAAAAGGGACCAAAAGTTACCAAAACGCTTCGTTTGGGGCTACGTCCCGAACAGTTCCAAAATTTGTGCCCCCTCAATTTTTTCTCAGCAGAATTTGGATATTTCGAGACGTGAAAGGTGTAAAATGGATTTATTTTGTATTTGTATGAGCATTTTTGTGCCAATGGGGGTGCGTTTTGAAATGAAACTGTATATTTCTTAAAATTTTGGGTTAGGTGTAATATGAGATCATTACACACTTATAGCTTATAATTATCATTTCTGCATAGTTCTTTGATAAATTCCTTTTGATGTTAAATTTTATTGAGCTGTGACGTTTAATTAATTTTCCGGAATTCCAAAAAGTACCTAATTTCCAGTGATCGAGTTGATCTGGAAACTTCGATCTGCTTACGCGGTCTCTGACCTTCGCGTTAAAAGTTGGTCTATAATCTGGCTAAATTCCCCAACTACCTTGAACCTAATTAAGTTGAAAAAATAGTGTTACGGTAGTCTTAACTCTTAAGATCTAATGGTTTAAGCACTACTATCGCATCACCACCGATTTATAGTACCTATTTAAATCTGTGGTTACATTCTGGCTTTAAAATGTTAATTACAAAACATGCATTTAATTAAAATATCAACGACTGGGATAAATAAATAAAGATATATAGCAACCACCGCAAGGTAACCTTTTATTTTACTATTACAAGTAATGGAAATGGCCACTCGAAACCCATGAATAAACGAAGATCAAAATGTCCCGAGGATGATCACCAATTCCCGAACAGCACAAAATGCAGATTGCGTGCAGTAAGTGAGTTTTGCAGTTTTTCAAATGAAATTGATGAATAAATCGGGCACTACCAAGATATCTAAGATCCGAGAACAGCACAAAATTCAGTTTTTTGTGCAACAGGGCACTGTGTTATTATATATAATTAAATTTGGTCAGTTTCTACAAATAAGTAATATTTATGTATAACAGTGAAATATTATTTATCACGAATAACAATTTATAACAGCACGATCTATTTATCACTTCGGCGTCGTAATTGGAACTCAACTGAAACGCAGTTCGTTTGCTTATATAGCAAACGTCCCCTTTTCCTCGAAAGATTTTGAGCCTTTCCGAAGGCATCCGATTATTCTAGAACGTTCTCGAAATGATTACGTTACATCCGCCTTCGTTCTTTATGGCCTATGACTCATCTTTCACGGCGCCTCGATGTGTATCAGGAGGTCGGGTGTTCGAACCTGGGTTGAGGTGAATTTTTCATCTGTGGCTGAGATGGGAATTACCTTACACCAGTTTCGAACATTCTGCCGGCTACTCTGAGTTAGGTTTTCCTAATTCGTAAGGTAAATATCGGAGTAGTATAGAACAACTTAAGACCTTCTGCAGAGGCACCTCTAAAAAGCATTATGCGGGCCACTCTGTAATTGGGCCCTGTTGAGGGTCCAGAACAAGAGAGGGATAATAAATAAATATAGGACCGACGTCCCGTTCACTCGCAATTCACATTTTGGTGGATTTCGATAAAGAGACGGCACAAAATAATACTCAATTTTTTGACACTTCTCATACCTGGGTGACACGAGGAAGAGAGGCCGCGTTTAGAACTCAAAGAAAATGGTGGGCGCCCAAAGTGGTTAATATCGTCCCTAGGAAAAAAACAAAATTCCGCCACGCAGGGGTTGTGCGCGTGTACAAGATATTTCGGACACCAATTGAAAACAATCGGAGAAAAACTGTAGAAGAAGATAGAAAAAAACTGAAAAATTTCCAGGTTAGTGTAACACGCTCTGTGATGGCGCCCAGATGTCGCCGACCCCACATCTTGTAGCTCCGTCCCTAAAGTTGTTAATTACACGGTCCCGATAGGTACAGGTACACTCCTCGTCTTTTTACAAGCGTTCTTCTACGGGCTCGCATTTACTGCCAGCCAGCCAGTAAGATTAAAAGCTACCTTTTCACCAATAAATTTGCAAAAATGCACTAAAATAGTTATAATACATAAAAGTCAGGAAAATGATACATTACTGGCTAGGAAATATTGAAGTGTGGGGCCGAGTACTTTAATTTCCGAGTCAGGTAATGTCAACTTTCGATTAATGTCAATCTGTCAGTGATGACAGGCGTCATTATAGACATTAGAAATGTCACAAATGCGGCCAGTAAAGTGACAAGCGGCAGGAAACGTAGTCTGCTCTGCCTCTGTCATGGAAACTCAAATTTCCTGACAGAAATTAGGCATGAAAATGAAGGTTGCAGGACGATTTTGAGTAAAGGTAGCTTTAATCTCTGGCTGGCTGGCTGGCAGCGAATGCGGGCCCATGGAAGAATGCTTGTAGAAAGACGAGGAGTGTACACTGTACATGTATTTACCGAGGCCGTGTAAATAATAACTTTAGGAATGGGGCTACATGATGTGAGGTCGGCGACATCTGGGCGCCATCCCGAGCGTGGTGCACTAACCTGGAGATTTTTCAGTTTTTTCCATCTACAGTTTTGGTCCGATTGTTTTCAAGTTGGTGTAGTCGGAGAGATCTTGTAAACGCGCACAACTCCTGCGTGGCGAAATTTTGTTTTTTTCCCCAGCGGCGAAATTGACCACCTTTTTCAAGGCGCGCGTCTTCAAGGGGTACGACTTTAGGCGCCCAAAAGTTTCTTAGAGCTGTAAACGCGGCCTCTCTTCCTCGTATCACCAAGATATGAGAAGTGCCCAAAAATTGAGTACTATTTTATGGTGGGTTTATAGCGATATCCACCAAAATGCGAATTGCGGGTGAACGGGACGTCGGAGGTGGGTACCGACAAAGGGAATATGGTAGCCCCCGACAAGATTTTACTGATGGTGGAGTCAACACTTCAAACACGAATGGTGGGTGCACGGGAAGTAGTTCATTTTTAGCGCATTTTGCAAATAGATAGCTTTTAATCTCACTTTGGCTGGCTGCCTGGCTGGCAGTAAATGCGAGCCCGTAGACGAACGCTTGTAAAAAGACGAGGAGTGTACATGTACATATCGGGGCCGTGTAATTAACAACTTTAAGGACGGGGTTACAAGATGTGGAGTCGGCGACATCTGGGCGCCATCCCCGAGCGTGTTATAATAATCTGGAGATTTTTCAGTTTTTTTCTTTCTTCTTCTACAGATTTTCTCCGATTGTTTTCAAATAGGTGTCGTCGGAAAGATCTTGTCAACGCGCACAACTCCTGCGTGGCGGAATTTTGATTTTTTTGGCGAAATGAACCTTTTACAAGGCGCGCTTCGAGGGGTAGTCGACTTTAAGCGCCCAAAAGTTTTTTAGAGCTCGAATCGCGATCCCTCTTACTCGTGTCGCCAATAGAAGCTCGAGCTATGAGGAGTACCCAAAAATTGAGTATTATTTTATGGCGGGTTTTTAACGAAATTCACCAAAATGCGAATTGCGAGCGAACGGAGCGTCGGAAATATGGTAACCCCCGACGAGATCTTACTGATGGTGGCAGGTGGAGTGAAAACTTCAAACGCGAATTGCGGGTCAATGGAACGTCGGAAGTGGACACTGACAAAGGGATGTAGCCCCAGACATCAAGATCCTAACTGATGGTCAACACTTCAAACACGAATTGCGGAGGACCGCGACATCGGAAGTGGGTACCGACAAAGTGAATGTGGTAGCCTTCGACATCTTATTGATGGTGGAGTCAATACCGGGTAATAAAACACTGATCTGCCACACAAAAATGCGCTGAATTCCCTTCGATCTCACACGAGGACTTTGATAATTTTTTCTCTGGATGTTTGTTAAGGAAGTTGGAACGTAGGGTTGTATCAGCTGAAATTTTGTAGTTTGGTAGTAGAGGGGGGGGGGGGCGTCCGCCGCCGGCGCGATTTTTTCTCCAAAAAAAATTCGAAAAATTGTCAAATGTTGTGGAACGTGCGCGGACAATTCGCGCCCGGACAATTCGCACTCGGATAATTCGCACCGGAATAATTCGCACCCGGACATTTCGCTCCCAGGATATTTCGCACCCTGGACATTTCGCTCCCGGATTATTCGCTCCTGGATAATTCGCACCCGGACTATTCGCACTCGAAAAATTCGCTCCCGAATAATTCACACCCTATCCGGGTGTTCTGTAAATCTTTAAAATTAAATTTGGTTAAGTAATTAAGATAATATTATAATTAGGTAAAGGTAAATTTGAAAAGACCCCGATAAAACAAATTGCACTTCATAAAGAAATAATAAGAGAAATATCGTAATGACTTCCTTTCTATTATTTCTGGAAGATGAATAGGGTTTATTACAAGGTAAAAGTAATTAAGTCCGAAAAATCAGGTTTAAGTACGCATGACCACAACTAATTAGAACTTTAACGCCTGTATGGTATCTTCATTCTTGAACGTTTGACAGAGTGGTATTTTAAAGTTTATCTGAGCCCGGGTTTTGATTTTGTGTATACTTTTTTTTTTATTTTAAAAAATTTTATTTCTGGTGGTAGTGTTGTGGTGGTGTTCAGAAAAGGTAAGTTTCCTGTTTTCTTAGAACCAATTTTACGTTTCTTTGACCACATATTTTGTTGATTATTGGTGACTGAGTAAAATTACACTAACTGCTTATTTTTTTGCGTTATCTTTGCTACAACTATGGTAGTGAATGAACTTAAAAGTTTCTTTTTGATTTTCTTACTCTTATTTATTTTATAGTTTGAAGAGATACATGGAAAAATTCTGGCAATTTTTTAAGAGATTGTTAATAATCAAAACAGTAAAGCTTTTAAAAATCTTGAAACGTTTTAGGAACAGGTCGATATTGATAATTTTTTCTTTTAAATGTTTGTAATTATTAAGTACCTACATACTTCCTTTTTATTTTTTGTATGGCATACCTAGTACTAAATCAAAACCCTTAGCATTGGTAATTGCGGAACAAGGAAGATAGGACATCATTGGAAAGGCTTTCCTTCTCTGAATTTGGTGAGACTATAATTTTTTAGATTTGATATTTTCGAAATATTTTAAAAGTAAGTTGAGGGCGCGCTGTTGTTTATGTCATTTGAAGGATTTCGGGCCGATCACTATGTAATAGAAGCTAATGCGATCGTGCGTCAAAATTATGCAGTTGCAAGTGGTAGAAAAAAGAGAAATCTTGCACCTGCAACGTCGAATGCGCTGGAAATGAAACAACTAAACCAAAAAAAATACATATCCGAATTCAGAGATGGGCGACCTTACCAACGATGCATAATTTAAGATTTTAAGGGTTGCACTGTCAACGATGCGAGACATAGACATTAGTGAGCAAGTTTTATTTTAGACACTGTTTCCTTCCATGATCAATTTGATGTGCCGAAGCGGTTTTTGAAAATTATTTTAATTTACACAATTTACGTATATTATTTAGCTTCAGAGAAATAACACCAAAATCTCCCCATAAAAATTGTTATAATAATAAATGGGTAGATTTTGGTGTTATTTCTCCGAAGCTTCTTAAGCACCCCATTGAGAGTCATGGATCTTCACAATTTCAGTATATTATTTAAATAATAGCCATATAATTTATAGCAAGATCAATTTTTTTCACGATATTTATCAACATTTTTTGCTTTTTTCGTTACTTTACAGTTCTTATCCCTTTAATTTTACGGAAACTCTCAAGAATCTATTTGTTTTACGTTCAAATATGATTATAATTTACTTGAGATTCTTTTAAGACAATACATACGTATTTTGTATGTGTCCTTTAAATGGACGACATCGAAGGTTAGAGAACTAGGAAACTTAACTTGCAGCTACTAACAAATAATAATTGTTAAAATTTTATTTAGACTTTTATATTGCTATTGCAATATTATTTGTACGTGCTAAATGGTTTCCAAATGGAAAAAACCTTGATTGTCAATTGGTACAATAAAACTGGGTAAATAGGTTTAAGAAATGTCAGGTGACAGTTTTGCTGATAGACCGATACCAGCGTTTAGCAGCATCCCTCTACTTGTGAACATGAGTGCATGGACAATTTACATCACGGATGAGTGTCTTTTTACCTTTTTTTTTGTTTTTTTTTAAATAAATTTTCATTCATGGTACCTTTAGCACGTGTTCTCATGTTTAATACGGAGATTACAATAAAATAAGTACTAAATTCCAGATTTTGAGTGATATGGATGCTATTAAAGTGACCTAAAATCTCTACTGCTTTGATATGGTCCATTCCATTTAAAAAGGTACATAGGATTGTACGTATGAATTCTTGCCTCATAAATACTATTAAAAAAATTATTCCTCTACAAATTGTATGCCTATTGTTTAACCGACATAAATATTTAAGTGCCACATTTAAATGCCAAAATCAAGGAAAATCAAATCTCAAAAATGAACTTGTCCCTGAGGCTAAAAGTTGAAATTTGATTTATTACAAAAAGTTGATAATGGATATGAGATTTAGGCGGTGCAAACTATACGGGGCGCGTAACAATGGAGTTCGGTACAACGAAAAGTGGAAAGAGATACATAATCTATGAAGGATACATGTACCTCTTTGCTAAGAACCTTAAACTCCAAAACTGCTCATCATGGCTGTGTCGAGCGAGAAGAGCAAAGAAGGATCCATCGGCTCTTAGTTTAACATGCAATGCCAGGATCTGGGTCAACGATGACAAGGTAAGATTAGCTAAACCGAGCACTGATTTTGGAAGTGCAGATGGTTTCCAGTTTCAAAGCCCTTAATTGGGTATTTTATTAGTTAGGATATCGTCTTTTGACCTTTTGACTTTTTTATACGTAAGTTTCATCGTTGCTTATACCGTCGTCTAATGTTAGTTTTTAGGTTCGGCCCTCCCTTGCAAAAAATTAGTTTATCAATCTCTTCAAATTTCAATTTTACTCTGGAACAAACCACGGATATGGTCGTTGGCCTTTCCAGTTTTACTGCCCTTTTTAATTGTTTTCCATCTATTGTAAGTTTTATAGCTATAGTCTCTCCTCAATTATCTCTACCATCTTGTATATCACCTGAAAATGACCGTTGGTCGAAACATGTAGTGTATCACTTCGTTTTATTAAATTATATGGGAACGGTTTAGAGAACTTTTATTCAATATTAATAAATTATCCCATTTAGAGTTTGAACACAAAATGGACGTCACGATTCCAAATTATACCTTAATATTGAAAGTATCCAAATTTTAAATGTAGGTATACGTCTATTACATGCCCAAAGTAATAAACGTGATATTGGTGAGTAATATTGGAGATTTCAAGCTCCGAGTTAATTTAATACTTCACAGCCAGACGTTCTATGTTAAAAGTCAACCGTACACAAAATACCCTCTCAGGGGAGCGAAATTCTGGTGCGAATTATCCGGGTGCGAAATGTCCGGGTGCGAATTGTCCTGGCTACAACCGTTGAGGAGAAAATGTTTGCAAATACTTTCCAAATTTGGTATAAATTATGAGGTCTGAATTTAAAAAAAAAAACGCAAAATTTGATCGGGGGAACTATCTGAAGATTTTCTGATCCAAGGAAAGGCATAGCGAAGATCTTTATTATGTTGTGCGGATTTGAAAATAATAATTGCTAGGTGGCTGAGGGCAGGGGCGTGGGGGCACTCATTATTATAGTCCAAGACCCATGGTATCCATCAGGACCCGATTCTCCTCGCTGGTGTGTTTCGCTCTAAACGCTTTCGCCCTTGCGCACTTCCACCGTAGAAAATGCCAATTGCCAAGGCGTATTAAGGACGAAAGGTATAAGACGTAGATTGTCCAAACAATTTTATCTATAAATAAATAAATAAATCTATAATGTTTCCAACAACTTAATCGCGGTTTAGCCGTGAAGTTGATAGGTTATCGATATCGCGAAAAAGTAAAATTCGCTAAAAGTTCGTTTTACGTCAAATCAACAGTGCACTCTCCTACTTCTTTCGCATACGATCTGATCTAGAAAAACGGTGCGCTTTCGCAAATTTTGCGGGTTCGAAACGCGCAAGCGCGCCTTACTTAAGTAATGCTATATAAGCGTAACCTCTACGTTTATCTTTGCTGCGTGAAAATTCAACGTGTAAATAAAATGTGTGGAATTCCCTTTCAGTTCACTTTTATAAGGTGATAAGTGTACGTTAATCCGCTTGAATAACCGCAATGTTCTGATCTTCCATTTTTTATACCCACGTGTTTGCCGGCATCGCGCGCGGCCCCCCCTCTCGTCTCGCGTCCCGCTTCGTCAATCACGTGTGAAGGTAAATAATGCAAAATTCGCATATTTGCCCGTGATAATTTTAAAGTATTTCTCCAATATGCATCGATTGTGATTTTTAATTATAAGACTGAGCGCAAAAAAAATGTGTGCCGTTCGCAATTCGTCGGAGGACAGGAACCATAACGGGTACATAACTGTTTTTAACCCCACGACCGAGACCTACCACTTCGATCCTAGCAAATCTAAGGGTGAGTGACAGATTTTTAAAGGGTCGAGTTTCAAGGTGAAAATGTCAATTGAAATTTGAATACGCAACCAATCGCACGTAAGCGGACATCCGCGCGCGGTTCCGTTTCATGACAAAAAAAGCAAACAAGATGATATAATAACGAGATAATAATTAATGTACCTAAAGTGGGTATGACGCCCCGAGGTGAATCACTGCTTGGATTAGTTTTAAAATACGCGCGTCACTGGAATTAAAGGTACGTGAAAACCTGGAGGAATGCATCGTTTTCGTCGTCAAGGCTTCGGGCAATTTCACTTCTTTTGTTTTTTATCGTTCAATTTGCGGTCCGCGATAAGGAAAATTGGGCGGGCCAAGCGCAAAACTCGGCCCGAGGCTAGGAGAATTGGTTTTTTGGAGACGATTTGGGAACACCCCATAAAAAAGGGACAGTATTTCGGACAACCGCCGAATTTTCCGCCCGTAAAAAAAATGCGAAAATTTGTTTCGTCATTGGGCGTTCCCGTTTTGCCGCGCGTGGACTATTCCAGTCGGAAAAACGGGAAGAAAATCTGTGGCTCTTGTGGGGATGATCAGATATGTCCCAAAATTGATATTCACGTTTTACATGTTACCCTTAACATGTCACATGTACAATTTTAACCCCTTATTACAACCACGTAGTTGTGTAGGTGTGGGGGGTTGAACAAATTTCTTTTATAAGGTCAGAATTTTGTTGTCATCTCGTAAACGTGTGGAAAGTTTCACATTCTTACGAGAAAATATTTTTTGAGAAAAAAATACGTTATTATAATCGTTATGGCTGACTGGCTGTTCGGCTGCAATCTCAGCAATTACAGTAGTTAGAGACTTCAAATGTTCAGTAAAAGCCTTCTGCTATCGTGTAGATGTGCAGAATGTAGTATATTTTGAGTTAGATTTTTCGAGAGTTAGATAATTTTAAACTTTGCTAATAAAATACTGATCTGTATTACCAAAAATGTACTTTAATCATGCATATGCTGATTTACAACTTTAATTTATTTTTTATTTTTCCCAAGGGAAGAGTTTGAAGTATGCGCGGAAGCAATTTTTTTTCCATATAACCATAAATATATATTATTATGTAAAATTGGCATTACTTTCTCCACTTTTTATCTTGTGTACTACATGTACTATGTGGACATCGAAGACTTGAATCTATTGCTTGTAATTGAACCCTGACCTAACTCACCTATATGTATCTCTTTTTGTATACGAATAAAATTAAATTTTCCACCAAGGACAATGTGCCCCCCCCCCTCCCCCTGAAAAGTTTTTCTGGATCCGCCACTGGTAAACCCTTGCAGCAAAGTATGATCTTTGCTTGCAGGAAGTAGGGATCAACCGATAAGGCCGAGAATACGGCATTTTTGGCCGATATTGCTATGCCTAAAGGCCGATACCGATAAAATATTGGCGTATGGGCCATTTTCAAAAATTTATTTCTCTGTTATTTCTCACGACACGCTTTGCTTTGCGAATTTTCGTGTGCTAAACACCAGTCTTTAACGTAAATTTAATTATATGATTTATTTATTTACAATTCATTAACAATAAATTTATAACAATCTTGTATTAATTAATTGATAACATAACACGAGCACAATTTGATTTGCTTATATAACAAACACCAATATTTCTCGAAAGTTCCCGAACGCTCTCGAATCGTCTAGAATATTCTCGAACAAACACGTCATATTTCCCGGAAAGAACGTGTTTTGTTTCTTATCGGGGTTTCTAGAATATTCGCTAAATGCGAGTGCGTGGCCGTGAGACCTCTATCAACCCAAATGCATACACGTGCGTTACTACAGCACGGCTCCGGCATGCACAAGCAAAACGGCTACATAAACAGAACCGCTAATTAGGGGCTTTTTGGACGCTTACGCGCAGATGAGCGAAGTCGACCTATGAATTTGTACCGCCAGAGGGAAGTGGCGCATATTCAATTTAAATGCGTAAACGTGGAAATTGCCTCGATTAGTTTCGCCGAGAGGTAGATAGAAACAGGCCACTTTTTTCTTACAAACTGCGGAAATGTATAATTATGCTTAGTGGTTTCCAAGTAAAACCGACACGCTATGACTAACTTTGTTATTATTGGAGCTATAAATTAGCAAATATCTAGCGTTTTATTACGTTGTAAAATCAGGAAAATAACTGTCTGATCGAATGAAGGTTGTCGCACACTTGCCGTTGCGGACAGTTGTTCTAAAAGGAAGAAGTCCCTATTGGAGTGTATTGAAAAGGACAAGCTTACAGAATTTCATCATTTATTCGAAGACCTAAAGAAGGAGGAATAATATTTTGTTCAATATGTAACGTAAATTTAATTATTTCTACGTCTTCAAATGGATTAATTTATAACAGTCATACAATTCATCACTCACAATATATATCATAGCAAGAACGCATCGAAGTAGGAACTCAACTGTAACGCAATTCGATTTGCTTAGGTATATAGTAAAGTCGAATGTACCCCGAGCGGTTTTGCGCAAAAATAAAAATAGAAAACAAAAAAAAATTTCCGGTTTTTCTCAAAGAATTTGAAGTTACGTGAAAAAAGTGTCTCGGGATAAATAGGACCCCCTGTATATAAATTAATTGACATTCAGATATAGGATTACGGAATTGGTAGTCGCAACTTATAAAAGAAATGAGCTCTACACCCTAAATCATCTGGCTTATGCAGGTATAGTTAAACTCCAATAAATCATCGCCTGAAACTGATATCTTTTCTAGGCGAAAAGTATCGTATATAGCCCGCTATTTATTTTAGTACTGTTCCGAATTCCGTCGTTATACTCGGACAAAAACGGAAGTTTACCCATTATTAAATCAATAATTCTAATTTGTTTGCAATAGTCGATAATCATGGCTTCCTAGTATGTATGTATGTCGAGAGTCGATTCCTACTTTAAGAACGTTGCGAGACATTCCTTGAAGAAATTCTAAAGCTTTTATGGGTCCTTTAAGACTTCCCAAATACTTAAGTCATTTTTAAGAGTCTTTAAGGTACTAAATTTGAGTCTTAAGAAATGTTGAGAGATTTTAGTATTTGTGAGTATTCAACAGTTTCCACAACTTTGAGATGGACCTTAGAGGCCTAGACCTTTTGCGAGAGTCCTTAAAGGGATTGAAAAGCTTTTAATAATCGTTAATAGTTATTTGTGTACCAAGGCCGTAAAAGTGATCTTTTTTGGCCGAAGCTGCTGTTTGTGGCCGAGGCGGTAGCCGAGGCTGCAATTCAGATGAGGCCTAACAAATCACTTTTGGCCAAGGTGCACACAACATTTTTTAGGCGATCATCAAAAAAGAATTCAAAAATTTGCTCATAAACATATTTTTTCTGAAAATCATAGTTATCTTAGACAATTAAAAACAAAGCATTTCCTGTCATATGTAATAAATTATAATTAGCATCTTTGCGTGTGTTTTGTGCGTATCAAAATGGGTGATAGCGACAGTTCAGATACCCCAAATGAAATTTTGGAAGCTGCAAGCGTTGCGACCCTAAGTCATATATGATATAAGAGCAGGCGTTTGAGAGTAAAAGTACAATCGCAACTTCCTCCGTTGTACAAAATTTTAATAATGCAATAGGTCTTTCGTAACTGTGGCTTCCAAGACCTTATAGTTAACATGCTGTACAATTATTAGAAACCTGATTACCTACTTTGATGGTAGGTATAGGCAGCTACTTGTGTTCTCGGTTAATTGCTGGTGATTCTTCGTATAATAATGTAAGCAATAATGTAAGCAATAACATCTTCCTCATGTTTTGGTTCTACACTTCAAAAAGGTCTGCAAGCAGCAAAGATTGAAACGTCAAACTATCATTTTAAATGTGAACATTGTGATTATGCAAAATAGTGTGAAACATTCCTACAAGTCCGAAAATGGAAAAAACGCACGTGGATGGCCCAATCCTTGATGGGGCTAGACCAGATAGACGCTTTGTATCAAACAGATTACTGTTTCTCACACATCAGTTTCAAATAAGTAGGTACAGTTTGACAGATGTGTACAATAAAGTAAAGTTTGACAGAAGCGTACAATAAAGTTAAACTTTATGGCCGCAAAAGCGACTACAAAATCAACGTTTTTGTGATGATAGCCTAAAAANATTACCAAAAATGTACTTTAATCATGCATATGCTGATTTACAACTTTAATTTATTTTTTATTTTTCCCAAGGGAAGAGTTTGAAGTATGCGCGGAAGCAATTTTTTTTCCATATAACCATAAATATATATTATTATGTAAAATTGGCATTACTTTCTCCACTTTTTATCTTGTGTACTACATGTACTATGTGGACATCGAAGACTTGAATCTATTGCTTGTAATTGAACCCTGACCTAACTCACCTATATGTATCTCTTTTTGTATACGAATAAAATTAAATTTTCCACCAAGGACAATGTGCCCCCCCCCCTCCCCCTGAAAAGTTTTTCTGGATCCGCCACTGGTAAACCCTTGCAGCAAAGTATGATCTTTGCTTGCAGGAAGTAGGGATCAACCGATAAGGCCGAGAATACGGCATTTTTGGCCGATATTGCTATGCCTAAAGGCCGATACCGATAAAATATTGGCGTATGGGCCATTTTCAAAAATTTATTTCTCTGTTATTTCTCACGACACGCTTTGCTTTGCGAATTTTCGTGTGCTAAACACCAGTCTTTAACGTAAATTTAATTATATGATTTATTTATTTACAATTCATTAACAATAAATTTATAACAATCTTGTATTAATTAATTGATAACATAACACGAGCACAATTTGATTTGCTTATATAACAAACACCAATATTTCTCGAAAGTTCCCGAACGCTCTCGAATCGTCTAGAATATTCTCGAACAAACACGTCATATTTCCCGGAAAGAACGTGTTTTGTTTCTTATCGGGGTTTCTAGAATATTCGCTAAATGCGAGTGCGTGGCCGTGAGACCTCTATCAACCCAAATGCATACACGTGCGTTACTACAGCACGGCTCCGGCATGCACAAGCAAAACGGCTACATAAACAGAACCGCTAATTAGGGGCTTTTTGGACGCTTACGCGCAGATGAGCGAAGTCGACCTATGAATTTGTACCGCCAGAGGGAAGTGGCGCATATTCAATTTAAATTTCGTAAACGTGGAAATTGCCTCGATTAGTTTCGCCGAGAGGTAGATAGAAACAGGCCACTTTTTTCTTACAAACTGCGGAAATGTATAATTATGCTTAGTGGTTTCCAAGTAAAACCGACACGCTATGACTAACTTTGTTATTATTGGAGCTATAAATTAGCAAATATCTAGCGTTTTATTACGTTGTAAAATCAGGAAAATAACTGTCTGATCGAATGAAGGTTGTCGCACACTTGCCGTTGCGGACAGTTGTTCTAAAAGGAAGAAGTCCCTATTGGAGTGTATTGAAAAGGACAAGCTTACAGAATTTCATCATTTATTCGAAGACCTAAAGAAGGAGGAATAATATTTTGTTCAATATGTAACGTAAATTTAATTATTTCTACGTCTTCAAATGGATTAATTTATAACAGTCATACAATTCATCACTCACAATATATATCATAGCAAGAACGCATCGAAGTAGGAACTCAACTGTAACGCAATTCGATTTGCTTAGGTATATAGTAAAGTCGAATGTACCCCGAGCGGTTTTGCGCAAAAATAAAAATAGAAAACAAAAAAAAATTTCCGGTTTTTCTCAAAGAATTTGAAGTTACGTGAAAAAAGTGTCTCGGGATAAATAGGACCCCCTGTATATAAATTAATTGACATTCAGATATAGGATTACGGAATTGGTAGTCGCAACTTATAAAAGAAATGAGCTCTACACCCTAAATCATCTGGCTTATGCAGGTATAGTTAAACTCCAATAAATCATCGCCTGAAACTGATATCTTTTCTAGGCGAAAAGTATCGTATATAGCCCGCTATTTATTTTAGTACTGTTCCGAATTCCGTCGTTATACTCGGACAAAAACGGAAGTTTACCCATTATTAAATCAATAATTCTAATTTGTTTGCAATAGTCGATAATCATGGCTTCCTAGTATGTATGTATGTCGAGAGTCGATTCCTACTTTAAGAACGTTGCGAGACATTCCTTGAAGAAATTCTAAAGCTTTTATGGGTCCTTTAAGACTTCCCAAATACTTAAGTCATTTTTAAGAGTCTTTAAGGTACTAAATTTGAGTCTTAAGAAATGTTGAGAGATTTTAGTATTTGTGAGTATTCAACAGTTTCCACAACTTTGAGATGGACCTTAGAGGCCTAGACCTTTTGCGAGAGTCCTTAAAGGGATTGAAAAGCTTTTAATAATCGTTAATAGTTATTTGGGGTCAACGAAATAAGAAACAAAATAAAAGCATTAAGTTATAAAAGCGTTCAACTTATCTGAACTATTACAAAACACTAAAATGCCTCTAGACAGAACAAAAAATAAATAAAATAAAATAATAACATTAAAATAAGTTAAACAATTGACTGATGCGCCGATATACGCGGTATCGCCCAAAAATGTATATTGCAAACTAGGCCTCGGACGGACGGCGTGGGGGCAGAGAGACGGACAGAGAAAGTTGCTGCAATAGCGCACTCAGTTTTTTTTATTAAAAAAAAAGGTCAAGAATGTCCGACTTTTTCAATTAATTCGCTATTTTTCTTTTTATTACAGGAAACGGCATTTCCTCTTCATGTAGGATCCTGATCCGTTAATATCTCGTACAATTGTATTTGCCTCTTCAGGGACCACTATTTTGTGTTTTTGCATACTGCCTTTTTGTTGGGGGTTGAAATATTTTGCAATTTGTGGCAAAACCGAGGGCAAAACTATTCATTTTAGGCTTTTTTGTTTCTACACCTTCTTCACATAACCTCAAATTTTCCGAGAAAAACCGGAACGTAGTTTTTTTTATGACAAAAAAAGAAGACAATTTTTGTGCCCGCAAATTTGCACCGTTTCCGAGATATTCACTATTTTTTGAATAATAATAATAATAATAATAATTCAAAAAAATGCTACTGAATACAGTGTGTACTTATTTTACGGGCTATACAAAAAAATAAAGTTGTAACGTTGTATTGAAAATCTCTCAACGGGGTCTTGTAGAGCTCAAAAAGCGGCAATGAGAATGTGTGTTCAAATAACATCAGAAAAAAAAAATAAAAACCAAAGGGAAATTTCGGTTTTTCTAGCATATCTTCCGAAGCCATCGGAATTTTCTGTTTCTTTTTAAAGCATGATTATAACCGTAATTTGACGATGTCGTTTCTTCTATGGTTTCGGAGATCCCCATGATAGACATCCTTGTCTTTGGACACAGTGTATATGCTGTACAAGATACTACTCTACGCATGAAAAATATCCTGTCGTCATCCGCATATATAGACTAGAATGTTGGCCACCGATTTCGTTGGAGAAACGGCAAACGTCCCGAGTCGTAAGCACTCAGTCGACAATTCCATGACATCCACGACGAACCTAGTCGTCGCTGATTAAGAGGGGTAGTCCGTTTCAGAAATAGAAATCGCACATGGTGCAATCAGAGCGAGCGGTGTGATTCTTCCCTCGACACTATTCGTTTTGATATCTATCTGTGGTCTAGTTTCCCTCACTTCCATAACAGGACGTTTGTTGATATCGAACGGAAAACCGCGGAGGGCGAGTGCAATTCCCTTTATTGCCCAGATCACTTGATCCGCTTGTTACTAGTCTATCAAATCAAAAAAAAATGTTTTTAATTCCATGAAACTGCGCAATCAACGGAGAACATTAATAGGTGCAAATTTACGGCTGCCAAAGGTCAATGTCAATTGGCAACTGATTGTACTCTATTAAACTGCAACTTAAGTGTACGTCCCCACCTCATCCCCATGCGATACGAACAAATCGCAAAAATTACCGCCTTTTTTTCTCTTGAGTATATATTGATAAAGAGATCGAAAAAACATATCAAGGGCACTGGAAAATTGGGCCGTTAAAAAAATCCAGGTAAATTCCGTCACTGTACGCCTACTCCTCGCGTGATCTTAAAATAAATTGCAATCGATTAAAAAAAGTGATGAGTTACATAAATAAGTTGAACTTTGCCCCCCCGCGATAATTGACTATGACTGTCGACAGTCTAATGTATTACTAAACCTATGCGTCAGACGAAAGGGTAATGAACCAGTTGAGGCGATTTTTTCAAAAATTTTCCAAAAAATCTTACCCCTGTCTGTAATGGTCTGCTGTACTTTTCAATTATGGATTTCAGTGCTTTTTACTACTGCGCCTCATTAATGTAAATGAAGTGGTTTGGAAGTGGTTCAATTTTTTTGATCTCCGATAGCTTCTTGGAAGATCTCTAAGTGCTAAAATGGTCTTAGATTACTAAGAAATTTTGGAAAAGGTTTATTGAAAAACCAAGCGACAAGTTCCTAGGTAATGATTCCAAAAAAAATCCTAGGAAATTGAAAAAAAAAACACGCCAGATAATTTCCAAAAGGTGTAGAAAATATCATCGAGCGATTCGTAATCGTTGATTAGGCGCATAGATTATACCGTATTTTCCCAAAATGTTACACTTTTCCTCAACTTATGAGGGCCTGAAATGGCTTGGGGAAAGGGACCCATGGAATGAGTATCGAAATTAAGTCTTTGTATCTTTGTTGCAGGATGGATAGGATCACGTCACGTCGTTACGTTCATGCTGTTCCTGGGAATGGCGAACGCCTACGTTATGAGAACCAACATGTCCGTCGCGATTGTAGCGATGGTCGACCACGACGCTATCGCGCCCGAAAATCCCGAAATAGACGAAGAGTGCGGCGCATATAACGCGGTATGGGGTCGACCGTTACACAGCGGGGGACGTTTGTTAATTTTCTTTGGTTTTTCCAGACGAAACCGCCGATGGACAACGGCAACGGCGAATTCGCGTGGGAGGCCGACAAGCAAAGCCTCATATTAAGTTCCTTTTTCTACGGTTACGTTGTTACGCAGATTCCCTTCGGGATCTTGTCGAAGAAATTTGGAGCGCTGTGGTTTTTGGGCGTGGGAATGTTGATTAATTCGGTATTCGCATTCCTGGTACCGGTATCGGCGCATTGGGGTTTCGGATGGTTGCTAGCGTGTCGCTTTATTCAAGGATTAGGGGAGGTAAGTTGCAGTTTGCAAGAAGTACAATAAGTGAAATTCATTTTCGGCTCGTAAGTCCGAGCGAAAATGTGCACATTTCACTTTTGTACCTTGTCTTGGTATTCAAACATTCATTTCTGGCCAGGGCCCTATTGTACCATGCACGCATGCGTTGTTGGCTAAGTGGATTCCTCCTAACGAAAGAAGTCGCATGGGCGCATTCGTTTACGCAGGTATATGTTTTTTCTATTTACCCGTCCCTCGTCCAGTTGGTTTGTGTCTTACCATTCGGACTCGGGTCAATGAGTAACCATCCGTTTGCTTTCAGGTGCACAGTTTGGAACGGTCATTTCGATGCCTTTAAGTGGGCTATTATCCGACTCATCACTTCGATGGCCATCGGTTTTCTACGTTTTTGGAGCTATCGGTACCATTTGGTCGATTTTATTTCTACTGTTCGTGTTCGAAGATCCGGAACGTCACCCCAGGATTTCAGACGAGGAGAAACATTACATTAAGAAATCCTTGTGGGGGGCGGCGAACGCAACGGTGAGTCTTACGCTAGCCAAAGTGGGCGAGCCTGAACTGTTGATCCACAGTCTCCACCCATACCGTGGAAATCCATCGTGACGTCGTTGCCATTTTGGGCCATCCTCATCGCGCACATGGGTCATAATTATGGCTACGAGACTTTAATGACCGAACTTCCTTCGTACATGAACCAAGTGCTGCACTTCAGCCTGAAAAGCGTAAGTCCACCACATTTAACTCGCTTTTCCTCACGTCAAGATTACAGAATGGATTCTTGTCGGCCTTGCCGTACCTCGCCATGTGGATTTTTTCAATCTTCATCAGTCACGTGGCCGACTGGATGTTAACAAGCGGCAGATTCTCGCACACTGTGGTTAGAAAAGTGATCAACGGAATTGGTAAGTGCCCCGAAAACTAGCCACAGTCGCCATAGGTCAATTCGCCAAACCATAGGTCAATTCGGTCCAGGAATCGCATTAATCGCGGCAGCTTTCACCGGTTGCGATCGATGGCTGACAGTGGGTCTACTCACCGTCGGCGTCGGCCTTAACGGCGGCATATACTCAGGCTTCAAAGTAAACCATTTAGACATATCGCCCAGATTCGCCGGAATTCTCATGGCATTCACGAACTGTCTGGCCAATCTCGCCGGATTACTCGCGCCGCTTTACGCCGGATACATGGTCAAAGGCCAGGTGAGTAATCCCCTCTCCTTTTAACTTCCAAAATTAATTGCCCAACTTTCAGCCGACGCTAAAACAGTGGGGAAAGGTGTTCGTGACCGCGGGCGGTGTTTATATAGTCGTCGCCACGATCTTCGCCATATTTGCCTCGGGCGACAGGCAGCCGTGGGACAATCCCGACAACGACGAAAAAACCGAACAAACTCGCAGCGCGGAGAACGGCGAGAATCACACGAATGTCCAAGTGACGGAAACGTAGAATTAATTTTAAGTTTAAACCTTAAGTACAACGTTATATTTATTTTTTAATTTTCCTGTAGTTATATGAGTAGATGTGGATAAGTGCGAGCGAACGTGTTAACAGTAAACCTTTTTTTATAAACCTGGACTCTTATTTTGACAATAAGAAATGTACATTTTCTGAAAAGGTATTCGCAAAGGGCGGTTGGAACGTCTCTACAATTAATTAGATCAACTCCTTTTTTATGCGCCAATTTCATTGGGATTGCGCTTTCTCTGCAATAGACCTGGCTCAATGAGAGTTTTATGGATTTTGGCCAAGTTGAACTACTTTCACGTGAGCTGTACGACGGCTCAAAACACATTGAATATCAATAACATTATGTGATTCAGCTGTAACACTGTACTTACATAAACCAATCCGGACACGACTTTATCAAGCTATTAAAAAAATCCATGCCGCATCTTGCCTTCGATTGTCAAAGATAAAAAGCGCGCAAGTCTTCTGGACAATATTTAAAAGAAATTTAAAATTAACACAAATTTATGGCATGATTTAATATAACATGGACGGTCAATGGTATTCTTGCATTTTTTAAAGGTTAACTAGCATATAATAATAATAATAATAAATGTCTTTATTGTCAAGCGAACAAACAGCAGATAAATAACATTTCTTTGTTGATACATTTATGCGTGACAATAGGTGAAAGTTCAGGGGCAGGCACAAGCGCCGCTCCTGGTCTTCCACTTGGACCAAAATCAGCAACGGGAACAGAGCTGGGCAGAATACTTTCAAAAGTATTCGAATACAGTAAAAAGTATTCAAATACTTGTCACTCAAATACATTAAAAATTTAAAATAGTATTCTACCTAGATAAAAGGCTTAATACTACTTAAAAAATCAAGTTATACTTTGTATGGGGTTAGCTTTTTTTATATTTCTATTGTTATATACAAATTTAAGAGGAGTAAAAGCGTATTATTATTATTATATTATTATATAGGAGGTACAGTCGTGGTCAGAAGTAATGTCCTCCCTTAGAAACTGCAACTGTAGAAAAAGTACCAATGTGTCAGTTTCTCCGTGATTTAGTTCAATTTCATTTCAATCTTAGGCATTTTCCTCATGTTGAAAAGAAGCTCAAATCTCACAGGAGATCCGGTATATTAATTATGTGCTACACTTGAGATAATCGAGGGACATTACTTCTGACCAAAACCGTACCTACCAGGACCTTTCTTATACCAGTTATATCCTTAAGAATACGTATACCAGTTTTCAAAGCGATCGTACGTCGTGCACATGATACGTACGCCTTTCTGAAATTAATCCTAGCGATTTTGGAACAGATCGATTTTTGACCATCCGTTTGTCCGTGTGCATAGTTTGTTTAGAAACGTGCGATCGCTTTGAAAATTGGTACACATGGTCTTAAGGACATAAGAAAGGTCCTTATTGTTTTTAAGTTACGTAGACTATCGAGTTCGGTATTCAGATGTATCGGATTTTTACATTTGATTTTGTGACAATGGAAACTTTCCCTAAAAATGTCTAAATTGTTCTCAAATATTTGAATAACTTAAAAGTACTGCCTTTCTTTGAAGCCGGAAAAAAAATTGTCGAGATCGACCGGGAAAACATTTTCTTATAGAATGTGGCCTGTAGAATCCATAATTTCAAACAGTTCCAAGATTGGGCTACTAGTTCAAAAGTTACCGCCCTTTGAATTTTCTTTCGAAATTGGTTTCTAGTCTATAACTTTTGATTGAGAAGTCTGATCGAAAAAGTACGAATTGTTTTGGATTCTACGCACCAAAATTAATAAGAAAAAGTGTTTTCCCGAGAAATTTTGGTGCAGTCGATTTTTGGTAAAAAAGGAAGGTTATACACTGCCTTTTTTTGAGCCCCGAAAAAAAAATTGTCTCAGATCGACCCGGAAAAAAAATTTTCTTATAGAATGTGGCCTGTAGAATCCATAATTTCAAACAGTTCCAAGATTGGGCTACTAGTTCAAAAGTTACAGCCCTTTGAATTTTTTTTCGAAATTTGTTTTTTGTCCATAACTTTTGATTGAGAAGTCTGATCGAAAAAGTACGAATTGTTTTGGATTCTACGCACCAAAATTAATAAGAAAAAGTGTTTTCCCGAGAAATTTTGGTGTAGTCGATTTTTGGTAAAAAAGGAAGGTTATACACTGCCTTTTTTTGAGCCCCGAAAAAAAAATTGTCTCAGATCGACCCGGAAAAAAATTTTCTTATAGAATGTGGCCTGTAGAATCCATAATTTCAAACAGTTCCAAGATTGGGCTACTAGTTCAAAAGTTACAGCCCTTTGAATTTTCTTTCGAAATTGGTTTCTAGTCTATAACTTTTGATTGAGAAGTCTGATCGAAAAAGTACGAATTGTTTTGGATTCTACGCACCAAAATTAATAAGAAAAAGTGTTTTCCCGAGAAATTTTGGTGTAGTCGATTTTTGGTAAAAAAGGAAGGTTATACACTGCCTTTTTTTTTGGCCCAAAAAAAAATTGTCTCAGATCGACCGGGAAAAAAAATTTTCTTATAGAATGTGGCCTGTAGAATCCATAATTTCAAACAGTTCCAAGATTGGGCTACTAGTTCAAAAGTTACAGCCCTTAGAATTTTTTTTCGAAATTTGTTTTTTGTCCATAACTTTTGATTGAGAAGTCTGATCCAAAAAGTACGAATTGTTTTGGATTCTACGCACCAAAATTAATAAGAAAAAGTGTTTTCTCGAGAAATTTTGGATTAGTCGATTTTTGGTAAAAAAGGCCCGAAACAAAATTGTCTCAGATCGACCCGGTAAAAAAAGGAAGGTTAAGTATTCAAATACTATGCGAAGTATTCGAATACTTCTCAAAGTATTCAAATACCTTGCGAAGTGTTCGAATACTAAATATTTGTGAAAGTATTTGAGTTACAAATACAAATACTGCTTCCATAAAAGTATTTAATTACAAAGTATTTGAATACTAAAAAGTATTTACAAAATGGAATACTGCCCAGCTCTGAACGGGAAGGAAGAAAATAAAATTTACAATATAAATAGAAGAAAGAAAGAGGAAAGAAATAAAATCTACGATATAATTAGGATGATATGGAAAGGACGATCTAAGCGCGTCAATAATAGTGATTCAATCCAAAGGAATAAGTGAAAAAATAAAGAGGAAAAATTGTTGGCGAATGATTGATAAATTTGATTTGTTATCTGTATATAAATTAGTGAAATGAGTACTATTTAAACAAGTTCACAGCTTCCTGATTATTAACTACTTCCCTCGTTATAAATTTTTATTTGGGTTACCGTAAAATTATGGATATTAACAATATCCCATGCGATTTTCGTTTTGTTACAAGAATCATATACCTACGTGTGGTGTTTATGCTTCCTCTTCATCATTCATTTGTGGACAGTTCAAACAGCTTCTTTGGCAGTTGGCACAGGCAGCGGTGCAAAATACGCCAGCCTTCTTGCAACCCCGATAACATTGAATATTTCTGTAATATACAAGGAATAGTCAAAAAGCTGTATTTGAACATGTAGGTATTAAATATATCTGGAATATGTATGTACGTGCCTTGTAAGCTGAGATATACTAGTAATGCGAATGGGAATATCTCAGATATAGGTAACCTTAAAAGTATATTCTCTATTTATTCTCAATATTCTTAGGATATTTACCACTTCTGATATTCTGAGAATAAACTTACAGAATATTCTCAGTTTATTCAGAATCTTCACTGTTTATAAGATACTTATAGCTCTTTCGGATGTTCTGAACATAAACTTGAATTAACGGTATCCGTTTCTTCTCAATATTCTTAGAACATGCTCTACACTTGACCCATCACTACTCTGCATGTGCAATTTTGGAAGTATGAATATTCACAGGACATTCATATGGTTATTGGAATAGGTATGCAGCTTTGATTATAAAATTTATATATATATTCAAAGGTATGCCGTATAATACAATCCACAATATCATCAACGGAACACAATTCTCACATTGAATTTAATTTTTAATTTGTTTAAATAAAAATATGTACGTGGAGAAAAAAATTATTTATTAAAAAAAATTCCCACATTTAAACTTATCGGCATGCCATAAGTATAAGGTGTATTACAAGAACGAAACATCACATTTTCGATTTTCCCAATCAGTTATCCTGGAGATGACACCAAAGAGTAAGGTACTCTTTGGTGACACAACACAATCTCGTACTAAACGGAAATGTTTGCAGTGGCGACATCTAGGTAAATTTCCCCGAAGTTTAGCGGATGAGATATATAAGTAGTTGACAACCTATAATAAAGATAATTTTTAATTCAAAATAAGTGTCTACCGAACCACTTACCTAAAACAGACATTTTGTGTATTGTAATTAAGGCTTGAAATTAACACGTGATTGTGACAAAACGAATATTCCCCATACATCCAGGGAATTTTATAACAGAATATTCAATACAGAAAATCAAGAAATATATTAATAGTGTATATTCATTGCTGAATATCCTTGGAATATGCCAGACGAACGTATATATTCATGGAAGGGACCACTTAAACGCACCCAAGGACAAGAACCCTGGAGGAACTACGCTAACACTACGCGATCAAAATTGAGTTGCTGTTGAGTCACCTTTGGAATTTTTGGTTTACATGGGAAATCGTATTTAACTTGAACTTCCAAAGGCGACTCGATCGCCACTCATTTTAATCGCCCATTATGTCGAGAACAAAATGGCGGATATCAGTTGTCCAATTAACAAATTGAATTAGAGTGCCACCATCAGTAAGGTTCCCTCCTCGTCACGATATCGCGCAAAGTTGTTCACGATAGGAGAGCAAGTGGCAGTGGAAGGATCGCAGTTGGCCGGTGGAGGGAAGCTTCAACCCAAATATAGAGGACCATATACAGAATTCGGAGTGTACTGGCAAATGAAAGATACGTGGTATTCAAAAAAGGACGGCGAACTACTTTAGCTGCTATTTGCTAATGAGCAATTGAGACGCTAAATTTTGAACGTCAGTGAGAGCAGCAAAATCCTTCTACCGTATGTGACATCGGGCAAAGCGGAGTGAAATCTGCGAAGTGTCCCAAAAATATGTGCCTGTAGATTAGGGGAAGTAAGTACTCCATAAGTTAGCTTTGCGTAATAATGCATACCAATTGTTCCTATTCAAGTTAAGCCGCTGACAAAAAATCAATTGTAATAGCAAGAGACTGCGCTAGTTCTTTTAGGGTCTGTAGTCGGAAAGCCCACGAAATAAAGACAACTTTCAACATGTCGGCAATAACAATGTGTAGTGTTTGCGACGGTGATAACTGTAATAGTAATAGACAATAGATTTATTAATCACATCAAATCGATTGGCAATGTTATTAAAATCTATAAACGTTTCTTTTTACCTATATAAATAAAAATGAAATTTGTATAAAAGATAATTTCCAAAAAATTGTACGGAAAGACATTTTTTATTTTCCGTCATTTTAAATCGCAATATCCAATAGATGACGCCAAAATGAAATCTATTCTTAGATGTAGGTATACGTATTATACCAATCTACTATACAGTGACTCTATACACGACAGTTGCGACAATTAAATATGGTTTCATTTTTGATTGGTTGCTAAATCACGTGGTGTACCACCCGCAGCCATTTTGTGGCAAACTCTCAAAGGTTTACTTACGTCATGTCATGTTCAGTGACATAATCACTGTAATGCCATGTATGCGTGGTTGTTTCGCGGTAAACCGTTCAGATTTGTAAAGGATTAGGGGGTATTACACCCCTAAATTAAACACTATACAACAATTTACAATGGGCGTTTGCTTTATAATATAATTTATTGTATTTTCACAAGTTTAGGGCATTAAGTCCAATCGTTTCTAGGTATAGGTACAGTGACATAATTTAGAACAGTGGCGTCAGTGGCGACAACCGGGTATCTCGTTTTTGACTGGTCGCTGGTTTCGGTCGCCATATTGGGGCTAAAATGCTATACTTTGGTATGGGAGTTTACACTTTTCTTTGTGCTCTTGTGAAATTCTGTGAATAAAGGTGCTACTTACAAATATATTCCATAAAACGCAACAGAATTTTATTTAGCGTCATTCGCTAAAGTCCAAGAGGATTAGGTATAGGTTCATACTTGCGGAATCCAAAACTCTCAAGTATTATAATAATCAATTCGACTAAATGGAGGAGATACAGTTAGAAAGATTCGATATGAGCGCACCGGAAAAGTATTATTACAGATAAGATAAGGCACACTGATCTGATCCTTCAGCACCAAGACCCGTTATCTCAGGTTCGTGAAAAGTAATCTAGGCACTAGACAGTTGTTATTAGCTATTATCTCAGAGATTCATGATTCGGAAAGTAGGTACCTATACCTAGTGTCCTGCTGGATGCAATAGAAAACGAGTTCCATTGCTACTAGTCAAGTCACTAATGCTACCATAACACTCCAAACTCAGGAAATGACTGCGGCCTAAATCGGAACACATCTTTTCCAAAGTTTCACAACAATAGCACTCACGAAGGGCTTGAGAAACGGACGGAAATGCGCTCTACTGTAATAAACGCATTTTCATGGATTGCATTGCAAATGCTAGGATAGGTATCTATTGCACCAGAGACTGGGACCATATAAGTTATTACTTTGTAAACCCCAAATATAAACGCTTTTGAACAGGTGAACATTTAATTGGGAAAATATGCATCATTTATAGATTTCAATAAAATCTTCATAGAAAAAGTACAGTTTGGATGTGATTAATAAATCTATTATTTATTATTATTACAGTTATCACCGTTGCAAACACCACACATCGTTATTTTCGACATGTTGTAAGTTACCATCAATTCCTTGGCATTCCGATTACAGACCCTAAAAGAACTAGCGCAGTCTCTTGCTGTTACATGTGATTTTTTGTCAGTGGAAACTTGAATAGAAAAAATAGGTATTATGCATTATTACGCAAAGCTAAATTATAGAGAACTTACTTCCTGTAACATACAGGCACGTATTTTTGGAACATGTCGCAAATTTAATTCCGCCTTGCCCGCTTTCACATTCGGTAGGAGTTTGGCCCTTATTGGTGCTCAAGCATTGAAGACAGGGAAAATCAGCTAAGTTTTTCATTGGTCAGTTAAAAAAAATTAAAAAAGTGAAGTAGATAGGTACTTACCCACAGTAACACAAATTAGGGACGCGATGACAACCAGCAAAGTTTTAAAATACATGTTGACGGTGATTTGCTTGTAGGTATACCTATGGGTATTTATAGACATCTGCCCCAAACTGTGCCCACGCAGGTGATAAACAGATAAAATGCATCTTGAAAAATTGATATCAACAAAAAACAAATTTCGAAACCCGACAAATAACAGTCAACTCCACTTTCAGCTTCACCGAAGTGATCTTTTGTCGATCCAGTAAATAGCATTCTTCACGGAGGGGACACAATATCTATTATGGCCATGCGACTTAAGATTCTTAATTACGTTCTTAGTATAACAAATACCAATTTGGTTATCTAAGATGCGATTTTCAAAATTCGATAAGACAAATATGTTCTGGAAAATAACAAATAATGGAAATGATAAAACTGAAACAATGAAGATACTCAAATTTCATGGTCAACTCTCGATACGGTTTCAGATATGCTTGTTTTTCGGCTCTTATGGTAAACTAATATGCTCGTCCGCCCCATATTACTCAGTACGTTGGCAACGTTGACCCTCAGCGTCGAAATAATTATTTCAAAGATTAGGTGGCAATGAAAGGCTCCTTAAAGTGTCTTGTATCAGGAGAATATGATGTGCGAGAAGATTGAAGGTTAGGATAAAAAATTAGTGAGGTTAGGTTAGGGTGATAGTGAGGTTAGCTCAAAAAAAGGCACCTTCCTTTTTTACCAAAAATCGACTGCACCAAAATTTCTTGGGAAAACACTTTTTCTTATTAATTTTGGTGCATAGAATCCAAAACAATTCGTACTTTTTCGATTAGACTTCTCAATTAAAAGTTATAGACTAGAAACCATTTTCGAAAGAAAATTCAAAGGGCTGTAACTTTTGAAATAGTAGCCCAATCTTGGAACTTTGTTTAATTAGTTTAAATATAATATCATTGATAAATTCAATGATGATATATATCTATGGATGATATTAACAAGTGCGCCATCTCCTTGGTAATCGATACACTTTTTTCATTTTATAGTATTTTAAGTTTAGTTGAGATGTCGCCACGTACGTAACTTCATTTGAAATTGCTTTTGAATTTATGCGATTAATAGCCACCTTGGACTTAGTTTTCCCTAAATGGCACTTCAAGATGGACGGAGTCTTGCAAAATCTGTAGAGCAATTGTAGTTCAATGCCCCGGATTTTGTTTAATTAGTTTAAATATAATATCATTGATAAATTCAATGATGATATCATAGATATATAAATACCTAGATACAGCCATCCTTAACAAACGTACCTCGGTTTTTAAAAAACATATCAAAGAAATTTGTACATCTCTCCATTACTTTCTAACCAAGAAGAAACATGTTCTATCTCTTTTTATTGCATTAACCACTATGTCGTACGCGAATCGGACGCTTAAAACAAACTTAGCGCGTCCCATAGTCATGTGACAGTTGACACATATCACGATCGCGCGAAATCAAATCTAACTAAAAATATTCGCCCTAAACATGATGGGCGGTTTTTTCACTAAATATTATGTAATTATTGCGTTTTCAATTGAATACGAATAACATTAGTGCTTGCCATAATGATAGACGCGTCCATAATTGTTATTCCTGAAACAGTTTTATTACATAGAGCTACGCCATTCAAATTTGGGACTATGTTTACCTTGTTTGGCATGATGTGCTGCAGTGAATTCATTGCTGGCTTGCAGAATATCAAAAAAACCGTAAGTAAGTAAAGTTTATGTTCATCATTTTAATTTTAATTGCATGGTTTTAGGCGTAATGGTAACGGAGATTAAGTTGCGACAGGAAGTGAATTCGTTTCCAATTATCATTTTGGCCTATATGATGTTGATGCAGTGCGTTTGTATCATGATCACGAAGGATCCGTGCAATATTCTTAGGAAAACGAGATTCATAGACTGTGTGTGCGTGCAATATCAAATTTTGGTCGCTACGCGTCTTGCCTACCTTTCGGCATATGTCCAATCGGTGGGGTTTCTTTTTGAAATTATAGTGCTAATTGTTGTAAGCTACACGTGTACATTTATTTAAAATAAATACAACATCTTAACAATGATATTCAATTGGTGATAATACTCATTTAGTGAACATTTATTACGTTTGTAAAAGTTCACAATCCGAATCATCGTCAGATGAAATTGACAAATCCGAATCATCACTGTCATTATTAACACTTATTATAAAGTTCAGAAACATCAACCAATATAACTTCTCTTTTAAATTAATCACTTTCCACATGTTCACACACTTTCTTCCAGTTGTCAGCTGTAATTTTTTCAAATTCTTCATTTGCCAGCTTTCTAAGTAACATCTTCCATTTTAAATGTAACATTTCTTGCTGCTAAGCGATTTAAATAAATAAAAGGGCGGTTTATTTATGTTGTAAAGTCCCAAATCTGATCATTTTCTTTGTGATTTGTGCTAACAATTTGATTGACAGTTATAATAAATAATGCGAATCTTGTCTTCCATGCTCAGGGTACCTCTATAAAGGATAGCGCTATACGTAATTAATGTGCCGAAAGTGATGGTAACAGATGGTACGTCCTTTTGAACTATGTTGGGGTATGGCTGTATCTATGTATTTATATATCTATGGGATGATATTAACAAGTGCGCCATCTCCTTGGTAATTGATACACTTTTTTCACGTTATAGTATTTTAAGTTTAGTTGAGATGGCGCCACGCACGTAACTTCCTTTGAAATTGCTTTTGAATTTATGCGATTAATAGACGCCTTGGACTTAGTTTTCCCTAAATGGCACTTCAAGATGGACGGAGTCCTTTTGAACTTGGAACTGTTTGAAATTATGGATTCTACAGGCCACATTCTATAAGAAAATTTTTTTTTCCGATTCGATCTGTATTATGTTCTCAATTTAAATTAGAATTAAGTCTAAAAATCTAGCGCGCTGTTGCTAGGGAAAAAAAGGATTGTCAATTATTATTTTTTAGTTAATTACGCATCGCTTTTCAATTAGGATATTAATTTCGACATAAATAGATCTCTGTACTTCTGTGTTATGGATAATTAAAGTTTACTAAACTAAAGACATGTGAATTTAACTAATAGTGTGCCACCTCAAAATACACAACAATCTGAGACAATTTTTTTTTCGGGGCTCAAAAAAAGGCAGTTATTACCTTCCTTTTTTACCAAAAATCGACTGCACCAAAATTTATCGGGAAACCACTTTTTGTTATTAATTTTGGTGTGTAGAATCCAAAACAATTCGTACTTTTTCGATTAGACTTCTCAATCAAAAGTTATAGACTAGAAACCAATTTCGAAAAAAATTCAAAGGGCTGTAACTTATGAACTAGTAGCCCAATCTTGGAACTGTTTGAAATTATGGATTCTACAGGCCACATTCTATAAGAAAATTTTTTTTCCGGATCGATTTGAGACAATTTTTTTGCAGGCCTCAAAAAAGGGCAGTGTATAACCTNCTTTTTATTTATTTAAATCGCATAGCAGCAAGAAATGTTACATTTAAAATGGAAGATGTTACTTAGAAAGCTGGCAAATGAAGAATTTGAAAAAATTACAGCTGACAACTGGAAGACAGTGTGTGAACATGTGGAAAGTGATTAATTTAAAAGAGAAGTTATATTGGTTGATGTTTCTGAACTTTATAATAAGTGTTAATAATGACAGTGATGATTCGGATTTGTCAGTTTCATCTGATGATGATTCGGATTGTGAACTTTTACAAACGTAATGAATGTTCACTAAATGAGTATTATCACCAATTGGATATCATTGTTAAGATGTTGTATTTATTTTAAATAAATGTACACGTGTAGCTTACTTACTACAATTAGCCCTATAATTTCAAAAAGAAACCCCACCGATTGGACATATGCCGAAAGGTAAGCAAGACGCGTAGCGACCAAAATTTGATATTGCACGCACACACAGTCTATAAATCTCGTTTTCCTAAGAATATTGCACGGATCCTTCTTTGTGATCATGATACAAACGCACTGCATCAACATCATATAGGCCAAAATGATAATTGGAAACGAATTCACTTCCTGTCGCAACTTAATCTCCGTTACCATTACGCCGAAAACCATGCAATTAAAATTAAAATGTTGAACATAAACTTTACTTACTTACGGTTTTATTGTTAATCTGCAAGCCAGCAATGAATTCGCTGCAGCACATCATGCCAAACAAGGTAAACATAGTCCCAAATTTGAATGGCGTAGCTCTATGTAATAAAACTATTTCAGGAATAACAATTCTGGACGCGTCTATCATTATGGCAAGCACTAATGTTATCCGTATTCAATTGAAAACGCAATAGTTACATAAAATTTAGTGAAAAATCCGCCCATCATGTTTAGGGCGAATATTTTTAGTTAGATTTGATTTCGCGCGATCGTGAAATGTGTCAACTGTCACATGACTTATGGGACGCGCTAAGTTTGTTTTAAGCGTCCGATTCGCGTACGACATAGTGGTTAATGCAATAAAAAGAGATAGAACATGTTTCTTCTTGGTTAGAAAGTAATGGAGAGATGTACAAATTTCTTTGATATGTTTTTTAAAAACCGAGGTACGTTTGTTAAGGATGGCTGTATCTAGGTATTTATATATCTATGTGATGATATGTACAAGTGCGCCATCTCCTTGGTAATCGATACACTTTTTTCATTTTATAGTATTTTCAGTTTAGTTGAGATGTCGCCACGTACGTAACTTCATTTGAAATTGCTTTTGAATTTATGCGATTAATAGCCGCCTTGGACTTAGTTTTCCCTAAAGGGCACTTCAAGATGGACGCAGTCCTTTTGAACTAGTAGCCCAATCTTGGAACTGTTTGAAATTATGGATTCTACAAGCCACATTCTATAAGAAAATTTTTTTCCTGATCGATCTGAGACAATTTTTTTTCGGGGCTCAAAAAAATGCAGTTATTTACCTTCCTTTTTTACCAAAAATCGACTGCACCAAAATTTCTGGGGAAAACACTTTTTCTTATTAATTTTGGTGTGTAGAATCTACAACAATTCGTACTTTTTCGATTAGACTTCTCAATCAAAAGTTATAGACCATTTTCGAAAAAAAATTCAAAGGGCTGTAACTTTTGAACTAGTGGCCCAATCTTGGAACTGTTTGAAATTATGGAGATGGACGGAGTCTTGCAAAATCTGTAGAGCAATTGTAGTTCAATGCCCCGGTTTTTGATTAATTAGTTTAAATATAATTTCATTGTAAATTCAATGATGATATGTACAAGTGCGCCATCTCCTTGGTAATCGATACACTTTTTTCATTTTATAGTATTTTCAGTTTAGTTGAGATGTCGCCACGTACGTAAATTCATTTGAAATTGCTTTTGAATTTATGCGATTAATAGCCGCCTTGGACTTAGTTTTCCCTAAATGGCACTCAAGATGGACGGAGTGTTGCAAAATCTGTACAGCAATTGTAGTTCAATGCCCCAGTTTTTGATTAATTAGTTTAAATATAATATCATTGTAAATTCAATGATGATATGTACAAGTGCGCCATCTCCTTGGTAATCGATACACTTTTTTCATTTTATAGTATTTTCAGTTTAGTTGAGATGTCGCCACGTACGTAAATTCATTTGAAATTGCTTTTGAATTTATGCGATTAATAGCCGCCTTGGACTTAGTTTTCCCTAAATGGCACTTCAAGATGGACGGAGTGTTGCAAAATCTGTACAGCAATTGTAGTTCAATGCCCCAGTTTTTGATTAATTAGTTTAAATATAATATCATTGTAAATTCAATGATGATATGTACAAGTGCGCCATCTCCTTGGTAATCGATACACTTTTTTCATTTTATAGTATTTTCAGTTTAGTTGAGATGTCGCCAAGTACGTAAATTCATTTGAAATTGCTTTTGAATTTATGCGATTAATAGCCGCCTTGGACTTAGTTTTCCCTAAAGGGCACTTCAAGATGGACGGAGTCTTGCAAAATCTGTAGAGCAATTGTAGTTCAATGCCCCGGTTTTTGATTAATTAGTTTAAATATAATTTTATTGTAAATTCAATGATGATATGTACAAGTGCGCCATCTCCTTGGTAATCGATACACTTTTTTCATTTTATAGTATTTTCAGTTTAGTTGAGATGTCGCCACGTACGTAAATTCATTTGAAATTGCTTTTGAATTTATACGATTAATAGCCGCCTTGGACTTAGTTTTCCCTAAATGGCACTTCAAGATGGACGGAGTGTTGCAAAATCTGTACAGCAATTGTAGTTCAATGCCCCAGTTTTTGATTAATTAGTTTAAATATAATATCATTGTAAATTCAATGATGATATGTCCAAGTGCGCCATCTCCTTGGTAATCGATACACTTTTTTTTTTATAGTATTTTCAGTTTAGTTGAGATGTCGCCACGGACGTAACTTCATTTGAAATTGCTTTTGAATTTATGCGATTAATAGCCGCCTTGGACTTAGTTTTCCCTAAAGGGCACTTCAAGATGGACGGAGTCTTGCAAAATCTGTAGAGCAATTGTAGTTCAATGCCCCGGTTTTTGATTAATTAGTTTAAATATAATTTCATTGTAAATTCAATGATGATATGTACAAGTGCGCCATCTCCTTGGTAATCGATACACTTTTTTCATTTTATAGTATTTTCAGTTTAGTTGAGATGTCGCCACGGACGTAACTTCATTTGAAATTGCTTTTGAATTTATACGATTAATAGCCGCCTTGGACTTAGTTTTCCCTAAATGGCACTTCAAGATGGACGGAGTGTTGCAAAATCTGTACAGCAATTGTAGTTCAATNTCGGGCCTCAAAAAAAGGCAGTGTATAACCTTCCTTTTTTACCAAAAATCGACTGCACCAAAATTTCTCGGGAAAACACTTTATCTTATTAATTTTTGGTGCGTAGAATCCAAAACAATTCGTACTTTTTCAATCGGACTTCTCAATCAAAAGTTTATAGACTAGAAACCAATTTCGAAAGAAAATTCAAAGGGCTGTAACTTTTGAACTAGTAGCCCAATCTTGGAACTGTTTGAAATTATGGATTCTACAGGCCACGTTCTATAAGAATTTTTTTTTCCGGGTCGATCTGAGACAATTTTTTTTCGGGGCTCAAAAAAAGGCAGTGTATAACCTTCCTTTTTTACCAAAAATCGACTGCACCAAAATTTCTCGGGAAAACACTTTTTCTTATTAATTTTGGTGCGTAGAATCCAAAACAATTCGTACTTTTTCGATCAGACTTCTCAATCGAAAGTTATAGACTAGAAACCAATTTCGAAAGAAAATTCAAAGGGCTGTAACTTTTGAACTAGTAGCCCAATCTTGGAACTGTTTGAAATTATGGATTCTACAGGCCACATTCTATAAGAAAATTTTTTTCCGGGTCGATCTGAGACAATTTTTTTTTTCGGGCCTCAAAAAAAGGCAGTGTATAACCTTCCTTTTTTACCAAAAATCGACTACACCAAAATTTCTCGGGAAAACACTTTTTCTTATTAATTTTGGTGCGTAGAATCCAAAACAATTCGTACTTTTTCGATCAGACTTCTCAATCAAAAGTTATAGACTAGAAACCAATTTCGAAAAAAAATTCAAAGGGCTGTAACTTTTGATCTAGTAGCCCAATCTTGGAACTGTTTGAAATTATGGATTCTACAGGCCACATTCTATAAATTTTATTTTTAAATTTTTAATAAATTTGAGTGGCAAGTATTTGAATACTTTTTACTGTATTCGAATACTTTTCAAAGTATTTGAATACTTATTTTTTTAAGTATTTGAATACTTTTCAATGTATCTGTATCTATAGTATTCGCTTGTGCTGGACGTAAAAGTATTTAGTATTCAAATACTTTTTTAAAGTATTCTGCCCAGCTCTGATTCAAATGTATGTTGCAATTGCAATTAACTCTTGATACTTTTTCAAACAACCTTGACTTCTAGGAGAACGTAACTAGAATAGACATAGAAATCTTTTATTGCATTTTTACAAAAATAGAAAAGCATAGCATATACCTATAGAAAATGTAAAACTAAATTATATAAAATGTTAAGTACAATATTCTTAAATGTGAAGTATGCCTAATACAATATACATATAATTAAAAAAATACCTACAAATATTTATCGGGTGATGGAAAAAATTTCTGCTTTCGTTTACCCAATCTAAAATGGAGAAAGGTAAAAAATGGAAATTGCAATTGTATCCCACTCACTTCATATAGTACGGACTAAAAATTCCTGCCTTGTTTCGAGGGTAAAGTAATGAATCAGTACTAGGCGTCTGCTGCAATTTTCCCATAGGCGTTTTGAATTCGCCGTTTGACTCGAGGAAAGATTCCCAAAAATCGGACGACAGTCCGATCAGTTGATCCATCACCATAAATTGCTGCCTGGTTTCGGTTAGAAGCTGTTCGGAATTACAATCGGACGACGAATAGCCAATGAGCGTGGGTCCGAAAACTTTCGCCAAATTATCAGCTGGCATTTTGCACTCGGGCATGTTGCTCACGCTGTAAATTGGGCGTTAATGCGATTCGATGTACGTGAATCTTTTACCGTTGAAGGTGCAATAGCACATAAGCTAAAGTATCGCGATTCGGTTGCGGCAGTTCGGAAACAATCTGATTTAGAATTGGAATCGCTTCGTTCTTGTTCGCCATTTCGGCTGCTTTAATGAAATCGGACCGTCGCGAGTAGGTGACCAGCGGCTCTTGAAGGTTGCGTAAGAAGTCCTTGATTGTACCGCAAATTACGTGTATGTCTACTTGGCTAAGGCAGGGCAACCCTTTGCCGTTTAAGAACTTTTCCTAAAATTACCAATGCAATTAATGGTCACTCAATTTGATTGTAACTCGTTTGTATAGATATTTTCTTTTAAATTTCTGCGTTGTAAGTAGTTAATAATTATGCGTAGTAGTTTGTCACCTTGTAATTTAAATTAGTTTCTTTAAAGGCCGAAGTTACACTACCTACAAGTAATGTAGCCACAGTTTAAGACAAAAAAAACCGCGTCCAAAAATAGGGAAGGTGCCTTCAACTAACCTACCTTTAACGATTTGACTTCCCTCTCAGAACCAGGAATTCGGTATATACCAAGCTCGTTGTGGCCGCGACTTTCAACTTCCTTCATGCAGTGCACTATTAATGCGGGCACCATCGGCGACGAGGTCGGCGTGTAATCGCTAATCGTAACTAGCGCCCCCTTTTGCGGCGTATTTACGTTTGGCACGCACGGCAACGGAAGTTGGTCCCTGCACTCGGGATGGCAGTGGGTCCGGCACTGTACGCACTTGTAGACGTTACGTCCGAATTTGATTCGCTTATCGCATAGAGCGCATGTTTCCGGTATCATGACGATCTTGCTTTGGAACTGATGCTGCCTAACGTTTATATTGCTGCCGGATGCGATACTATTATTATTATTAACGAAGTGTGCGGGCGGCGCACTCGGACGAAAGTCCTTGACTTTCTATAAGAGACTTACAGTTGTGACTCCTTTAGTTTATAGTTTACCTTTGCTGCTTCTGGCGGCACAGATTCGATTATTGAAGTTGCCGTAATCGGCCCATCTCTGCTTACAGTTAATGTAGTAGTTGCCCTCACTGTGTCTGCCGCATTTATCTCGACAACTCTATTGCTGGAGCGACGCTTCTTTATCGGCGGCTCCGTTACAAACTCGCCACTTCGCCTCTGTGATTTCATAGTGCTACTTAATTTGTTGCAAAACGCGACTGATGTATCCAAGTCGTCTTCACTTCGAGAATAGCTGAAGTCTGAGATTAACGAACCTAAAATGATCGTTTTGTTTAACGTTAAAACTCTCAAATAAAGATAATGTAGCGAACATTCCAGATATCTCGATAGACATTGAGGCGCCATGAAAGATTAATCATCGGTGGTAAAGAACCAAGGCGAATGTGACGTAATCTTTCTCGGAAATATGCGTATATACTAGAACAGAATCGACAACACTCGGGTTTACTATATAAGCAAATCGAATTGCGTTTGAACACAGTTCCAACTTCGACGCGCTTGTGTTATGTTATAAATTGGAAGTGATAAATAATAATTACTGTTATAAATTAATCTATTGTAAGACTGTTATAAATTTACTTGAAGTTTTCACATCACCCATAAATATGTCTCGTTCCTACTGTTGAGACTTTTCATTAGAATACCATGAAGGATAGTAACACGTGTTGAGGAATTATAACCGAACCCAATAATAGGTCGTGGAGGAAAGCGATAGTTGGTAGAAGTCAATTCCTTTTGTTAAGACCTTTCACTAGAGTATCATAAAGCATAAAGTCAGCCCCCGCCCCCCCAATATTCCCCCTAATTTTGATAAGGGATAAAGACAGGAACGGTAGAAAACAGTTCCTTTCGTTGAGACCTTTAATTAGTACCATGAGACCTTTTCGGGATTTGCGGGTGAACGAGACGTCGGAAGGGGGTACCGACAAAGGGAATGTGGTAACCCCCCGCGCTATAGATCAGTTCTTAGACCTTGTATCAACTTCCGGTTTTCGCTATACACGGTGTCCATTTTTTGAGTGCCACTATGGGGATCTCGCTTATCTTAAGAGATAGAAATTTGGTTAAATGAGGGCAAAGTTGTGAATTTTGGTGCTGAATAATAATCTGAAAAGAAATTTAAAATATCTTCAGTAGTTTTGAAAATATCGCAAAAAAAAGAAAATTTCTGACTTTCGTTTTTAATTTTTTCATAGTAAACTAATCGTTCTAGACATTTCTAATTAACACATTATTCAGACACTTTTTAATGGAGATTTCGAATATGGCATCCCGTTTTAAATAACTTTTAAGATGACGGGCAAACACGTGGCAACTTTAATTTTTCTTATGGGCGCCGTTTTGGATTTTGACATTTTTAGGTCTTTTTTTCTCTTTACAACGATATAATCACACATGGTGGTTCAGTAACACATTTTTCCTAAAATTACAATTTTCATTTTCTGCAAAAAGTGCTTTGGAAAAACAAAACGTTCTTTTTGTTATGTACAAAACGTTGACTTATTTCAAGTAGTGTCATTTACGTTTGTGTTTGTTTTATTGCGAAAATATTATTTATTCTTATGTATTTTTGTTCTAATTTGAATTATAATTTTCTCGCAAAACGAAGGTTCAATTCTATTCAGATGAAAATCGAATTTTCTCAACACAGATGGATCAAACTGTCAAACTTTTGTTCACGATAAAAGAGCGTTTTGTTTTTCCAAAGCACTTCCGAAAAAATTAAAAAGTGTCTGAATCATGTGTTAATTAGAAATGTCTAATATGATTAGTTTACCATGAAAAAATTAAAAACGAAGATCAGAAAGTTTCGTTTTTTTGCAATATTTTCAAAACTACTAAAGATATTTTAAATTTCTTTTCAGACCAGGAAAATTCGCAACTTTGTCCCCATTTAATCAACTCTCTATCTCTTCAGGTAAGCGAGATCCCCATAGTGGCACTCGAAAAATGGACACCGTGTATAAAACCTTATAGGTTCCAGGTTCAACTACCAAAAATTTACTTTATTGCCCAAAGCAGGTCTAAATCCCGATTTACGCACCAATTTCCTAGGAAAAAGAGCAAACTCGATTGCTCGATGACCAAGAAATGGTATTTGTGTATTTTTGATGACCAAAATATTTTTAAACAAAAGATGTCAACATCGCTATTTAAGCACCATTTTTCTTGGAAAAAAATACCAAACTCGATCCCCAGAAACGATCCATGGCGAGCAAAATGTTTTGGACAAAAGATCAAAATCCTTTGGATAAAAATATTTTGGTTGCCAAAAATGCAGATGGATCATTCCTTGGGCATCATGCAATAGAGTTTAGTCATTTTCCCAACAAACTTGGGCATAAAACGTTTTTGATCGATTTTCAGCAACAAAGTGATGGATGCCAAAGTTAATTTTGTATAGTTGCACATCTGGAACCCATAATTTAAATATTTTACCTTCACATTGAAATGACCAACATTTGATTTTAACAGCATTGAATGCCATTCTTATTTTTTGAAACCCAATGAGGTCTGCAGTACATCATTCCTCTTATTTGTCCTCTATGACCATTGTTATATATTCTTTCCTATGTAAACTGTATAAATTTAAAAAAAAACCCATAATATACACAATACAATACTTATGGGTGATACATAGAAACTCCCGATTGCTGCTGCAGTTTGTCTAATTAAATATTATGTATTCATTTTAAACGCTGAAACATAAAACGACTGGAGAATTTTGTAAAGTGGTAGTTTATATTGCCAACTAAACTGCCGAAGTGTCATTAGCTGTTAATGTAAAAGATTTATTTCTGTTCGCAGTGCTTGATATTTCTACTTTACAATAATTTGGTGCCGTTTTATATTTTTCCTGTGCGTGTTTATCTTCAAACACAGCGCCATCTACTACTTTCTTATAATGAATGCAGTATAGTAAGGTGGTAAACCTTACTCAATGTTTAATAATAATGTCATTTTTAACATAAAAATTAAAAGTCAAAAAGGTCTGTAAGTCATTATACAGTGTGTCCCAAGTGGTAGAATGCACCATAGGGAAACAGCAATGTATTTTTTCTCTTTGGTCAAGTTACAGATAGAGCTGATTTGAGAAAATTTTTTTTCGGGGATCAAAAAAAGGCAGTGTATAACCTTCCTTTTTTACCAAAAATTGACTACACCAAAATTTCTCGGGAAAACACTTTTTCTTATTAATTTGGGTGCGTAGAATCCAAAACAATTCGTACTTTTGCGATTAGACTTCTCAATCAAAAGTTAGGTATGGACTAGAAACCAATTTCGAAAAACAATTCAAAGGGCTGTAACTTTTGAACTAGGAGCCCAATCTTGGAACTGTTTGAAATTATGGATTCTACAGGCCACATTCTATAAGAAAAATTTTTTTCCGGGTCGATCTGAGACAATTTTTCTTCGGGGCTCAAAAAAGTCAGTGTTTTACCTTCCTTCTTCACCAAAAATCGACTACATCAAAATTTCTCGGGTAAACACTTTTTCTTATTAATTTGGGTGCGTAGAATCCAAATCAATTCGTACTTTTTCGATCAGACTTCTCAATCAAAAGTTATAGACTAGAAACCAATTTCCAAAAAAAATTCAACGGGCTGTAACTAGGGAATGCAATACCGGGATCCCGCAGAATTTTTGCGGGATTTATTTTAATACAGAAGTTAACTGCACAAAATTGCTTATTTGCCAATTTATTTAAAATTTTGCGGGATCCCGCGGGATTAACATCTAAGGATCCCGCAAATACCGGGATTGAGATTTTGCTGCGAGATTGCATTCCCTAATCTGAGCACACCACTGTGAAAGAAATTGCTTCACCGCATTTGTTTTGTGAAAGCAATTAAGTCAAATTATTGACCTACTAGTAAAAATCATTGACGAGCCTCCAGGTAAGGCGAGTACCCTGATATTCATCAAGAAAAACTGATTACAACACACCCTCCATTATCTCAATAAGACACACTGTCTACAAAAGTCACGAATACTAGGAGTTGTTGCTCAACAAACTTTCCTAAAATACAAAGACAAGCAGACAGGAACGGATTTTTGTTGATTACAAAATCGGCATACCTGTTGTATTCACTTCCTGTATGGCACTCAGTTGTGGTACTCCAACATCTAGCATGGCATTGGCGTTACTCCCTTCACGCTGCAAAAAATTTAACTCTCGGAGTAAGGGGTCAGGCAAATGATTTTGTTTATTAAATAGAAGTCGAGCGGCTGTGTCCATCTTACGACCCTGCAAAGATCTAGTGAAAGCGAAAGTTTAGTAGGATTCGACTTACTAATTCGTCACGTTCGTCTTCTAAGCGTCGCGAACGCCTCTTCTCCTGATCGAGCATTCTGCGTGCCACCTGCAATTTAGCTTCGTAATCCTCGGTTATCTTAGAGTTATCCATCCGCAACCGTTCCACCTCGTTTTTCGTCTTTAACCATTGCATGTTAATTCCTTTGGCCTGTTCGATGAAGTCCTCAAACTCTTCGGTAACATCCAGGAAAGAAATGTACTGCTTGTACGTTCGTATCATCGCATCGTATTCCGCCACAATACTCAATTCGCCATTGTTATTCCTTGAGGATTCTGAAGAACAACTTGTGGAGCTCTCTCCGCTGTCTGTTGTTTCTCTTGCGGTCGCCGGCGTTGCACGCATTTTTGACGGTTTCGGGGTTTTGTACTGCTTCTTGTGCATTTTCTAATTTAGGCTTCGAGATGAAAATTACAAAAACTTAAATGACGGTTGACGGGCTCTGTTGTTCTGTGCGTTTGACCAAATTTTAAACTGCTCGCTCGTCAAATTTCGGTTCTTGTTATCGCGATCGGCACTGTCCGTATTGGTAACGGCTTTTCTCATAGGAACAAATTTCATTGTACCTAAAGATTGTCATTGAAAAACCGTCTCCGATTTTTCATCTCATACCTTTTCCACCAGCCGACATAAGTATTTCCCAGAGACATGGTCTCTGGTATTTCCTTGAGTTTGGGCTTTACGCAAAGCCATTGAATAAGCACTTTAAAGAAGTATAACTACATAAAAAACCTGAAATTGGTGTAAGGTGTGTTGCATTCACTGCAAAGTGGTTAATTACCACAAATATTGAAGGATATTTGGCCTCGGGCGGTAAATAATGACTATTTTAAACAGGGAAACCAGTTATACTTAGGGGTTCTTTGTTTTCCTTGTTTATAAGAGTTGAACAGTGTTGTCATATTTACCAGATCCAGATCCTTATACAGGGTCATTCTTGACGAGCATCAGTTATAAAGATATGGAAAACCTTTGAAAATGAAGATAAACTGATAAGTTCTTTAATGGTTTTGGCACATGATGAATTGAACTAAAATATTGTCAAGATGGCGTCACTTCCGGAAGTAGCCATCAACTTTGTTATTTTAAATAGGGACCCCCTATTTTTTCTACATTTTCAGTTTCTACGTAGAATTTGGAGTACAACGATACCCCATGGTTGACCCTTTACTCCAAGGGCTTCGCCGATATTCAAGTGTTTATGTCAAAAATTGAATTTGCAGGGGTAATTTTAAAAATTTATTATTCGAAAACGGTGAGAGATATTGCGACACAGTTTACACTGATTTATTAAAGAAAGATCGAATTTTCTTATGGTGTGCGTAACAGTCTAAAAAAGTGAGACTACAACACTTTTTTAAAGCTCTCAACGTTTAAACTTAAATATCCGTAACTCCATTTTTTCAAATGGCACCCCCCATTTTGTTCTTCACCGTTGTTTTCCTTTTTCCCAGACCTTCAATTTGATACAAATTATGAAAAGCTGCTTTAAACGGTTTCCGAGATATTCCATGTTATAGTTACTTCTTGTGGCAAATTGATAAAAAAATTAAGTCGCTTGATGTTATTCTTTTGTTTTTATTATGATATTGTTTAAAATTCAAATTTTCGCTGCTTGAACTTACACTTCTCGTCAATAATGGATCGTTTGGGTTACACTAATGAAGATTTATAAATTACCAACGGTATAGGCGCAAAAGTAGACTTGAGTTTTATATTTATATAGACGTAGATACTTATATTGTAATTCCTTTTAGACAATGAATACAAAATACGTTTTAGATAATTCAACAACTTCCACCCTCGCTTCTCAAGTAACAAGTAAGCACCAGAATCAAGTTAACATTTGTTGTCAAAAACTTGTGTGACAATTTGCTGAAACGGTTTTATTACCTCTTGGAACAAAAAATTTAGTTCTAAAGATATTTTTTAACAAAAATATGTAGTCCAAACAGCAATTAAAACCAAATATTTCGTACGACAAATTGTTATGTAAGGATCTTTCTTCAAAGTGTTAACATCTACAAACCGTAAGTTCCATTCACTTCCGAGTTTTATATGTAATTTGTAAACATGTAATTTAAGTTCTCTGTGTTAAATAATGTAATGTGATTGTATCTAAATACACTTTAATGTAACAACTGTGTATTCTTTATCAATATTTATGATTTATATCGAATTTGGGAAATTACTTCATGACTTTAGAAGCTGGTCACCAGATGGCGCTACTCTGATTTCGATGCTAAAGTCACTAAATATAGTAAATATCTAGTGACTTTATTCGATGCTTTAGTTCACAGTACACCCACCAGGCTCCGCCAAAATACCATACAAATTTGTAACATTGCTGTTTCTATTCTGAGAAGGCCGTATTCTGTGAGTAAAGGTAAAGTAATTTAATTCCTATACACATACATCCTATAAACATTTTATAATAAAAAATATCTATGCCTAGTAATTTCCACAATGCAAATTGGAATGTACAAATAATTGCAGTTGAAAATTACACATCGATCGAAAATCATATAAGACTTATTCTGCTCGGGTACTCAATTTTTTCAATACGTGTAGACCCTGCTCTTGGTACTCCTGTTTTGACATCCAAAAGCTGTCCCTATCCTTCATGACCTCGGCCAAAACCGCACCCCCAATAAATACCATATCCTTACGCCTTGGAGGATCTTCGATTCTTATCTTAAATTTATGTAGCTTATCGATATCATTCTTCAGCACCCTTTCCAAGTACAGCTGCTTTATTTCGCGTTCTAAACGCGAAGGAAGTCCCGGATACATCGTCGAACCGCCAGACAACACGATATGTTTGTAGAGTTCGGAACGCATATCGATATCGGCAGCCTAAAATCGATGTCATTTTCTTTGCAAACGGAGATCAGCTTACTTGTATCGTGTTGAAGACGAGCTCCGCAATCCCGTGTCCCTCCACGTTGATGAGATGAGGTTGGAATAAAGCCTCGGGTGCCTCGAACCTCTCACCGCCCACTTTAATGACTCGCCCGTCGGGTAACGAGTACGCTTCGACAAGTACCGTCGTTTCCAATGCCAGCCTCTGCTCGGTTTCGATGTCGTACCCGATGTAGCACAATTTCTCCTTCATCATCCTCACCGTTTCGAAATCTGCGGAGTGATTGAATGCGTACCCCCTTAAAAGCAACAGTTTGATGAGGTAGCGCGTAATATCTCTGCCGGCGATGTCTAATCGTGTCGTTAAGTGTGGCAGGGCGTATGCCTCAAATACGGGACACACGTGGGTTACACCATCACCGGAATCGACGACCACTCCAGAAAGCAATCCCTGTAAATGGTCATGTAAAATGACTGTCTGTACTAATTAATTTATAATCGTTCACAAGCTGTGCCCTCTATTAACAAAAAGATGGACTATGATCAGTTTCAATACGAATATTTGATTCCATCAAATGTAAACGGAGCCTTAATGGTGTAAACGGATCAGTTTGTGCTAACCTGAGCATAGAGTGTCAGTACAGCTTGTATGGCAATATATGCGCCAGCGAACCCGTACTTTTCAAACATGACCTCGATCATTCTCTCCCGATTCTTGATTGGATTCATTGGCGGCTCAGTCAGTAGAATCTGTGAATCACTGTGGTCACATTCGCAGGAGCTTACGAATGAATTCTACCTTTGTTTCTTTTGGGTCCAAGTTCATCTTTTTCGGTCCGAATGTGTAATCCCAAACATGGCACATATCATCCCAATTACGCACGACTCCGTTCTCCATGGGATAGTTCACCTCCAAAAGTGACCGTAGCGCCGATGCTTCGTCGCCGACCATTAAATCCTGCGAGTCACAGACAAATTAATTAGTAATTCGAGACATACGGCCAACGGTTAGTGTACTCACAGGTAACGTACTTGCAACACCCTGATGCATGAAAAATAGTTAGTAAAAATGTAAGTGATTTAAAAACAAATTTAAGCATGCAGAAAAAAACAACGGTAAAATGCAAACACAAAGCATTCCTATTAAGTAACGTATCACTTACTTCTACATGATAACCCTAGAATTGAAACAGAACGTTACACTTTGATAACCGATTCGCACTTCAATATTAATTAAAGCTAGTCGTACCTTAACTTCGATGTCTCCGATCTTGTTGACGGCACGTATTATCGGCCTGCCGACCATTGACGGGAAGATGTGCGCCGGAAAGTTGCTGCCGGCGTATCCGCATTTTACGAACTGCGTGAGGAGGTTATGTTAGATTTAACTACCCCCCGCTCGCATCAATTAAAAATAACTCACCCCCGTTCCGTTATCGCACACAATTACTTTTCTACCTTGACTATCCATCGTAGATCGCGGAAATCGGACCGTTCTATTTTACTTATGAATCATGGCAAACTTCCTAACCACACCTAAAAACAGAACTCCACTGACGTTTCGGTTGTTTATGGCGTACGATCGATAAAGAAGAGATCTGTAGGCCAATGAATTAACAGGGTGCTTCAAGGGTACACCTTCATCCCGTAGAGACAAGATAGTTAATCCCTAACGAACTACAGGAAGAAAGTTCCAAAAGTATCTAAGTTGTTGGTTTTTCGATCTAAAATTACCCTAAAAACTAATTAGGGAAGCACAAAAATCCTGAAGGGATCAGATAACAACCCTCACATCAATAATAATTGTGGTTATTCAGTGGCGTACGTAGAAATGTATTCGGGGGGGGGGGGGGGGGGGGGGGGGAATAAACAAGTTCGTGGCACATACAGTCACCCAGTGCGTACTAGAAGGGGGAGGGGGTGGGGGTTAAGAAATAGAAATTGGGTTGCAGGTTGCTGATGCTGGTAGTCATTTATCTATTTATTATTGTACAGGCGAAAAAGATTAGATTAGAACGGTATTTTATTTCTTACTGCTGACGGGCCCCTTTATTGCTTTTGCTTTAATTAGTCAACGAAAACTTTGAATAATAGGTATATTTATGGGCAAAAAACCAATTTCGACAAAAAATTCAAAGGGCTGTAACTTTTGATCTAGTAGTCCGATCTTGGAACTGTTTGAAATTATCGATTCTACAGGCCACATTCTATAAGAAAATTTTTTTCCGGGTCGATCTGAGACAATTTTTGCTTCGGGGCTCAAAAAAAGGCAGTTATTACCTTCCTTTTTTACCAAAAATCTACTGCACCAAAATTTCTCGGGAAAACACTTTTTCTTATTAATTTGGGTGGGTAGAATCCAAATCAATTTGTACATTTTCGATCAGACTTCTCAATCAAAAGTTATAAACTAGAAAAAAATTCAAAGGGCTGTAACTTTTGAACTAGTAGCCCAATCTTGGAACTGTTTGAAATTATGGATTCTACAGGCCACATTCTATAAGAAAATATTTTTTTCCGGTCGATCTGAGACAATTTTTTTTCCTAGCCAAAAAAAGGCAGTTATTACCTTCCTTTTTTACCCAAAATCGACTGCACCAAAATTTCTCGGGAAAAAACTTTTTCTTATTAATTTGGGTGCGTAGAATCCAAATCAATTTGTACTTTTTCGATCAGACTTCTCAATCAAAAGTTATAGACTAGAAACAAATTCAAAGGGCTGTAACTTTTGAACTAGTAGCCCAATTTTGGAACTGTTTGAAATTATGGATTCTACAGTACACATTCTATAAGAAAATATTTTTTTCCGGTCGATCTGAGACAATTTTTTTTCTGGGCAAAAAAAAGGCAGTGTATTATTACCTTCCTTTTTTCCCAAAAATCGACTGCACCAAAATTTATCGGGAAAATTTATCGGGAATTAATCTGAAACTGTGAGACAAAGAAAATTGAAATTATAGTGAGACTCGGTTGTGGTAAATACCATTGGAATGCAAAAGAAACGCGCTTATACCATACCATAACCACCATATATATAACCACACATCTATTGCGTCATGTGTTTACAATAAAAAGATTAGGTTAATCCAAAAGTAATTACTTACTTTAAGTTTTTTATTTAATTATTTACTTTTAAGAACATTCACTTATTAAACAGGCTACCTCAAATAATAATAAAAATAAAAAAAATGTGAGCGTTAACGAAGTAATTTTTTTAGGTTAGGATTCCAAATGAATTTACTCTCTCTAGTTATCGATGTAGCAATTATAACATCATGTTGGGGACGTTTAAACGAGGAGGCCGCAATAGAGACAATCAACGAAAGTAAGGGCACTCAATGCTTCCACCAACCCGAAAGCGCTTGTCCGCCCCCTTCCGACACTTGCCACTGTAGACGTATATCGAGTAGGGCTGCCATTTGCTGTAACGTAGACAAGTCGCTGATCACAAAGGGATTGTCGTGCGCCGGTAAGACACGTGGCATGTTCAGCCCTTTTATCTCTCTAACTTGCAGACATTAAGAACGGGAAAGTTATTGAGTTGCACATCAGAAATGCGACTTTAGACGTTCTCAACGTGACATTCTCGACTTGGCGTCAGCTTTTATCGTTGTCCATAACGGACGGTGTAATCAATCGTGTGGTGGGCGAGTTCGGTAAGCACACGACGATCTCGTGCTTGAATCTCTCATCGAACTCCATCGACAAATTCGACGATCGTTCCCTAGTCAACCTATACAATCTGAGCGTCCTCGATTTGTCACACAATAATATGATGGACGTACCGCGACTGAAGAAGGAGGGCATAGTCACTTTGGATATTTCTGGTTAGTAATTTCCCGTTGTGGCCGGGCTGTACTCGATAACTTTTCAGCAAACAAGCAGCTTTTGTGTTCGCATCTGGTCGACGCGCTGAAACGAACCGAACTGCACTTCAACAACGAGAATGATACGTTTTGCATGTCTTCGAATACATTCCAGTGGTTTAATTCGACCGAGCTTGTTCCCTTAAATCAGGTCGTTAGCGTCCACGTGGTGAGTTCGAAAATAAATTGCTACTTGCACTAATCCACTAATTGATGTTTGTACCTATAACCACTGGCACTGTGAGGAAAATTGTCACAAGATTGCGAAATTATAGGATTTTGACCAATAGGGGCATCCCGGCTTCATTTTTTATTTCTGATCTACAATGTACAGGGTGGCCAACTAAGAATAAAAAATAAAGGCTTTTTTAACTGAAAACCCCTTATACAATATTAAAGATTTTCTTAACATTGACGTTAAATTATAAATTTTAATATTTCTTAGAGTTTACGTTTTATGTTTTATGCTATAGCAAGTCTCTGTGTTTTATATTTATATGTATTGTTCTGCTTTTATGACGCGTGTAAACATTACTTTTAATGTACTAGCACAATGAATATATATATTATTATTATATTATTATTATTAAGAATGCGAGGTACTGTATCTGAGAGCCTATCCATCGAAAAGGCTTAAAGTAAAAAAAGTTATTACTAAAACGGCCACAAGAAAAACCGGGCAAATATTTTTAAGTTTCTGAAATGGCCGCTAGGGGGCGTACCGCAATCATCCGCCATTTTTGGGCCAAATTTGCTGTCAACTTTAAAAAATGACAACTAAAAACAGTTGTTATTCTTTTATAACCTAACTTTGCATAGTTCTGTCATGTTTCATAAAAATATATATGAAAGGGCACATATCAATCGATCAATAATAATATTTCGTCTCGGGGGTGTGCAATGAAACACGCACAAAATAAACATTATTCTGACTACTCCCAAGAATGGTTAAAAAATGCCCTGTAAACAATAATGCATGCATATTACAACCTGAAACACAACAACCCGCTATATATTTGATTTCTTAGAAAAAGAAAATTCCAATTTCAAATACTTGACTCTCCAAACAGGTGGAACAATCTCTCTTTCTCCTACCGCCTTCACTATTTAATGTCGTCTGGTAATACAGACCCAATTTTCTGAACGAAACAATTGCGACGCGGGTACCCCTTTAAGCCAATAAGAAACCCGCATTTCTGTCACGTGATCGGCAACGTTGAAATTTTTAGGCCCGAAGAGAACGTTCTTGCTTGATATGGCCCGTTATCGCCAGACATCGTTGTTCAAGTTCACTATTAAGCGGTACATGTGTAAAGTTTCCTATGCTTACTAAATTCGAAAAATTACTTTCAATGTGAAAAAAAATTATATCTCAATAACGAAGCTTTTGCTGACTCAAAAATATACAGTGCTAGTAATGATTTTCAGTTGCGTAAAGATTGCATCATCAATTGCACCTGTGAGCCGTCCCGTTTGGATATCGTTCCCGGAAAACCGCCGACGTTCGCTCTTTTCGTAAACTGCTCCAATTTGAAATTGACTTCGCTGCCGTTAGTGCTACCGCCTCATACGATCGCCTTAAATGTGTCGAACAACAATGTAAGTGCCTTACGTGCTATGATTGTTCTCTTTCACGAGAATTGTGCAGATATCATCCTTGGAGCTGTTGAACGACGAAGTGTCTTATCAGAACTTGCGCGAGCTGTACGCCGACAACAATCAGATCACTTCAATTTTGCCGCTGGAAGGTTCGAAGTTCATGTCCAACTTTAAAGAGCTCAGCCTGAAGAACAACAAGATAAAGATGGTAGGAGGTGTTTTTTAAAAATGTCTACTTAACTATTGAGAAAAAGACAGAGCCTCAAAAACGTTTGTTTCTCTCTACATAGGTGCCATTTCCGCTGCGAAACCAGTCGACGGATGGGCAAGAGGCTGTTAAACCTCATTATTATTAGTACCATTTAAATTTTCAGCACTTCTGGAGATGCGACTGGAACTGTATCAAGATTATGTTGTGGTAGGTAGGTCGAGCTTACAGTTCAGTAACTGTTACTGTTTAGATGGGTATTAAAGAACATACCACACTCGATAAAGAATGCCTAGGTTGGCACTGCTCACAGAGGCTTCGTTTTGAACGCAATAATCCCACTTAATACAATGTCAAATGTGTACCAAGTAAATGTTGCACTTTTCGCTAACTTGAAGAAAGTACAAAAAAATAAAATATTTGGCGGTGACCTTGTAAAATATGTCAAGGTGACTTTCAAAGGGCACTTGCTACACGGCTGTGACATTGTAAACTTGGTCAAGGTGACGCTCAAGGGCACTCGCCTGTTTCCCCAAGCGCTCTTGGTTTTGGCCTTGAAATCAGATACAAACAACCTTATTTTTGTGTCGTCACGTTTAATATTCAAGGTTATTGAAGTTCAATGACGTTTTTGCAATGTCATTCCATTTTCAAGGTCATCAGAGGTCAATGTCCGTTTTTTTGCGGTATTATATTTTTTTCAAGGTTATAAAAGGTTAGTAACCTAATTTTTGCGATCTCATTCTATTGTCAAGGTTACCGGAAGTCAATTACGCCAATTTTCGAGGTGTCATGTTTCATTTTCAAGGCTATCAAACTTGAATGGTCTCGTTTTTTGTGATGACATATCATATTTCATTCTGTTTTGTTCTATTTCATTTTTAAGGTACCTTTAATGGTTATCGAAGGTCAATGTATTTTATTTTCAAGGTCATTAAATGTCAAAGGTCCCATTTTTCTGCTATTATGTTTTAATTTGTAGAATATCAAAGGTGAACGATCCAATTTTTGTAGTCTCATATTCTATTTTCAAGGTCACCAGATGTCAATTTACTCCAATTTTTGTTGTCATGTTTCATTCTCATGCCTTTTAAAGGTCAAAGACCTCATTTTTTGTGATTGCATACTTCGTTCTGAAGGTTATCAAAGGTTACTGACCCCATGTTGTGTCCTATTTCATTTTCAAGGTCAGTAGAGGTCAATGATCGCATTTTTTGCGGTGTCATTTCATTTCCAAGATCATCCCATTTTTTCCTGTCATTTAATTTTGAAGTTAATCAAAGGTCAATGACTCCATGTTCAGCTTATATCATTTTCAAGGTCATTAAAAGTCACCGGTTCCATGTTTGGTAAAATTTTATTTTGAAGGTGTCATCTTTCATTTTCAATGTCAGCATAGGTCATTGAGCGTATTTGTAATTATAAAATTGGCATCGCCGCGCGGGATTGCAGACGGACTATGGGAAGATGGGAAAATGGCCTTGTCAATTTAAGCTTACAGATTATTTGTTTTTGACTATGCTCCCGCGTAGATTGGTAACGGAACACCGATTTTTCTACAGTTCCTCCCTTTACAGTTACCCCCCTATCTGCTGTCAAACATCTTCGATAGAAATTACAAGTACCGCACAGTAAATCTTGGATTAAACAAATTGCAGTGCGACTGTACTACCGCAAAGGTGCTGAAGGTAAACTCCGCGCGCATCTCTCTTCCTAGGTTAATCGGAACATGTCGTAGGAGTGGCTGCCGCTGAAGTCGAAGCACGTGCCCGATTTCGACGAAATCTACTGTGAGAATATGGAGTCGAGAGTGCTCGATCTGGATCCGACGATACTATGTAAAGGTCCGCAGGACTGGACCGACTATATATACTTCATTATAACCGCCGAGGTGTTGCTGCTCGTGTTTCTTATCGCGAAGGTGTCGTACGACTATTGGGTGTTCAAAACCGCCGGATATCTACCATGGCCCGCCAGCCGTATGCCGAAGTTGCCCTGCGACTGGCTATGCGAATAATGGAGCGTCTTTAAGAAGGCTGTATCAAAGGTTGTGAATTTTCCGTTATAGAATTTAATTGGTTGTGATTTACTTACAAAATAAGCTTAAAGTGCAATTAGTAATTAATTACTAACACCTACGTCTATAGTTCAATGGGAAATGTGATAGAATTGCTCTTACTAATTTCAATTTAGTTTACGTTCTCGAGATTCAATCAGAAACCTAAATCACAATGCTTACTTGTACGTGGAATTGAAGACGACAATCCTCGCAGATTACTGATTTACGTATGTACCTACATTTGATAATGCTCCTATTTAATAAATGTGCCTTGTAATCTATGTACAAATATTTATATACGATATTGCATGTATATTTTTATGTACCTATATATTTGTGCTTAGTATTTTATAATCCTAATAAAAACTGGCAAATTTACTGATCTTTTTAGTTAAAGTGCACGTGATGCTACAAGTTTCTGGTTGTGTATTGTAGTAAATGATTTTAAATCACAATAAACGTATTTCACAAAATATAGGTTCTTGATGCAGAGTTGTGCCTTATTTAAAAAATAAAAACAAAAATCTTTAGTGAAAAGCTTATGTTTATATTGCGACACGTCAAATTTGACAACTGTTTGCTAGCGTTTTTATTATTTTATCGCGTTTTGCTACATTATCACTTCATGTTCATAACGAGCAATTATATTTGCAAAACTTCCGTAAGTCTTACTGCGATTTTGTGCGCCAAAAGTTGTATAACCCAAAAATGCCATCGGGTTTACCAAGAAAAAGTAAGCAACTTATTGCTACTCTTACATTACCCGATAAAAAATCCGTTAGTTTCATAACGAACAATTATCGCAGCATAACTTCCGTAAGTCTTACTGCGATATTCTGTGCCAAAAGTCGTATAATCCAAAAATGCCATCGGGTTTACCAAGATAAAGTAAGCAACTTATTGCTAGTCTTACATTACCCGATAAGAAATCCGTTAGTTTAATAACGGAACAATTATATTTGCAAAACTTCCGTAAGTCTTACTGCGATATTGTGCGCCAAAAGTTGTATAACCCAAAAATGCCATCGGGTTTACCAAGAAAAGGTAAGCAACTTATTTCCAAACTTACATTACCCGATAAGAAATCCGTTAGTTTCATAACGAACAATTATAGTAGCAAAATTATCGCAGCATAAGCGAGCGAAATCCAGGTCCATAATATCAAATGACAAAAAAAAATTGTCACAAGGCAGAGATGTTAGCCATCATATGACCTCTGCATAGGAGAACTCCGTAGAGGTTACCGTAATAAGTGTGTGTGAGGGTGAGGGTGCGTGGGGGTGTGTGTCCACCAAATCCATTCTCAGCGTCCATGTACGCCTTTCCCACCTCTTACAATCAAATACTCCATGTCCTGGAGTGTATGTATGCCCGAGGTCCGCAAAGGTGTCGTCCCGTCGCCTTTTGAATCTGTATGTCGGTCGTGGCTAAAATTCAAAAGTTATTACGAAAAAAGGGACGTACTTCGACATCTCAACTAAACTGTAAAAACTATAACTTGAAAGAAGTGTATTGATTACCAAGGAGATGGTCCACTTGTACATATTATATTTAAACTAATTAATAAAAAACCGGGGCATTGAACTACAATTGCTCTACAGATTTTGCAAGACTCCGTCCATCTTGAAGTGCCATTTAGGGAAAACTAAGTCCAAGGAGGCTATATTAATCGCAAAAATTCAAAAGCAATTTCAAATGAAGTTACGTACGTGGCGACATCATTTTTATTCGAAGATGGTCTATAACTTTTGATTGAGTAGACTAATCGAAAAAGTACGAATTGTTTTGGATTCTACGCACCAAAATGAATAAGAAAAGTGTTTTCCCGAAAAATTTTGGTGCAGTCGATTTTTGGTAAAAAAGGAAGGTAATACACTGCCTTTTTTGAGCCCCGAAAAAAAAATTGTCTCAGATCGATCCGAAAAAAATTTTCTTATAGAATGTGGCCTGTAGAATCCATAATTTCAAACAGTTCCAAGATTGGGCTACTAGTTCAAAAGTTACAGCCCTTTGAATTTTTTTTCGAAAATGGTCTATAACTTTTGATTGAGAAGTCTAATCGAAAAAGTACGAATTGTTTTGGGTTCTACGCACCAAAATTAATAAGAAAAAGTGTTTTCCCGAGAAATTTTGGTGCAGTCGATTTTTGGTAAAAGGAAATACTATGCGAAGTATTCGAATACTTTACGAAGTTTCCAAATATTTTGCGAAGTATTCTCTCTAACTTTTCTTCTGTTTCAGTATGTGGGTCTGTTTGTGACTTTTACCTGAATACTGCTTGTCCATTTTGATGTTCTTTAGGTAGGTAGATGTGTTTTTATACTAAATTGATTTATTTTGTTTTACATCTATTTATTATGTCATTTGTATCATTTACATCTAGTTTTATTAATTTGTTTAAGGGCATTTGACTCGATTTCCAGATTTTCATTGTGATTTGAGATATTTCTTTTTATATTTTGTTGTCATCTTGTGTATTATGCTAGATTTGTTTTTTCCTGGTTTTTCAGTGTGGATCTTCTCTCCCTCGTCCGTATTAAATTTCATTTTTTTATTCTTTTCAGACGAATCAAATTCTCATCGAAAGTCCGACTTTGGAAGGCCCAAGGCTTGTTTGCGGGACCCTGTATATACCTGTCTGAAGTTGCACCATTTAGTCTGTGGTTTTTTGTTATTGTTTACATAACCTTAAAACTTAAAAGAAGAAAGTTTCTGAGTTTGTGTCCAAGAATGGCATCAAATCTAGTAAAAGAATCATATAGTGTCAATAAACAACAATACGTTAGTTATCACATACAAATTGCATCAGCCTTTCAAACAGATTGCGAGCGGTTACTTGTTACTTTCGAATCGGAAGTTGATCTTTCCTTCAAGATGTTTGCCTCGGTGTGGAGAGAAATGCATTTCTCGTCCATCTTCAAGTAGGCCGTAAGTTTCCGTAAACAATTTCAAGCCAATTCATTGCAGCGACATAGAATTGGTGGAGGAACTAAGATTCTTTATCGAATCGTGCTTCACCACAATCCAAAAGTATCTGGTCTTTTGCGAGAGGATCGGCGTGAAAGTTGGCGCGTTTTACATGCTGTACTGTTTGTACTGGAGGCAGCCGTCGAAGTAATGTGAAACGGTTACGAAGTGTGTTTGTTAAGTCGTCTGTTTCAGGAATAAGATTAGGATCCGATGTACTGCCGAAGTGTTTAGGCATATTTCGAACCTCGTGGATCGAATGCAGGAGGAGGGCGCCTACGACGTACCGTACCTCTTCCAGCAGCTCAAATTCAACGACGCCTTCAAATTGGTAATTTTTCCCAACGTTTACGCTCTCGAGGGAAGGTTCATGTGGCAAGAGAAGGAGTTGCAGAACGACATATTTAAAGAAATCAAACGGGGCGATCCGCTACTTCAGACCGAAACGGTCTTACATTCCCAGGAATTTTACGGTTTAAATAACATTTGCACCGTGGCCAGTGATTACGTCGAGGGGTTGAGGAAGTACGGGAGTATGTATAGGATGCGGTGTATTGTCTCTAGAGAAATTGTTCGCGTTAGTTTCAGAGAAAGTATGCGAGGCGGTCACCAATTTACCTGGAGAACTTGAAGCTATACTTAATCAAATGGAGAGCTGTGTGGAGGGAAGCGAATCGAATGTAACGGAAAGCAAGGCTAAGCAATTGAAAGGAAAGGCTTTCACCTCTAAAGTGTCTTGTTTTAAAAGTTAATCTAAATTTCTTAGAAAATAAATGTTTCATAGCACCAAGTTGTCATCAGAAATTTTGTAAAACCGTCCCGTATACCCGATTCCAAATCATAGACATATTATGCTAATACTCATATGTCTATGTTCCAAATATCAGTGTGACCTCTGGTGGCAGAACATAACTACAGTTGGGCGAAGACCGCCATTTTGATAGCGTTTCTTTATTTACAATTGTGTAGTGTTTACTGCTGTAAAAGTAAATGTAAAGTATAAGAAAAGCATAATCGACGTAAGGGAATGTCGGCGAGTTGTACGAGTGCGCTTTATCTTTGATCTTTATTTGTATTTAGAAAATTAAGTTAATTGCGTGTTTAAGCTACCTAATTCAAGACTACCTCGAGCCTTTCAGGTAGGATGGGTTATATTTTCAAGTCTCAAAAATGGCATGTGGGCGTAACATTAATTCGCGGTTGAGCCTTGAAAGCCAAACGTTACAATTGTTACGTGCGAGCTGCGGCAATTTTAGATCGTGGAATGTTTATATTAAAGTGGAAGTGAAACGAGTTCATGTCATAAAAAGATACGAAAGAATTATTAACCGCGGTATTCTAGGTACGTGGAATGTTACTGCAAAGGTAAAAATAGTTAACGGCACATCTCGCGGTACATGCTAAAAACAAAGTGGTGCAACTTCATTGCGTGAAACAGATGGTAGGACGGCTGATTTAATTTTCAACCGTGAATATTGCGAAGCATTACTATTTTTTTCCTTTCGGTGCTTTATTGGATTACGGTTTCGCGATTAAATAAATTGTTACTACGAAAGCGTTGGGGTCCAAGGTGCAAAACATCCCGTTGCGCCAGATTTGTAGTAGCCAGTAACCCAAAATGTGAAGTGCGAACAAAATTATGAACAAAACGGCTACTGGTAAATAGTTAAAGACAATTAATTCAAGCTTTTTGTTTGATGTTAATACTCGTTACGTTAAGTTAAACTGTTACAAAGGTACATTTTTAATATTTACACGATACTGTGGAACATCCGTAATTTATTACTGTGAAAATCTAATTAAAGCTAAGCCTGAAGCACGGTTTGCTTCTGAATCAAATTGTGTCAACCATCTTTTGAAACTAATTTCCAATAGGTCAACTCGTAAAACCAAGAGGTCCTATGGCGTTCCACTATCAAATTTTCCAAATTGCTGCTGCCTTCCAAAGGAGAAAGCCAACTGAAGATTGGAGAAAATGTTAACCCATCGATAAAAGCAAGTCCTTTTTTTATAGTAAAATTTGTACCAGTGCCGTAGAGAATAAAATTCATTTTCTATGAGGGGTTTCTAACCCTTGTAAATGCCACTAGCTGGTTACACTATTAATGACAAGATGTGGTTTTTCATATTAGGTATTGTACTTACGGACTGTACAAATTAAAAGCATATATATAAGCTGTCAATTGTTGAAAGCAGGTTTTGTTTTCTTAATTGTCGTTCCGGACAGACAGATTGATAGGGACACAAGGTGTGATTATAATAAAAGACAAATTTCCAAACCAGCCTTTTTATTTGCTGCAAATTACAACTGTGTTAATACCTACGTAATATGTAGATCAGTATAACCAATTAACGACACCATCTGTAAATAATTGTAAAATTAAATGAGGGAATCTCAATGCAAGTATGCTTAATGCTTAGTGTTAAGCCTAAATCGTTAGAAAAATAGAGTGAACTGAGAGAGATGCCAATAATGTCCTATTATTACGCGCTATTATATTTCTGACAATTAACTAGAAGTGATTAGCTTCCGTAATTAGCGATACGGACGTATAATAGTTCGTATCTTAGTATTACTATACTATCAACATACCTGTGGTAACTGCTCTGAATAGGGCGATAAATCCGGCACCACCGCTATTTACCGTTGTTGTATATTTCACGGCCAGTCGATTGTTCTCCGAAACAATGACAGCTGGTTCGTCCTAAGTATCAAAAGGTCGTAAAAGAACTCTCGAATTTATATTGAAAAGCAGTAAACGAGATCGAGTAGTGTACACTAGCGCCATCTGTCATTCGCCCTCGCCCGGTTACTGCTTTTACTATGAAAATGAACTGTTACCTTATCTGCATAGTTGAAGACTGTACTTTCCGACCCGTCCTTGTTATATGTTATCACTTGTAAACTGGCCCCGTTAATATCAAACGCTAGAAAAGGACAAAATCTTGTTAGGGCTCCTCCTTTGGATTACACTTACTGGAAAATCTAAGGGCAGCCCGCCTGGCTTGCGGCACCCTTATCTCCCAAACGCACGTTTTTCTCTCCCTATATTCATGCGGGTACATTGGGCTTGTGAACGTACCGGCATAGTTGTAGAATGTACCACCGCATCCCCTACCTGCAATTTTGATATCGGTTCAGTTCAACATTTGCACGCGTTGGTATCGCTCACCGTTCGGCGACGAGGTGTAAACCGCATCAAACTTGTAAGGATCGGCCAGCGAGACGTTTATCCACAGCTTGTTCCCGGTGGAAAATATTGGATCTGGCGTTACGTAGCCGCACAGCCTTGCCAATTTCGGGGACGATGCGGAATCGCCGTCAGTTACCTGTTGAGGTTACGGTTATTAGCAAGAACCACACAAGACAGCAGCTTATTGGACTGCTTGCAGCATGGAGACTGCGCGAAGACTGTATGCACGCAAGGTGATACCCAGTCGATTGAAAAAATTGTTACAATTTTCGAAGGATTGGCAGTAGGAGAACGCAATGAGACTTTTTTTTTACTTTTTTTCCTCGGAGCAGAATTTCAAGAGTACATAAAAGAGGAGTATTCCGCAACGAGTAGAGTTGTTATTAGATCCGAACACGTCACTTACGTCCAAAAAGGTATGTTCGCACCCTACGGTTTCTTCCAAAAAGAACAATGATATCGTGTTATTTTCAGGCACTGAGACAGTTCGCCATTACGTTTTCAACCTTTAACCGTCCTTGAATTGAGGTATAGTTTCTGTTGCAACCTGAAATTAAAATAGTGTGGAATTGTGGAAGCTTTCCCACATGATATTGTGGGTGCCCAAACGGATATTTGCACAGTTTATTAACGGGTAACCTGAAAATGCGTGATAGTGTGGAATTGTGGAAACTTTCCCACATGACATTGTGAGTGCCCAAACGGATATTTGCACAATTTGTTAACGGGTAACCTAAAAATGTGTGATAGTGTGGAATTGTGGAAGCTTTCCCACATGACATTGTGGGTGCCCAAACGGATATTTGCACAATTTGTTAACGGGTAACCTAAAAATGTGCGATAGTGTGGAATTGTGGAAGCTTTCCCACATGACATTGTGGGTGCCCAAACGGATATTTGCACAATTTGTTAACGGGTAACCTGAAAATGTGTGATAGTGTGGAATTGTGGAAGTTTTCCCACATGACATTGTGGGTGCCCAAACGGATATTTGCACAATTTGTTAACGGGTAACCTAAAAATGTGTGCTAGTGTGGCAGTAGGAGAACGCAATGAGACTTTTTTTTACTTTTTCCTCGGAGCAGAATTTCAAGAGTACATAAAAGAGGAGTATTCCGCAACGAGTAGAGTTGTTATTAGATCCGAACACGTCACTTACGTCCAAAAAGGTATGTTCGCACCCTACGGTTTCTTCCAAAAAGAATTCCAAAAAGAACAATGATATCGTGTTATTTTCAGGCACGGTGATTGTAATCAGACAGTTCGCCATTACGTTTTCAACCTTTAACCGTCCTTGAATTGAGGTAAAGTTTCTGTTGCAACCTGAAATAAAAAATCAGTAACCGCTTTTGCGCCCCGGGTCGGAAACCTGTCAGACGATATTCCATCCTGAATCCCCTGCCATGTGGATTATTAAACCCGCTGAGGAAAGATAGCACAACCTCATTTTCTCCAGAGTAGTAGTCGAATGCGTGAGTCGTTTTTCCACAGTACTCGTGAACTCCGACCGGTAGAGGCAAAGGCTGCGAAAAATGTTTTATACCTTCCGTAGGAGGATAATGCATTTCGTTAACTTACACCGTCATTGGGCGTGCTGGTTTGTCCTGTAAATATTGCAGACGTTCCCAAACCCTCTGTGATAACGCTGTAACTCTAGCAAACAACAAAATTAGATCTCGCTTAGAGTACCTACATCTAGTACCTTATCTGCGATTTGAACCTTATCCTTCGTGCAACCTCCGCTCCCGCTTGCATCCTCCAAATCGAAGTCAACGAAGTGTAGATCGAATCTGTCCCAAACGTTGTCACTTTGCAAACGCCATCTGCATAGCAAGTTGTTGGGGTAGGGACTTGGATAACCTGGAGAGGTCAGCACTTGCTTTTGGTCCGTTACGTTTAATAGAGAAGGTCCACAGAGCGCTAGTGACAAACTGCCGTGAGAAAATGAAAGGTGGGTACAAAAAAGCGCTTACAAAGCTGGCTCGTGACAGTGACTTCAAACGCGCGACTTTTGGTATCTCCCAAAGTGTACAACCTTAACCATGCGATATGGCCGCTCGTTACCACTTCCGGTTTATTTGTATTGTCGCAAATTTTCTCGATCACCTCCGAGATTGGCCCACCATCCCTTACCTACGAATGCGGAGTTTATCAACGTGCAGCACACTTAAACGCTCACCTCGACGATATTGCAGCTGCAATTATTGAAACCGATGGTTTGATTCGTCGAGCACGGCTCGAGGTTCAGTTCGGTAAACGCGAGCTTGAGGATGTGGTCTCTCTCGGCCATTATTTCCCAATGGCAGTCTAGGTTGCCCAGTCCGTGTGGAGCTTTTATAACTGAACTGTCGGCGACCTTTATTTGACCGCCGCAACCTGAACGGGGACCTAAAAAGGTTTGGTCAGTTTTCCAACAACCTAATGGACCCGCGACTATCTACACTATTGGATACGATTCATTGTTTAAATAATTACCATAGTTAAAATACACAACCGCCTTAAATCCACCGTAATTGTTTGAAAAGTCCGTCTTAAAATGCACCACCACCTTACTTCCGACCGATTTAATCACCGGCAGTTGTGCGGTAAGATTGCCACAGAGTAACGCTAATCTCGAAGATTCGTTTGCAGCGCTACCATCAAACACCTCCAGGAAATCGAAGCTGCATTCCTGATTGTGTTCTAGGTCAAACTTCAGAAATCTGTAACGGTAACCTTATTACACATTCAGCATGCTATTATCAAAGGTTTTCACCTTAATACCACATGCTTGTCTTCAGGTGCACTAATATTCCAGTAGCAGTCCATTGATATACTGTAGGGATCCTCATCGTTGCTAAATGTTGTGTGTGACGATATAATCGTGGGTTCTCTGATGATTCCACCACAATCTGGAAAATTGGGTAAAGACCTCGAGTTCCACGACCAAAGTGCAAGTGCACGTACCGTCTCTTTTGTATACAAATTTGAAGCCGCGCCTGGTGACCCATTCGTCTGTCCTAAACGTGATCACAACTTTTTCACTGGCACGCACTGGATCCGGCTTTTTTGTACCACAATGTACTGTCTCCTCGTAAGCGGCGGCAATAGTAACGTTATCCGATTTACAATAATACCCTACAATTAAAAATTATTATCTCTCCTGCCTCGAAGCACAGCTCACCTTCCAAGGCGAAATCTTGGAAATTAATAATCACGTACGAATCCGGCGCGGTGATGTTATAGACGCACAATAGACTGTCGTTGTAATCGTTGGGATAGCCAGGGCTCACTATGTACCTTTCTTTGCTATCCGCTTCGAAAGTTCCGCCACAGTGCATTGTCCATCGAGCCTAGAAGCACCTATGCACTAATGTGTCGAGACAACACGCGAATTACCTTGAAACCAGTAGCGGTCAGTTTATCGTTGCTTCTAAATAGAATCTTTAACTTGTTAGAAGTTGAATTGTAACTTTCGGGGGCAACCCTTCCACACTTTTTGCCTAGCGATTCCCATACGCCATGGTTATAGTTGAAAACCTACAACGATACATTTATGCAACCACTTTGCCCGCCGCTCCACAGAAATGTAGCCACAGAATCATTTATGACAGTATGCGCCATTTAGGCCTACATGCGGTTGTGGATTATCAAAGGGACATTTGGAGAATTTAGTATTAGATGTTGCGGAAAGGCTCTATTCTAAATTGGGCCGTGACGACGGTACACACAAGTTTTAAGCTAATTGGAAAGACGTTCTTAGCTTCCGATTGCAGCAGGAGATTTTCCGCAGAAATGTCATGCCCCAACGAGCTCGTAACTTATTACGTTACACTACTGCATAGTAAAATTAATTTGTGGGTGCCCAAACGGATATTTGCACAGTTTGTTAACGGGTAACCTAAAAATGTGTGATAGTGTGGAAGCTTTCCCATGATATTGTGGGTGCCAAAACGGATATTTGTACAGTTTGTTAACGGGTAATCTGAAAATGTGTGAGAGTGTGGAATTGTGGAGGCTTTAATAATAATAATAATAATAACACACAAACACAAAGACAGGTCCACCCAATAAAGTTACACGTCCTAGCACAGTTAAAAAACACAAAACTCCATCCTCACCGAAGAACACCACGTTATCACAACCCACTTGTATTCAACCCAAACGCAAAGCCAAAGAAACACTTACACAATAAACTCCATTTAATAAAATTACAGGAATTATTATAATGATTTTTGTTTTGTTTTGTTTTCCTCTTTCCTGATAGCGTTGGCTTATTGTGCCCATGTGTGAAGGACCCTACATAACTTCACCAGACACAGACACAGACACTGATCGTTACTTGATTTTAATCCGTGCGATTAGTTAACCAGGCTAGACCTGAGTTCTCACAAGAAACACCGACCATAATAATAATAATATATTTGACGGACAGTATCCATTATTTTCCCACATGATATTGTGGGTGCCCAAACCGATATTTGCACAGTTTGTTAACGGGTAACCTGAAAATGTGTGATAGTGTGGAATTGTGGAAGCTTTCCCACATGACATTGTGGGTGCCCAAACGGATATTTGCACAGTTTGTTAACGGCATAGAGTAAATAATATAAAGAGGTTCCATGCTGTATAAATTTGTGGCAGTGAGAGACTATCCCTGAACATAGATGGCGAAAAGCAAATGCCGACGCTCCCTCTGAATTCAAGAATAGTGTACTAAATTATTACTAACACTGCTTGTTAATGTTGTTATCTCAGCTCGCTGTGCGTTAATAAGTGGAGAATGGTGTGTAATCTACATAATCATAAACGTCCGACTTCAAATTCTATTAAGATAAAAGTGAAAATGGCCTTGTAATGTGATCGTCATCTACGCCTACGTAGATTTTTGCTTTATCTTCAAGTCATAAAAGTAATTCAATCTTCGTAAAGTAAGAAGTAGGTCAGCGAAGAGAGAATTTTCCTGATTTTTCTGTGCGTAACTGCCCAGTGCCGAATCAGTTCCGATGTAGTATTTTTTGAATGCGTTTCTAGTCTATAACTTTTGATTGAGAAGTCTGATCGAAAAAGCACGAATTGTTTTGGATTCTACGCCCCAAAATTAATAAGAAAAAGTCTTTTCCCGAGAAATTTTGGTGCAGTCGATTTTTGGCAAAAAAAGGTTATACACTGCCTTTTTTTGCCCCGAAAAGAAATATTGTATATAATATACATATCTTTATATACAATGGTAGTATGGATGGAATTGATCTTTTCTCTCACAAATAAACTATACTTACAGCACTACCACATTAGTGAATTGCGCAAAAGGACCTTGTTTGCGTAAATTCCACACAAAATTGCTAAAGCAGTGTTAAAACGGTCTACGTGTACCGCTAATCCAACAAAAAACGTTAGAAATTATACGCATAATCAGTTATATTTTCTCACTGTACCTATTTAATTTTCATTGCTAGCTAAATTCAAATAAAGTTTGTAATTGGGTAGAGGTAAGGCGTTAAAATAATAAAATAAATAGTTCTATGGCCTGAAAGAATTAAAAGACTCCTTGCATAGGAAGCATAATATCACATTCGGGTGATTAAATATAATGCTGACAGTATCATGGTCCGTGTCTGGTGCAAAGTAATGACGTAATTCAAATCTCAACTTTGTTGTCAGTGTATTTAAATAGGTAAAATACAGGTTACATGCTGCTCGGCGAAACAACAGCACAAGATAGCAACACTTCCTTACAAGATTTTCTACTGCAACAATATCCTATCCCATGACACCTCTTTATATTATTTACTCTATGTTAACGGGTAACCTGAAAATGTGTGATAGTGTGGAATTGTGGAAGCTTTCCCACATGACATTCTGGGTGCCCAAACGGATATTTGCACAGTTTGTTAACGGGTAACTGTGTGACTCCTAAAAGGGGACGTACCTCGACAAAATCATTACTGCACCCGTTACTCTCCTCAATGTAGAACCTATCAATGAAATCCAAGGTGATGGAATATCCCGGATCGGCTATGACCTCCCATTCACATTCGGCGTTGTTCGGATAGTCTTTCGGATAGGCGAGCGATTCGATTATTCGGGTATGATCATGAAAGACGCCTCCGCACCCTAAAAATGTTATCATCTCCGTTGAACTGCAGCGTGCTGGTGGTTTTACCTCCGATACTTGGCTGGTAGCGCATCTTGAAGCCAGTGCCCGCGCTTCTGTCGTCCCAGTGGTATTCCACGAGCAACGTGTTGCCCTGCGTGGAAAAGGTTGTAGGTTTGTTGTTTTTACAAAAGTGGCCAATTTTTGGGCTGGTAGAGGATTCTCCGTTGTACAAGAGGAGGTAATTGTAGTCGCAGTTTGCATCGAAATCGACATTTTCAAACTGAATGTTGATCTGTTGATTGACCGGCAGTTTTAAAAGCCACGCGCATTCGACGGATGCGCGTGGTTTTCCTGGGTAACCGGGACTGGTTATCACTCCCTCCTGGTTGTTCAATACTCCGCCACAGGCGTGCGTCTTGTAGCTTACAGTGTATTGCAACACGCTTTTGCTTTTGGTTTGGTAAGCCTGCGATGGAACCATTGGATGTTATCGGAGCAGGGCGCAAGTGTTGTACTTACGATTAGCTTTGTAATACCATGCGGGGATCTCACCACTAGGGGTTGCTGGGTCGATCTACACACTTTCGCCAGCTCATTCTCCTCGTTATCTGAAAACTTTGCAATTAGCTGGCACTTACAAACTTGGCTGACAGACCTGATGTAATTATAACTGCAGCCGCCGGATATTTGCAACTTTGCGATTCCGATTGTTCACTTATCATTACACTTAGAGATACCGCGAAAGTTTGCCAGGAACTCGTAGAAACATGCTTCCATTTGCAGTAATACGTTGACGCATTTACGGTTTTCAAAACACCTTGGCTGGCTTTAAAATTGCCGATACAGACTGCAAGAAAGTTAGAGTAAATTTACCTAAGCTGCGCGTCTACTCACGTGTGGGCTCATATGAGGAGTAATGAGCTGTGAAACCTCGGCTGGTCGATGCCCTACTGGTCCAATACAATACGTGCAAGATATTTCCACTAGATCGAATGGGGACCACGGTATTATTTTTGATCAACCTGATAAACGAAGTATACTCCTCGTCGTTGTAGAAAGAAACCCCTTGACCAAACATCCCACCACCATCAAAGTCCAAATCGTCAAACTCAAATAGAACCCTTCTATCTTCCGGGACGGTTATTGTCCACTCGCATTCGATCGAATTTAAAGTCGACTTGGGGTAGCCGAGCGTCGTGATGACTCCCATCTCCGTATTGAGTTTTCCGCCACAAACTAAGATATCGTTAGCAGCTCCACCTACGCTGGGAGACTTACCTTCCTGGCTTGAGTTGAATTCTAAATAAAAACCGCGCGCGGCCCTTTCTACACTGCCCGTGACGAAGTGGACTATGACCTCGTTACTGGAAGAACGTATTTCATTCGGGCTCGAATTCCCACAGACGACCCCAATTGTTGTAACTATAAATGACATTAGATACCATCAGAAAGAAATGGACCAAGAGGAATGAAAAAACTATTAAAACCTTATGGGCATAAGTTGAATTTTAGAGAAAGATTCAGGATGGGCGCGTGCAGTACAGTAAATTAGATTGGTTCTAACCTCGAGCAGATTTGGATACTAACTGGTATTATTGAACTTAAAATTTTCCTCCAGAGATACGTGATCGCCCGACAAACAGCCCTCTTCACCTCCTGGTACATCTAGCACTTTGAAGTGAACAATTACACTATGATCTAGCGGTGCGATTAAGTGCCAAATGCAATTTGCATTGATCGGGTACATGGACTTGACGTCGAAATGTGGCGAACGAATCTCCCCCGCCGCCGATCTAACTATTCCGCCGCAACTGGCTGCAGAGCAACCGTTAATTAGATTTGAAACATTACAGAACGCACTCACCGATTGAAACTTCCGCTTTGAAACCGTTGCGCGGATCCTTCATCGCCGTGAAGAATCGCACGTGGATCATGTCGTCGCTGGAGAACGTCGAATTGGGAATGTTGCCGCAGAATTGAGCCACTAACGGTGAAAATTTGGAACCTCCGTCCCTAACTTCGACCGCCGCCTTCGTACAGCTAGAGTTCGAGAGGTTAGGATCCCGCGGATAGATTACGCTACTTACTCCTGGCTGAGGGTGAGATCGAACCTCTCGACGAAATCCACTCTAAGCGACTCCCCTTGCGGCGCTATAATGATCCAGAAGCACTCGGAGAATGATGGCGGAATGTTGGGGTAGTTGGGGGACGAGATCGTGGTGGTGTTGTAATATTTGGAGAGAGCTATTGTTCCGCCGCAGTTATTCGACGCTTCCTTGTATAATAGTTTAAAGCCCTAAAGAGAAGGTGAAGTAGTGGTAGACATGAGGAACGCTTACCTGTCCGGGATATCCCAGGTATTTCACATATAGCTGGTTTCCGGTCGTGTTGAGTATTCCTGGGTTGGTGTCATCGCAGTATTTCCCAATGCCCAAGTTTGGTGACTCGGGGTAATGCCCGTTCTTGAGCTTAAAACAAAGCAGTCATCAAACGCTCATTTTGATCTGCCGAAAATGGGGTAGTTCTGATTTTTGGTCTTGATGGCCCACGGTGCACCTCATAATAATAGAAAAACCTCAACATTTTGTAACTTTTGCTCGTTTTCCTCATCACACCTGATTTGAAGAAAATATGACTGTATCAAAAGTACTTAAATAATGATCCGGACAGAGAGCAATTTTGAAATAGAAAAAGAGAAACAGAGGATAGGCGTACAGCCATTTTGATCTCTAAGTGTGCAGTCTCGTTAATTTGCACAGGGAACCCCCATTTTCTTAAGGTGCTATAAGGGATGTTATATGATTGATTACCAGGAGGTAGCCTCCGCAAGGCTCATGAGTGGACGCCCCTTGTAGATTGAGTTCCAGAAACTGTACATGGATCGTCTTACCAGGTTGTACGGAAACGTTCCACTCGCACTAAAATGACACTTGTAGTAAATTTTGTTGGTATCGTGCGCACTTACTGTGACAAAATAGGTGAACTCTGTCGTGTTAATTGATATAACTCCGTTAGGCCCACTCAGTGATGAACCGCACACTGTGTGATGTTAGTGATTATTTTACTCTTAGTGCGCATGCGTAACTTACAGTTTCGAATACGAGCATCAAAACCCGTCCCATTGACCGAGCTATCGGATACGAACTGCACTTTTACCAGGCCACCTCCATGAATAGCCTTGGCACTATCGTTGAGGTTACAAACAGTTCCCACCAAGTCCCATTCGTCACTGTCCATGGCTTTGTTATATATATTTATATGATCGGCATAGCAGCTGTCTTGAGTAACCTCCAGGTCTATCCTTACAAAGTTAACAGCTATATGGTATCCTGGAGACGATGAAAATATCCACTCGCAGTTCAAATCGACATTGTATCCGTTCGGATAGCCCGGCGATTTGAGGTGGTAAAGTCTTCTCGACGTCATATCTATAACCCCATCGTAGCCGCAACCTTCAACTAAAAAAATCGTTTAGCTCGAGAGCACGCGCAAATTGCCGAAACTCACCGATCTCCTTTGTACTTGCAGGCTCCTTGATCGGTAGGTCAACCTCCAACCAGTCGAGCAGGAATCTCGATCCGTGCCGAAGCGATTCGAACCTCATTTTAATAAACACGACGTTCGAGGTTGACTGAATCGACTCGGGAAGGCTTATCCCGCACAGGGTTTTGAGTGAGCGCGCTTCATCATTATATCCGTCATATACCTGAAGATGCGTTTAGTTTTTGAAAAAAAAAATTCATCGTTTTCATGACAGAAGAGTGCATTACTCCCCAAAATGTTTTAGTTCGAGAGCGGTCGATTGTGCGTAAATAATAGTTTTAACGCATCTACATTATTGTCGTCGGCTTACCTACTTTTGAGTGACCGTCATTTGAACTGGCAATCAAAGGTGCCATTCATTATACGAGACCTAGGAATTTGTATCGATTTTCATTTTCAAGAATTGAATCAATCTGTACTCAATCAGTATTTTGAGATTGAACGCCATTAGGATTGCAGTATACGCTGTCTCGAACCGTCGTAGCGAGCAGGCGGGTTTTTCCTGCTAGCGTTTTACTAAAAAATGTCACTTGCACATGAAATCGAGTGTGTCTCGCGGTCTTTGGCCAATATAGGCGGTGGTCCGTCGGAAGTCCGGGCACTCCGAGATCTTCGGACCTCGGTCCATTGGTCGACGCCCAACGTCGCTTAGAAGAATCGGCGCGCGTCTATCTCTTCGCTGCACAAACCAGCCACTACGCACCGCCGCTTGGACGAAACCACTCAAGGCCAGGGAGCAGTCTAGCGCAAAGCGTAAACGCTCCGATTCGACCCCCCACACACACACCACTTAGGGGGGAAGCACTCCGAGCGCGGCTCGACCGCCTCCCACACTATTCCTCCCGGCAGATCAGCTATTCAACGTTGAAGCCAGAGCTAGGTCGAGCGTTCTCAAAAACCGCTCGAGGGACGAGCACTCTTATTTTCTCAAAAATGCTCGCGAGCATCGAGTTGTTTTCCAAAGCGAAACCGCTTGCGAGTTTCGAACACTCCTAAAAGTACGAGAGCGGTTTATCACGAGCGCCCGGGAAAAGTGCTCGTGAGCGGAAAAAACGCTCGCGAGCGGCTCTTTATCCTTCAGTGCTTGAGGGCGGTTAAACGCGCTCACGAGCAAAAAAAAAATGCTCAGGAGCGGAAAAAACCGCTCGCGAGCGAAAAGACTGCGAGCGGGAAAAAACACTCATGAGCGGAAAAACCGCTCGTGGGCAGGGAAAAACGCTCGAGCGCCGAGCACTTTAAGTAAACGCTCGAGTATCGAGCACCAAGCGGTCGCTCCGAAAAGTACCCAGCTCTGACTTGAAGTCCCGACCCCAACTCGCCGTCCACTTCAGACTGAGCGGTTGGAAGAGGATTCCTCTTTCCTGGCGCGTCTAATTTCTTTTTGTGAGCACGCTCAGGAAGTCTACACCAAGAGGCGCCTCCACGTTGCCTTGTCTGAGCTTCAAGAGAACGGCTGCGGGTCCACTTCCCAGTCAAGGAGAGAAAATTCCCGAATACTGCACAAAGGCCACCACCACTGCCTCCAGCCAGCACCAAAGAACGACGCATTGCCCCCTACGCGAAGGCGCAGGAAATGTATAGGAAAAATCGTTCTCCCCGAAAAACCTCTCCTTGAACCTGAGGTCTTCCCGTAGATGGAGGAAATCAGTTCATCTTCGAGAGGCTCGACACCTTGGACGCGGTGCCATCACGCCCGAAGCAGCAAACACGGGCTGGCCCTACTCAACCCCGGTTCCGATGGGATTACCATCGTCCAGATTCGGAGATGTTCGGCCCAACACCTACAACTCTTGTTCAATGCCGATTCACGCCCACGGTAGGGGGTGCTGCACGCGTCAACGTCGACTAACTGGCCAAGGGTGCGCCAGACGCTTTTTGGCGGGAAGACCTGTCGACGCGACCCTAGTGCAGGGTTAGAGGATGTGGCGCACGCGTATTTTCCCCGAGGGGGTAAAGTGGGGGAGACTTCGTACGTGGCGTCCAGTTAAGAACATCGAACCTCCTCACCAAAGGTCTCCCTCACAATGACGGGTGGAGTTTTTGTCACACGTTTTACAGGGATGCCATATGACCCACCACGAGCGCGCGTCGCAAGGGATCTATGGTTGAGCCGCGAATCTACCATCCCGATCGGCCGGATCTGGTCTTACATCAGCTCATTTCCAATGTCTCCGATAGTTGCGTGGATTGCGACATCTGTGAATTTTTGTTGTCGTGTGTGGACCTTCGGGGGCACAGTAACGGGGAATCGTGGACTTTCCGTTGGTAAAAAATTGACGCGTGTCGTGAATATTGCGGTGGTTCCGTTTGCAAGCTCACTCGGCAATATTGGCAAGAAGAAAGACGCGAGTCAGTCGCCATAGCGTACAGGTCGTTCGCTAGTAAAAAAACGTTTAAGAAAACGCGATCTGCTTATGGAAATATCATTTTGTCCCCTACAGTTGATGAGGAAGACAAAGAAAATTATTTTTTTTAATTCGCCACTGCTTTTGCTGATTGGGGGTTGCATAATAGCAGAAAGTGAAAATATCCGGTTAGTTATTATCTTTGGCATATTCTGCTAAAAGGATAACTCAAATCGATAGGTCTTATTGGTTAATTCATTACCGCATTTTGGGGAGTAACTGTAGGACTTCTGATTCTTATCATGAAATCAAGATTTAAATACTTGCCTCCATTAAAGTCAAGAAGCAGTCCTCATTGGAGTACGTCTCTAAATAGAAATCGGCAAACGAAATTAAAATGGCCTTTCCAAACGTGACGGTCACCGTCCAGGACATTTCCTCGCTTTTCTTGTAGTAATACGGATACAATGGAGAAGCAATTTGTCCCGTGGCACCGGATAAGGTGACCCCGTGATCTGCAAGCATACTTTCTGGTTAGAGGAAACACGATGAGGGGAGTGCTACCAAGAGTGTATTCAGCCACGAACCCTTTGCCTGTCGCGCCGTCAACGTTATGTCCGCTTTTAAAGAAGATCCACAGGCTTCCAATGTTTTGGATACTAATATCACTCTCCTTACAGTAGGTTCCGTACAGTTTTCCGCGATTGTTCTCGGCGCGTATTTCCAAATAGTCTTCATAGCAGTTGTCCGATGGCACCAAGTCGAGCGATTTTATGATCAGCGAGAGTTTGTTGCCTGTGAATACAACCGCAGTAGATCTAATTTTATTGAACATTCAGGGAATGTCTGTCGCTAAATTGAGGTAGACTTTTGTAACAAAAAATTTGATTTTCTGTGCCTTACCGAAACTTGGTGTACTATAGACTCTGTTAAGACATTCAATGTAAGCAAATCCTGTCTAATATCGTACTTTTGTAGAAGTAATCATATAAGAGGTGGTACAGCTATATATTGCCGAAATGGATTGAATGTAACGCCACTTGACTTCGATATCACCAATTTTTGCGTTGAAATGCACATTGAATTATGTGGACTAGTTTGGCATTGTGATCACAAAACCCTTATTATTGTCTGTTACCGTCCCCTGTCCGGTGATTTTAATGTATTTATGGAAAAACTAACCGAATTATTTCAGATGATATATAAATGTAAATATAGATATATCCTTGTTGGAGATTTTAACGTGCACTTCGAATTAAATAGTAGTAATGTTAGACAACTAATAAATAGTCTTATGGGTTCTTATAACATGACTGCCGTTGTACAAAAGCCTACACGAGAAAACGCCATTTTGGACAATGTTTTTAGTAGTTTAGATGTCTCTTGTGATGATTTGCCTTTTATGTTTTCTGATCATAGATATGTTGTTATCACCAGTAAATCATCATCGCTCTGTACTCTGTAGCGATGTAATATACCATAAAGAGAAGAAACTCAGCTTCGATCTCTCGGTTTCATGCCATCCTTGACAATTGATATGTATTCAAGTTATTTATAATAATTGTATAAGGGTGCGCTGATGTTGTCATAGAGATAAGTTGTTGATTCTGTATTCTGTAATTTTGTAAATTGGTCAAAGTTTGTCAATCGTTAGAATAAAAGTTATTAGCAAGTCTACAACCTTTTGTCCAGCGAATACATAACAATTTGGCGACGAGTCGGGTCAAGAACTATTGATGTGATGTCAAAGCATTGATATTTTCGTCAGTCTACAGTCTACAGGAAACGTGCTTGTCAAAGTTAGTATTAGTACTTTACGTCCAGAGTAGTATTACAGATCATTTAAATCATGGCGTTAATTGGATCCATAGAACAATTTAAAGGTGGAAACGCACAGGAGTTTAAAGGGTACATGGATAGAATGGAACACTTGTTTACCGTCAATGTTGTTAACGAAGACAAGATGAAAGTTTCGCTTTTTATAACCCTTGCAGGTCCTGAAATCTACAACGTATTGAGAAACCTAGTTTCACCGAGGACTCCTAGTCAATTATCATTTGAAGAATTAAAAACGTCTATCGAAGGCTACTACAATCCGGCAGTTTCAGAGATTGGCGAAAGATTCATTTTCCACAAGTGTGTACAGAAAGCAGGTAAATTTGTTTCTGACTACATCGTGGAAATTAAGAAGCTTGCATCAACATGCAATTTTGGAGCATTTTTAGAAAGTGCATTAAGGGATCGTTTGGTTTGTGGTCTTTCTAATGATAATATCCAGAAAAGGCTTTTGTCTAAGCAGGATTTAAGTTTCACAGATGCCTGTAAGATAGCTATAGGGTGTGAATTAGCAGATCAGCAGGCGAAGACGATGAGTGATCAGCAATCAAATGAGTCAGTCAACAAATTAAGTAAAAGCCAGTCTCAGAAACAGGGTCCGTATATGTCAAACAAGTCAAGAAGTCAAAATAGTCAGTCGCAAGGAGGAAAGTTAAGTCAGTCGAATCAAAGCAGTCTGTCGAATAGTCGTAGTCAGTTCAGTCAGCAGTCAAGTAAAAGTTGTTACCGTTGTGCTCGTTGGCACAATCCTGACACATGTCCAGCCCGGAATTGGGATTGTTTTACATGCAGAACTAAAGGACATACTAGCAGGGTATGCAAGAAGTCAAAAATCAACGTGGTAGAAGACACAGCATCGGAGGTAGAAGAAGATGAATTTGAACTAAGTTATATTGGTGTGGTGAGTGATAACCAAAAAGCTTTTAAGATACCTATAAATGTTGAGGGAAATATAGTCAATTTTGAGATTGACACTGGAGCGTCTAGGTCAGTAGCACATATATCATTTTTTAAACAATTGTTAGCACATAAAAAGTTATTTAGTGTTAATTTTAGTTTGAAAGTAGTTACTGGTCAAAAAGTTAATATAGTAGGTGAAGTCGATGTACTTGTTAAGTCAAATAATGGTCAAGATTTATTAGCACTCGTAATTGTAGAGTCAGAATCTTATTTTACTCCTTTATTAGGCAGAAATTGGCTGAATGTACTGTTACCTGATTGGAGAAATCATTTCTTGGGTATTAAGTCAAAAATTAATCATTTATTTTGCTTGAACAGTGATGAAAAGTAAGAGTCAATTGATGTTGGTCGGTGTATAGCTGCGGTTAAAAACAAGTTTAATGTAGTTTTTAATGATTCTCCAGGATCAATTATAAAAGGTTTTCAAGCGAGTTTTCAACTTAAAGAAGGAAGTATTCCAGTTTTTCATCGTGCGTATGATGTACCAATTTTGTTAGAAAAAAAAGTTGAAAAAGAGTTATCAAAAATGGTCGAATCCGGTGTACTTGAAGAAGTTAAGTATAGTCAGTGGGCCAGTCCCATTGTTATTGTCCCTAAAAAGGAAAAAGGGGAAATAAGAATTTGCGTGGACTTTAAGAAAACTGTAAATCGTGTAATAAATTGTGATCATTGTAGGTTACCAACCCCTGAAGATATTTTTGCCTCGTTAGGGGGTAGCCGTTATTTTAGTATCATTGATCTAAAGGGAGCTTATCAACAGTTAGAAGTAGATCCACAGTCGAGTCCATTACTTACCATTAATACGCATAAAGGACTCTTTAGGTTTAAACGGTTAACATATGGTATTAGTTCTGCTCCGGCTATATTTTCTGCTGCCATGCCTACTATTTTGTCAGGTTTGCCATGCAGAAACTACCTAGATGATATTCTTGTGTTTGGTGATTCTTTACAGTCTTGTTATGAAAATGTTATAAAAGTTTTAAGTCGTTTACAAGAATATAATGTAAAAGCAAATGAAAAAAAATGCCAGTTATTTAAAAAGCAAGTCGATTTTTTAGGTCATCGTATTGATGAAGTTGGAATACATCCTTTACCGGATAAAGTAAAATGTATAAAGGAGTGTCCAGTACCTCAAAATGTTACACAACTTAAGGCATATTTAGGTTTGATCAATTATTATGGTAAATTTTGCCCTATGTTGTCCACAGTGTTAAAATGTCTTTATGAATTATGTAAAAAAGATGTCGATTTTAATTGGGATAAAAACTGTGATGTAGCTTTTGAACGGTCCAGCAAAGATAGTTGTTCGGGTACCTAGGGGTGGCGAAGAAGCCCGACGCCGAATTTAAGGTGCCTCCGCATGCTGCAATCAATCTAAATATACAAGGTGGCGTAATCACCTACGACGAACCTGTATCGAGCATGTGGTAACTCGCCGAAAAACTCATGTCGACATCCCTTGCCTCGATATGAATCGAGTTCCCCTCGCTCACTAAAGGTAGAGGAGTCTGATACTCGCAGTACTCCCCGAAAAGGGCCGATTCGTTACTCGGGCCGTTGTATATCCTCAGGGCGAGCTCGTTGTCGCTACAGTCGGACAAATGCACGTGCGTGATGATCAAGGTAACATGCTGAGCTAGTTAACACGCTTGTAACGCACAAACCTCAAAAAGGAGCTAAATACTTACACAGATCAGAGTTCGTTATGGTCCATGAGCAATTATTCAGGGAAACTGATGTTAGCACAGAATCCCGCGTACTTATGACGCCGCTTTCCGACGTGACAATATTCGCTCCGCAGCCCTAAAAGTTACAGGTCCATATCGGATTTCATTATTTACTACAAACCATGGTGTAGGTCGCCAGAAAACCCTTCGCCGTAAATTGTTGGCCACTTCGAAATTCAACGGTCATGTAGTTGTTAGTGGATCGGATCAGTTCGGGTTTGGTGGTGCCGCAGATCATCTTCAATAGTGGGGACTCCACCGATGGACCATCATACACCTGAAAAAGTTTACCATTTTTTTTTAATGAGGAGCTTGCCCTAGTTCCCAAGTCCTTTTTTTTTCGATCTTTTTATCGAGTTGAAGGTTAAATTTTGCTAGGGCTAGAAGAAAGAGTGGATATTTTTGTTCTGCGTAATTGAGTTTTATAGCGCGTTGACCTTTTCATGACTTTAGGAAATCGCGGGCTTCAGCTTGTAGGAAATAACAAGAAGTAAATTAATTAAAATTATTATTATTATTAATATAAAGGGGGGGAGGGGGGGCGAATCCAATTGGTTTTTGAAAAAAGTGGATTACTAATTACTAGTCCCCATTTTGAGAGATGCGTTAAGTACTCAGTGAAATAGGTAGGGATTAATCCGGAGAGAGTTTCGAGATTAGATTCCGTCTTGGACTAGGAGAGACTTCATCACGAGCACGAAGACACCGCGACGAAACGCTACTTAAACAGCTATTCGTGAATAGTATGTGCCCTTATACTTTGAGAGCTTGTGGCCTGTGGCACTTTTTTAAATGTATTGGTGTTTCTTTCTTTCTTAATCCCTCCCATTATCTTTCTACTACTTCCTCCCGTTCTCGATCTTCCTTCCTTCTTATAGTTCGTGTCTTCTCGAATTTAATTATATGATATCGTTACCTTAATATAATCACTTGTACAATTATCGCCCACGATATCCAGATCAGAGAATATCAATTCGATCAGATGATTCTGTTCGATTTCAATGGTCCAGTCGCACAATAACGCAGTGTCGTAATTTTGGGGATAATTCGGAGAGTGAAAGGAGCCAATTGGAGTCGTCATTTTTCCTCCGCATTCTGAAAACAACATTAACCGATTTGCGAATTAAGAGCGAAGGGCGTACTTGACTTGATCGCCGTGTAATTTGCGAAGAATCCTGTACCGTGGTAGGAGTAATCGCTCAAAAACCTCACGAACATCGAGTTTCCCGAACCGGTGACTGTAACGGGCTTAGTACCTTTTGCGCAAAATTTCGTCAGCGCTGGATAGGTGTCGTCTGGACCGTTTGTAACCTACAAACTGAGCGTGTGGAAGAGCTCCCAATTCGCAATTAAGCATACCAAGATGTAATCGAAGGTGCAGTCGGAAGACGCCTCAAAATCTACGACCTCAAAGGTGATTTCGACGCTAAAACCGTACTCCACCTGGATTGACCAGTCGCATTGCGTACCGCCGGGATAGGCTTTGGGATAGTTGGGCGTGGAGATCGTTCCTTGTGGCTTGGTCAGAATTCCTCCGCAACCTGAGAGGCGAGCGTTTCACTTGGATCAACTCCCAATTGGACTTACCTGAAAGTTGCCATTCCAGTCGGAAACCGGAACCGGCCGTCGTAGAATTGGTAACGTAATTGATCTCCGCAATGTGCGAGTTTAAATGGATCAATCCGGGGTCTTCATTTCCGCAGAACGTACCGTAATCGATCATGTCGGAACTTTCGGCGGCGTATTTGATCTGAAACCAAACCAGTGAGCGTACGCACTTCCCGTTTCGCTTCCTTTACTTTTACAAAGTCAGTAGTGCACCCTGGTGAGGCGGAGTCTAGGTTAAGGTGCGAAAAAGAGATGTTGATTCTGTTCCCCATTGCAACTTCAATTTTCCAAGTACAATCAACGGCGTATGGGGAAGGGTGCGGGAAGTTCGGGCTTTCTATCGTACCCCGAAATCCTTTTAGCACATTGTGGCATACTGAAATTAACTCTCTCAATTTAGTGGTGTGAGGTTGGCACTATCATCGAAAGCGATTAGTGTAGATCTTTGGTGCATGGAACAACAGTGACTGCACTCCGAGAACTCCAAATAATGTTCTGGATTCAGACATCTCTCTAAAATTCCGGAACTTTGGGATGTAGAGATTTCGGGAACTTTAGGAACTATTACTTTAGGAGCTATTGACGACAGATCAACAGAAACCACCGATTTCCCCAAAAAGTTAGAAATTTTCGACTATTGTAGCTAGGTGAGTTAACACATGTGTGTAGTTTCGCGTGCGACGACGCTTTAGTTTGTTAAGGAGGGAGGAAGAAAAGAAAAAGAAAGGAAAATGGTTTTAAATAGCAAGGAAGACGTTAATCGTTGCTTTTTTGGTGGTGGACGTTAATTGTTGATTTTTTTAGACGGAACGGTTTCAGCCAAGGCTGCTCTGCCACCCCCTCCCCCCTCTCCCACTATACATTTACAAATATCCATGTCCGATTTCGGATTCGAACCAGGGACCCTTAGCACTACAGTCCAGCTTTAACTCAACTGCGCGATACAGGCCGGAAACCACTTTTCGTAAACGCTGTGAGGTCACGCTATATCGCCATCTGTCGTAAAAACGAAAACTGACACTCAATATCGCGCATGCTCTTTTCTTTAACTGATACAGGGGTCACCAGCCGATCTCTAATTAGGTAATGAAAATGTCTGTCAATTATCATTTCCGTAGATTGTAAAACCAATGAATAAAGAATACCAGGAAGGAGGGTTGTATACAAGAGAGTGCGACGGAAGTCGGCCATTTGCAAAAGCCACTAATGACTCATTTTTGTTGTGGTTTTTGCAGTGACATAAAATAATGGTTAGTTGTTGTGCTTGTGGTTGCTCCAAAACGGAAAAAAATAAAAGTTTCGGAATTACATTTCATGTGTAAGTATTGATACCAATATTATTTTTATATAGTACATGTAAATTTACAAATTTTTAATCGGAATGTAGTTTGAGGTTAGTTAAACAAAAGTCATAGGCGGAGTAGACACATGGGGGTTTAGATTGTTTTCGTGTAAAATTCTTTATAATTGTATCCTTCTACAACTGTAAGGTAGGTACGCCACTGAAACAGGAAACTACTGTCCGCCATTTGCAAAAGCCATCGCGGTCGCACGTATATTGTTGATATTCTCCTTCCTGATATTCTTTATTCATTGTGTAAAACCTTTTTGCGACAGTGTAGACAGAAATCCCAGAAAAGCACGTGCTCACAAATCAATTAGGCCTTTCATCATTATGCACATAGCGTAGGGTGTCCGACAAAAAACAACACAAACAAGGTCCCTCATTAGTTACGTCACAAGGTTTTCCTTATTAACTACTTGGTCAAAATCAATCCTAATTTCGAAGTTATAATTCAATTAAATTGGCGAAACTGCAAAAATAATCTCTCAATCAAACGGAGTTAGGGTGCTGAGGGAAAAGAGTACTGCTCCAGTATTTGCCTCGTACATGTCTAGCTAGCATTGTTCGAAGCTACGTACGTTTGAGAAAAAAAAAACCCTGACAAACTCCCAGATAGAGTAGTCAGTAACGGGATTCGAACCCACAACCTCCTGAATAGCAGCCGGTAAACGCATCCACTGCACCATCACCTTGGTCTGAAACTATAGAGAGAGATTGTAGTATTTTTAATTTTTAACTTAAACCCTTTCCGATTTAAAAGGGGATATTTACGTCTGCATGGTATGGAGATTAATTTACCCCAAAGTTCTCTCTGTCTCTGTCGACCCATATTTTGGAAGCGGTTCGTCAGGCTTTAGCAGGTCACATGCACTAATTAGCAACACTAAGTAAATTGTTAGTGCTTTCAATAACTGTGTAGGACAACACTTAGGTTCTTTAAAATACCTGAGTTGTACTGTAAATGAAATCCTCTAGCCTTTTGGTTGCCGGACGCTCGAAACAAAATACCCACCACGTTGGTCGTCGATCTAATAAACGGGAGATTGCCAATATTGCAAAGTTTACCTAACGACTTTGCGCGAGTGTTGGGTCCGTCAAAAATCTAAAACAGGCGATATGAGCCGAAGTGAACGACGCGCGCGCCATCACCTGGACGTAGCTCGCATTCGGGCATTCTTCGAGCTGTAGGTCGGCGAAGACGGTTTGTACTTGGGAACCGGCGCTGACGTAGATCTTCCAAAAACAATCGGCACCGTCGCCGGACAGCTCGGGGTAGTTCGGTGACATTATGGTGCCCACGGGCGACGTCAGGGTTCCGCCACAACCTGTTGAGTGCAAGTGTCGAGGGGTTAATAAAGTTTCCACCTCTCCCTTCCAAATAAAGCCTTAGTGGAATGCGCCAGTTCAGCGCAAGTCAATAGAAAATTTGCGCTCCCCACCCCACCCCACACAAGATTGTTAACATAGCGCAAAATGCCTCAAGATACATACGCTAAAAGTCTTAGCTAAATCGGCTCATTGGAAGTGGAGGGGGTATTGGATCAAATCTTACCCGTTGTTGTGCCCTCCCATATAATTTGGAATCCCTTGCGTGAATCGGCAATGTCCGAATGAAAATGTAAGTACAAATTGTTGGTGTGAGAGGGAATCTGCCTTAGGATCTGATTGCCACAATACTTTCCGATTACGGGCGAGGAAGATGTCGCACCATTACTACGAAACTTCGTTTCAGACGGAAATCTCCCCGAGCGAATAACTCACCGAATCTCCAAGTAATCGTAACTGCAGCTCGTGGAACTCTCCATGTCGAAGTCGGTAACGTTCAGCAGAATTTGTTGTCCGGCAGCGACCGTGATAACCCACTCGCAGTCGCGACTGGCCGGGTAATCGTTGGGATAAGACGGTGACCTGATGACGCCGCTGCTTGCAAAATATCGACCACCACACGCTGCAAAATGGCAAGCTAAAAACTGCAGAACAAGTCGATTTCTTACCATTCTCTTGATCGACAAACACATATGATACCATAAAGCCCTCGAAGGTAATTGTCCCATCACTAACAAACTTGATGGTTAAGACATTGGACGAGCTGATCATATTTGGCGGCAATTTGTTTCCGCAGTATCTTCCAGCGAGCTCATTCACTGTGTGATTGTTGTACACCTCGACGTAATCAAACCCGCAGGTCGCACTCTCCTCGAGCGAAAACAGCAACCAAGACAACTGAACGACGTAGTTCTGAGGCGCCACTATGACCCACATGCAGGTCTGATCCGACGGGTATGAGATTGGATGTTCGGGCGACTTGATCGTTCCAGTGTGCTCCTTTACAATTCCTCCGCATCCTAGTAATCTTCCAAATGACTAAATCGCATTGAAGGGTTTTGGCGCTTACCAACGTCTATGGTGGAGTAGTTCGCCTGGAACCCTTTGGAACCGACGGATGAGTCGGATTCGAATTTTAACCAAAGGTAATTGTACGTTGACTGTACGTCAGGTGGCGTGTTAGCGCAGTACTCTCCGACTAGCGTGGAATTCTCGTTGTCACCATCACGAATCTGGAAAGCACCAAAACAAATTTTTCCGCTCGATTTTGTTTTTAAGCACAAATATTTCAGCGAACTTTACCAGCTAGATAAATTGATACTGAGAAGCGAGTTAATTGAATACGTCACGAGAAAGAATTATTGCGCAGTGAGACGAAATGGACACCATCGAGAAATACGCACGTTTTAGTAACATAAATATTAAAAAACCGTGTTTCAACCAAGGGCATACTAATTATGCGCGCCAGTATATTTTTCTACGTTACAACGAACCAGGAGTATCACCAAGGGATAATATTGAAATTAGTGGAATTTTTCTAGGGTTTAGTCTATCCACAGCAGGTGGGCCCCAATACTATAGCATTCTGGTAGCAACCACAGGGTCATTTACAGTGCACACCCAAATACTGTAGCGGCCTAAAAGTCAATGCACGGACTGGCTGAACTCTTTACCAGCTAGATAAATTGATACTGAGAAGCGAGTTAATTGAATACGTCACGAGAAAGAATTATTGCGCAGTGAGACGAAATGGACACCATCGACAAATACGCACGTTTTAGTATCATAATTTTAAAACACCGTATGTCGACGAAGGACATACTAATTAAGCGCGCCAGTACATTTTTCTACGTTACAACGAACCAGGAGTATCAGCAAGGGATAATATTGAAATTAGTTGAATTTTTCAAGGGTTATAGTCTATCCACAGCAGGTGGGCCCCAATACTATAGCATTCTGGTAGCAACCACGGGGTCATTTCCAGTGCACACCCAAATACTGTAGCGGCCTAAAAGTCAATGCACGGGCTGGATGAACTCTTTACCAGTTAGATAAATTGATACTGAGAAGCGAGTTAATTGAATACGTCACGAGAAAGAATTATTGCGCACACCATCGAGAAATACGCACGTTTTAGTAACATAAATTTAAAAAAAACCGTGTTTCAACCAAGGACATACTAATTATGCGCGCCAGTATATTTTTCTACGTTACAACGAACCAGGAGTATCACCAAGGGATAATATTGAAATTAGTGGAATTTTTCTAGGGTTTAGTCTATCCACAGCAGGTGGGCCCCAATACTATAGCATTCTGGTAGCAACCACAGGGTCATTTACAGTGCACACCCAAATACTGTAGCGGCCTAAAAGTCAATGCACGGGCTGGCTGAACTCTTTACCAGCTAGATAAATTGATACTGAGAAGCGAGTTAATTGAATACGTCACGAGAAAGAATTATAGCGCAGCGAGACGAAATGGACACCATCGACAAATACGCACGTTTTAGTAACATAAATGTTTAAAAACCGTGTTTCGACCAAGGACATACTAATTAAGCGCGCCAGTACATTTTTCTACGTTACAACGAACCAGGAGTATCAGCAAGGGATAATATTGAAATTAGTGAAATTTTTCAAGGGTTTAGTCTATCCACAGCAGGTGGGCCCCAATACTATACCATTCTGGTAGCAACCACGGGGTCATTTCAAGCACACACCAAATACTGCAGCGGCGGCCTAAAAGTCAATGCACGGGCTGGATGAACTCTTTACCAGTAGATAAATTGATACTGAGAAGCGAGTTAATTGAATACGTACACGAGAAAGAATTATTGCGCACGACCATCGAGAAATACGCACGTTTTAGTAACATAAATTTAAAAAAAACCGTGTTTCAACCAAGGACATACTAATTATGCGCGCCAGTATATTTTTCTACGTTACAACGAACCAGGAGTATCACCAAGGGATAATATTGAAATTAGTGGAATTTTTCTAGGGTTTAGTCTATCCACAGCAGGTGGGCCCCAATACTATAGCATTCTGGTAGCAACCACAGGGTCATTTACAGTGCACACCCAAATACTGTAGCGGCCTAAAAGTCAATGCACGGGCTGGCTGAACTCTTTACCAGCTAGATAAATTGATACTGAGAAGCGAGTTAATTGAATACGTCACGAGAAAGAATTATTGCGCAGTGAGACGAAATGGACACCATCGACAAATACGCACGTTTTAGTAACATAAATTTTAAAAAACCGTGTTTCGACCAAGGACATACTAATTAAGCGCGCCAGTACATTTTTCTACGTTACAACGAACCAGGAGTATCAGCAAGGGATAATATTGAAATTAGTTGAATTTTTCAAGGGTTTAGTCTATCCACAGCAGGTGGGCCCCAATACTATAGCATTCTGGTAGCAACCACGGGTCATTTCCAGTGCACACCCAAATACTGTAGCGGCCTAAAAGTCAATGCACGGGCTGGCTGAACTCTTTACCAGCTAGATAAATTGATACTGAGAAGCGAGTTAATTGAATACGTCACGAGAAAGAATTATTGCGCAGTGAGACGAAATGGACACCATCGACAAATACGCACGTTTTAGTATCATAATTTTAAAAACCGTATGTCGACGAAGGACATACTAATTAAGCGCGCCAGTACATTTTTCTACGTTACAACGAACCAGGAGTATCAGCAAGGGATAATATTGAAATTAGTTGAATTTTTCAAGGGTTATAGTCTATCCACAGCAGGTGGGCCCCAATACTATAGCATTCTGGTAGCAACCACGGGGTCATTTCCAGTGCACACCCAAATACTGTAGCGGCCTAAAAGTCAATGCACGGGCTGGATGAACTCTTTACCAGTTAGATAAATTGATACTGAGAAGCGAGTTAATTGAATACGTCACGAGAAAGAATTATTGCGCACACCATCGAGAAATACGCACGTTTTAGTAACATAAATTTAAAAAAAACCGTGTTTCAACCAAGGACATACTAATTATGCGCGCCAGTATATTTTTCTACGTTACAACGAACCAGGAGTATCACCAAGGGATAATATTGAAATTAGTGGAATTTTTCTAGGGTTTAGTCTATCCACAGCAGGTGGGCCCCAATACTATAGCATTCTGGTAGCAACCACAGGGTCATTTACAGTGCACACCCAAATACTGTAGCGGCCTAAAAGTCAATGCACGGGCTGGCTGAACTCTTTACCAGCTAGATAAATTGATACTGAGAAGCGAGTTAATTGAATACGTCACGAGAAAGAATTATAGCGCAGCGAGACGAAATGGACACCATCGACAAATACGCACGTTTTAGTAACATAAATGTTTAAAAACCGTGTTTCGACCAAGGACATACTAATTAAGCGCGCCAGTACATTTTTCTACGTTACAACGAACCAGGAGTATCAGCAAGGGATAATATTGAAATTAGTGGAATTTTTCAAGGGTTTAGTCTATCCACAGCAAGTGGGCCCCGATACTATAGCATTCTGGTAGCAACCACGGGGTCATTTCCAGTGCACACCCAAATACTGTAGCAGCCTAAAAGTCAATGCACGGGCTGGCTGAACTTTTTACCAGCTAGATAAATTGATACTGAGAAGAGAGTTAATTGAATACGTCACGAGAAAGAACGAACCAGGAGTATCAGCAAGGGATACCTAATATTGAAATTAGTGGAATTTTTCAAGGGTTTAGTCTATCCACAGCAGGTGGGCCCCAATACTATAGCATTCTGGTAGCAACCATGGGGTCATTTCCAGTGCACACTGTAGCGGCCTAAAACTCAACTTTGCAAATCAATGAACGGGCTGGCTGAACTCAGAGTTTCCCCATTTCCAACCCTCTAATCCCCAAAATAACAGTGACAGTGATATACAGATTAAACGTTTTGCTCTCATACGCATTTGACGTTATCAGATCACATACCTCCAAGGCATCAAAACAACCCGCTTGCGCTATCTCGATATCGAAGTCCAAAAACGTCAAAAGAATGGACTTTCCTGTAGGTTGTACGATTTCGTAAATGCACACCAGGTCCTCGCCATATTTGTTGGGATATCCTGGAGATTCGATAACTCCCGTCGGGTCCGTGTAAATTCCTCCGCACACTAGAGGACATTGTCATTTCTCGCGAATTACTCGGACAATTAGCTCACCGATTTCGTATTTCAGTCGAAATCCCAGCTCGGTGACGTCCGCATTACCCCAGTCCGACGTGAAGATTATAAACAGTTGGTTACCCGTCGACGTGTATGGCGGGGGTAGTTTATGGCCGCAATACCTGTTCACGAGAGGCGCGCTGGAGCTACCTCCGTTATGTACCTGGTACTCTAAATTATGTTTAATCCCTCATAGCGTTTCTGCTCACCGTAACAGAGTCGTAACTGCAACTGCTGTCGTCCTCCAAATCGAACAGCAAAAATGTGATCTTGATCCTGGAATCTTCGGGCACCTGAATCTTGTACTCGCAGATGAGGTCCGGAGGATAACGACCGTCTTCCACCGGAGAACCCAGCTCGCCGGTAATAGCCGTGAAGACACCTCCACAACCGGGTAAGCCTGAAAGCACACCGTAAGGCAATGCATCATCGCGGTGTAAGACACCTACTTTCCATGGTCGAGTACGAAATCTGAAAACCGGGGTAATTGTTGATCGCGTCCGAGTGGAAGTGTATCACCACCTCGGGACCTGCCGAGTATAGAGGTTCGGGATGGGAGGTGTTGCAGTATTTTGCCAGGACCCTATCCGATGTGCCGTAACCTTCGGAGAACTGCGCAGACCACTGTTAGTGTAGGGGGCTGAATGGTAAGTACTTACTTGTAGGTAATCTCCGGAACAGTCGAGGCTGTTTCCGATCATCAAGGTAAAGAAGTGGAATTGAATACGTTTACCCAAGGCTGCGCTCAGCTTCCAGATGCAGTCACTGAAATTTGCAGAGTAGGTAAGCGTTTTTTACTCGGCGTGGAGGTGATTTACCGATTTAGTGGGTATTTTCCGGGGTAGCCGGGTGAGTGGAGCGTTCCATGTGATGTCACAGATACCTCCCCGCCGCACACTAAAATTAAAGTGTTGCTATAGTGAAAGGGCAACCGAGCATATTTGAGTTTATGCTGGGGGTGGTACAGTACAAATTGCTTAAAAATCATTGCAGACTTTGATTATTAACTGGGACAGTCCTAAAGATGTTTCTTTTAGACGCCAAGATGGCGACCATTTACCGGATGCGTCACTGGCAATTTAATGGCATGAGAAAGTTATTAGCGCCAGTCTGGCGGGCGATAAGGGAAAGTTATTGGGTAATACGTGCCATTTTCTGATGATTTGAATCCACTCGTAATCAGGTCGTGCGACCGCCCAGTGTGCAGTTTTCAACGGCCGAGGCAATGGTTTCCCTAAGCATATCATTGGTCGGAAGGGATCATTTTCAGCTTGGGAGTAAAAAATTAAATGAAATTAATAGATACCAATGTTCGATTGGCGTAGTTTCAAAAAACTAAGGTGTTGGGAATTAGTCCGCGAGAGAATACGCGCCAAATCACGATAGAGATCGCGTTGAAGACAATTCCGTTCGGGGAGAGCCAGGGAAATTACGCGTGAAGGCGCGAGAGAACAAGCTGGAAGCCACTATAGCATCCGCGTTGTACAGTCAACCGTAAGTCGGAGTCGGAATCGTTGATGAAAACAAAATTCAGTTAAGCCGCGTTGAAAATCAAGAAAAAAAAATTGATCTTAAGCCAAGGTTTAAACCGGGGGTAGTTTTCGGATTGTCGCGTAATCAAAATTTTGTCGATACCTGGATCTGTTGAATTCCAGCTGAGTTCGAAACTGGTCCCCGTAAAAGACGAATCGATCCTCAACCACAGGTAAACCTGATGATGAGTTGACATAATGACACCACCATTCGGAAGCGCTGTCCCACAGAATCGCCCGAGGGACTGTGCTATTGTGTTACGTCCGTCGTGTATCTGCAACCAATCGTGAACGCAAGTCCCCGAGTTTTGCAAGTTAAACTTGGTGAACGTTATGTTAAGCACTTTTGTTCTGTTCGTCTGAATCACCCAGGCGCAATTCACTTTGGGATCGGACACGTGACTGGCAGTGGCCGGGTATTTGATGTTTCCCGATGGGCTTCTCAGTAATCCTCCGCATGCTAGCGTTAAATCAAAATTAGTGCAAAAGGTGCGCTCTATGTATCATCATTACCTTGCCTCTCAGACTCGCAGAAGTTTCCGGTGTACGAAGACGTACATATGCACTTAAATGAAATGTTCAATAGCGAACGACAGGTGCCGCCATTGCGACAAGGATTCGACTGGCACGCGTCCTTTTGAATGTCACAATTTCGACCTGTAAATCTGCGATGACACTGGCATATGTACGAGTTCGAACTGTTGTCCACAACGCAGGTACCGTGGACACAAGGGTTACTCTCGCATGGGTTGCCGCCTTGCGAGCTGTGAATACAACCATTGGGCCCTATACCTGATCCGGAATAACCCATAGGGCAGATGCATTCTACGTAAGTGGGACTGATACCTGCAATAAGTAAGCTAACCCCTATATTCTAAAATATGTGGCAACTTACTAGGGTTATCCCTGCACTGAGCGAGATGGTTGCATCCGCCATTGTTGACGCCGCAGATTCCACGAAACGAGCAGGATTTACCGTCACCCATGTAACCCGGGGGGCAACTACCACACATGCTGGACCCCTAGAAATCCAAGATGATCAGTTACATGCACCGAACGAGCGCAGCTTACCGGTGTGTTGATGCATTTGACTAGGGGGTTAACACTGCAACCGCCGTTGAAGATTGCGCACTCGTCAATGTCGGTGCAGTAATGTCCATTTCCCACGTAACCTGGAAATAAGACACATTGATGTCCCAAAAACACAGTATCCCATTACAAAATGCAAAATTACAGTAGGGAGAAACAACCGTACGCGGTCAAGGATAAACTAATTAAGCGCGCCAGTATAATTCCTTACCATAAAAAGCTACTGTTAAAAAGCCAGTTGTTTGCCGCGCGTGAACCCGGAAAGGGCCCATTATGATTAATTTGTAGAAACTGTGTATAGAAAATTGTGCCATATATTAGGCTCGATATTAAGTTCAAATTAATTTTAAAAACCGTGGCCACGAAATTGAGTTAGTTACCTTCCGGGCAATTTCCGCAAGTAAACGACCCAGGCGTATTTACGCAAGGCACAAGGGGGTTGGTAGAACAATACGGCATCTTCGACTTGCACTCGTCCACGTCAGTGTTGCAAGCGGGACTGACGCCATTTGTTGTCCACCCCTAACAAAAGTAAATTAGACAGCTGGTATTGCTTTCGGGAGTAGTACCTGATCGCATAGGCACTTGTAGCCGAGGCCAGTATTTTGAGGAATGCAAGTACCATGACCGCATAGTTCGGCGATTGAACCTTCCGTGCAACTGGCCGACTGTCGGGTGCAGTGTATTCCAAACCACCCTTTACTGCATACACATCTGTAAGAAATCGTTACATGAGCCTATGCTCTGAGAGGTGACGCTTACTCATATGATCCGGGTTTGTTCACGCACGTTGCGCCGTTTTGGCATCCCAAATCTGTTCCGGCAAATTTCGCGCATTCATTCACGTCCTTTTCGCAAGTGGTTCCCTGGGGAAAAAACACAATGTCGAAAAGACACCAGTGCGAACGTCTTACCTCCCATTCTTCAGGGCAATGGCAAAGAAATCCGTTAAATAAATCCTGGCAAACGCCCCCGTTTCCGCATGGAGAACTTGCGCACTCGTTCTTGCTCAGTAAACGTATGAGACGACCGACTTTCCGTTGTAAGGTACGCAGTCGTCGGTTAATCATTGGTAAACTTCCTCTTCCCTTTAATTAAATGTTACTAATACACTATTATCTGTTCACCCAACAGATGCAGTTAAGCTCCTCCCAAAAAATTCCCGGTAAATTTAAATGAACATTTTTAATTGGTCAAATTTTCAAAACCTGTAACACACAACTATTTTCTTCCAATTGTACCTACTTGCCGTATCTGAATTGACATCCTTAACGTCAAACTTGTCATTGCGTTTTGAATTTGCCTTGCCTCAATTTGCTATCAATTTCATTTATACGAACAAAATAGTCTTTTTTGCTTCTTATGCAAACATTTTGATCAAGAATATTTGTTTTCGGTCAGTAAACATGTAATGTCAATATTCAAAACATGACACTTTGTAACTTAGTCATGCAATGTGACATGCGCTTTCAAATTTCCCGGTTTTTATAATTTTGTGGTTGTGAAACGGGCCTGTTATTGCATTGCCCAATTTTTTTTGGGAGTGGCTTAACTGCATCTGTTGGGTGAAGAGATTATAGTTTGCAATTAGTCACATACCACAGACGTGCCGTTAGTCGAATTTCTAACTCCTGCCGTTCCCATTTCGAGGGCCTGCAATCTTCGTAAGATACCGTGACGCCCCTCGATGACGCGATTAAATTTCTTCATTTGAAAGAACGTGTCGTAATATTCCGTATTAATACGATGCAGCGTATCCGAGGCGTTCTTCGCCTACAAAACTCAAAGTTTGGGGGATGAAACTGAAAAATATATTTACAATGACGGCGGCGTTGGTCAGATCTCCCTCGTTCAAGAAAATCCTCCCTTCCCCCTTGGTAACGAAACGGATATTCTTATTTTCGCCGCAGTTGAATACCAAGTTGCCATCTTGGGAAATGATCCTCGGTCTTAAAGGATTTTAATAATATCGCTGAAAAGTTACATTTGCACTTACTGTGAACCGAAACCGGAAACCCCGCCGATTATAAAGTATGGAAAAATTAGAAGAGCGAAAGTCACCATTTCGAGTGCAATCGCTACAAACTCATTTTATGGATTGGACCGCATGCAAAATTACCGAATAACCAGAAGGCCAACAGATTAGATTAGGTTGAAATTGGAGGAGTTTAGGGGGCGTTTTCTGTAGATATATGATTACAATTTGTTACGTATTCCGAAAACTCATTTTGTAATTTGCTATTGCTAGTCTTGTCATATGTCCAAATAAACTCCTAAAGAGCATCTAAAAAAGCGGCAGAGCACCTCGGGGTCTTTGGATTTGACCCAGGTTTACTACCTACATGTGGCGTATATAGGTCAACTGTGCAAAGTTTGAATCAAATCGGTCCAAGCGTTCGACAGTTATCGTGTTCACGGACGGACAGACGGACACCATCGACTCCCCTATAAAGCTTGCGTCGCTTTGCTCTGCCGCTTAATGAACCAGGACAAGATTTCTCTCTTAAATATTCGCTTATCTGCCCAGGTATCGAAATAAACCAACAATATGCACGCGTCTATGTGGGCACCGAATTAATCGTCGCGTCGCGACGCCTTAAAAATCCTGAAAACTCTCTCATACAGCGAGATCCAATCGAGATTGACCAATCATTTTGATACCACTCCCAACAAATATCTACGCAGAAAGCATATAAAATTCCGCGACATTCACCAGATGACAGAAGAATCGATCGCTAACTCCACCCTGCGGTTGAGACAAGGACCAACATAGTGCGAGTACGTTTAGACCGCATGTTGGTCGAACAGTTGGTGTACGTTTCCTTTCAAAAGGGGCCTGATTCAGGATTCTAATCGCGGGCGATCAAAAATTCGTAACGACATTGGTAAAGATAAGCGGCAAACGACAAAGGCAATTATCAACACGTTACCTGCAAGTTGTATTTGCCATAAAACATTTGCGTAGCCATTCTTCCATCTTAGATACAATATAATAGATCAGTTCCAGCTAGTCGACTGTTTGCATTCGTCAATTTGAAAGCGAGTATTTACATATCATCCAGAACATGGTACTTCTTTACTGCGATAACCTCAATATAAACAAAAATATATCAAGAAACTACAATGTGAAAAATCAGACGTAATTCCAAATAATGCGACCTTACGTACTTACCCCATTAATAAATGCGTTTCAGATTACGAGATAGATAAAACAAAGATACGTAATTAAATGCAATAACCGTGTTAACAAAGAGGAATTCTATGAAAATAACATTACCTAAAGAGGATTACAGCCCTGTCCCATTCGTGTGAAGACGCTTAGATAATTAGTTTAAATAACGAATACTGCACGGAAAATGAATGAAATTAGAAAAGATATTTAAGTACATAAAAACATACATTTAGTCGTCAAAAACAGTGTACCATTGGATGCCTAAAAGAATTAGCCTATAGTAACATAACAACTTACAATATCACACACTTGATTTTGACATTAGTAAATTTAGTGTCGAAATGCACATAGAGTTGTGTGGGCTAGTTTGGCTAACAAACCCCAAAACTGTTATTATTGTATGTTATCGACCACCTTCTGGTGATTTTGATTTGTTTATGAAGAATTTATGTGCACTATTTGTTATGATATACAAATGTAATTATAGATACATACTTGCTGGGGATTTTAATGTGCATTTTGAAACGGACACAAAATTTGCTAAGCAATTAAATAGTCTTATGGAATCTTATAATATGACTGCGGTAGTAAAAATTCCCACTCGAGAGAATGCAATTTTAGACAATATTTTTCTACACAAATCTACTGATGTAACCTGCGATGTATTGCCTTTCTTGTTCTCTGATCATAAATACGTTGTACTTAATAGTAATTTGCCACTACCCTCTGACAGTAATCTTACGTTTACCAAGGGTAGAAAATTTACGCCAGCTTCTATCTCTCGTTTTCATGAGTTATTGGAGAATCAGAACTGGTGAACTTTAAATTCTGCTACGACATTCGATGATGCGTTTACTGTATTTTACAATACTTTTGTCTCTCATTTCAAATCATCGTTCCCAGAGACCAAAATTTTAAAACGTAATACCTCATATTTGAAAAAAGGATGGGTAAACAACACCGTTAAAAAGCTTAGCCAAGATCTTAAAAACTTCTACCACCTCCAAAAAATGTATCCCGCGCTTAAAAAACTTTATTTAACACACAAATGTAAATACCGGCAATACATTATGAATTGTAAGAAATCGTTTTATGGTAACTTAATCAAATCCTCCGACAATAAAAATAAAACAGTATGGAGCCTTATAGCTATACTTAACAATAAAGAAAAGTCGCACAAAAATATCACTCTTAAAAATTCAGAAACAACCATTGACGATCCTCAAACAATTGCAAATAGTTTTAATGAGAATTTTATTAATGGCCCTCAAAATATTCAACGTTCTATAAAAAGAAACATTTATTCGACTAGCAACTTTGAGTCTAATATGACTATTCGCGAAAGTATGTGTGCACTGCCTTTTAGTGAAACGGAATTATTAAATTGTTTAAAAAAAAGCATAAAAATAAACATTCCTCGGGCCCCGATGATATACCTAATTCTTTGCTTAGGTCAAGTTTGCATATTATAATAAAACCTGTCACACATCTAGTCAATATGTCTTTTTCAAAGGGTGTCTTCCCGAAAGAACTTAAGCTGTCAACTGTACATCCCGTTCACAAAAAAGGTTGCTCTCGAGATTGCTCGAATTAGAGACCAATTTCTGTTAGCTCGGCGCTGTCAAAAGTTTTTGAATACGCCATGTTAGAGAGGCTAAATAATCACCTTGTTAAATATAACATTGTAAGTAATAAACAACACGGGTTCTGCAATGGGAAATCGACAATTACTGCCATTAACTCCTTTGTTAACGACATCATTTCACTTCTTGATAAAAAAGAGAATGTCCTTGCTATATTTTGTGACCTCAGCAGGGCTTTTGATACTGTTGATCACTTGTTACTGTTGGAAAAATTAAATACTTACGGTATCAGAGGCGTTGTTGCCAATTGGTTTTCATCATATCTCTCTGGAAGGTGTCAACAAGTAGAAATTAAATTTAAAACCTGTTCCACTATTGCGAAATTTTTATCCACAGCTTTGCCTGTTAATATGGGGGTTCCACAAGGATCTGTTTTAGGACCTATTTTATTTTTATTATTTATTAATGATATTGTCATGTTCTTAAATTGTTTGGTTTTATATGCGGATGATACGACGGCATTAATATCCGGAAAGAAGCAAGAAAATATATATCCAAAAGCTGTTGAGATTCTAAATAAGCTAAATAATTGGTTTAATTTTAACACATCTTAAATCATGATAAAACATTTTTCCTACCGTTTACAACTTTTGGAAATAACCATTTGTCTGACTCAAGCAACAAACACATTAATATTCTAGGCACTGGGAAGTTTCTGGGGATCTATTTAGATCAAAACTTAAATTGGAAATGTCACTGCGAAAATCTTATTAAAAGACTAAAAACTTATTGCTACCAGATACGGAATCTTAAAGAATTAATGGATGTGAACCATACTTTAAATTATTACTATGCTCAAATTCAATCCAGATTGTCATATGGAATAATTGTTTGGGGCTCGTCAACCGCGGCAAAAAATGTTTTTCTGGTACAAAAACGAATAGTCCGGTGTATTGCGGGTAGTAAGAAATTTGATTCGTGTCGCCCGATATTTAAAAAATTGAATATTCTTACACTTTCATCACTCTACATACTTGAATTGTTAACTTTTATTTTCCATAATCAGCAACATTTCTTACGCCATAGCAGTTTTCATAATTATAACACGCGCAATAAACAACAATTTATCATCCCTTTAACAAGACGTACTTAAACTTGCCCCCCATAATTCTCCCACGTCAATGGGCATTAAATTATTTAATGCTCTTCCAAGTACACTTAGAAGTCAGGGAACAATAAAGTGCTTTAAAACTTCTTTAAAAAAATTTCTTCTAGTCAATGCACCATATACAATTGATGAATTTCTAAATTCTATTGATAAAAATTGCGGATCTCTAGTGTAATTTATATTGCATTCTTTCTTTTTTGTCCATTGTATTGTGTATGACCAACATTTTTTAAATTGTATTTAATTGTATTTTTTTGTGTCTGACGTATCCTATACAATTCAAAATTTGTCTTGGGAATTAATATATATTATTATTATATAAAACAAGCTGTAAATCAGCATATGCATGATTAAAGCGCATTTTTGGTAATGCAGGTCAGTATTTTATTAGCGAAGTTTAAAATTATCGACCTCACAAGTAATTTTGGCTGCGTTAAATAATTAATTTTATTTAATTTCAATTGACGGTAGGTACGTCTTCATTTTGTAAAACAAATCAGAAAGTAAATAATGTTTTTATACTGGTAGCGCTATCTAACGGTAAAATTATAGCACCTCCGAAACCCATATCGAAATTATTTTCTTCAATTATCGATCTCACAAGTAATCTAACTTAAAATAAACTAGTGCCTGCACATCTACACTATAGCAGAAACCTTTTAGTGAAATTTTGAATTCTCTAGCTATTGTAGTTGTGGAGATCTCACGCGGACAGCCGGCCTGCCAGCCATAACGAATATAATAGCGTATTTTTTTTCAAAAATGCGCTAA
>NW_022170878.1:18693177-18865291 GCF_008802855.1 Photinus pyralis
TATTTGTATTAATTTTTGTCAAAATAAAGTCCCGGCCTATGACACCCCTTTGTTTATCTTGAAATGGACTCGTCCATCAGTTTGACGTTTAGTTTTTTAAAATGGCGGGCAATTCTTATTTTAAGGAAATTAAGGATAATAAGCCTTTTCGTGGCAACAAAAGCCTTCCAACACATGTGGATGGAAATTTTAGAAAATTTTAAGACCCCCCACGAACGTGTCCGCGCCCTATTTAACTCAAAATCGACAAAAAAAGTCATCTGTGCATGATTTAAGGGTTTTTTTGCAAATTTAAGGGTGAAGGAGAAAATTTTGACAGTATGAATATCAACTCAACTTTTCACAGACTACTTGATTCCGTCGAGAAACTTGAGCAACCTCAAAAAAGGCCGTGACCTTCAGTTGCGTCAGTACCATTACATTTATATTGAATAGCGTATTCTAAGTTTAAATTATTTTACAGTTTAAACAATGAAATCCAATATACAAAGATGTAACCACTGAATCGTGTTTCAGAAAATTCAGAGAATCTAACGGTTACGTGATGTTATCAAGCCCCCCAGGTACGATCATGAAATTGATAAAAATGGGTTAGAGAGCACCTTAATTAAGCGTTTTCAACAACAAAAATTTGCGGGAGAAGCCCCAAATTTTTCACAATATTAATACAAAGTTCACATAATTTCGTCGAAATGTGAGGTTATGTTACTCCATGCTTCATGATTACTTTTAAGTTGGTAAGGGTGTGCGTAACATTCCAACTTCAATTATTTTTCCACGATAGTACTGTACAATTATTACCCAAATTTGTTTTTTTGCGGCTCCTAAAAATTTGCCGCAATGGGCCCGGGCCCACGTGGCCCCATGGTAAATCCGGCCCTGGCACGTAAACTGAAAAACAGAGGAATCTGGGAAAATGTGGAAGAATTTGAAGTAGCTAACGAATTGGAAAAACGGGAATATTCGAAATGGGTGGCGTACGAGTTACGACAATAATTAATACAAAAATCAGCGATCGTGTCCTTCTGGTTCAGGTTTAAATTTATTCATATAAGATTGTTGAGCAATGTACCTAAAGCTAAATTCGCTCAAAGGATTAGAAAATCTCATTGATTAATAGGAAACTTCGTTTCGCGTTTAATGCAAAAACAATTAAGAGTCCTGTTCGGTTGCAAGTTCCAAATTAGTGAAAGAAAAATTGCCATCTACAAGGAGATATGTATAAATTCTCTTGTAGCTTCTTTTCACTTTTTCCAGTTGGAAAATTTGCAAGCCAAAACTGTACCTATGCGGGGGACTCTCAATAAGAGAATGCTCATGCAAATAGTGTTGCAGATTTAACTGAAGTTTACCCAAAGAAGCTTGTGCCATAAAAGTCAGTACCTGCATTATTTTCTTAAATTCGGAAAAAAAACGTCCCCAATTTCTCGTGTATAAATTTAGTCGAGAAAATGATATAAACAGCAAAAACAGTTCTAATGAAGCTCGTTTGTCTAACATCAAACTTACCCATCTGTTTAACATAAACATGAAATTTACCCCCAGAATAAAAATTAGAGACGAACTAAATAATTTTTCAACAATCAACAATCGAATCCGCCATTCACTTTTGACACGAGCATTGACTTGCAAAATCTAGCCCTCTGGTGGCGGTCCTTCGTATCCGGCAATAATTCTTTATTCCTACGCGAACTCGAGGGTTGTAAGGGGTGGAGCGTCGAATCGTCTACACCCCGAACGTTCGCGTGGGTTCTATTGTAAAAAATTAAGAAAAATCCAATGCTTATATGAGATATTCTGTCTTTTTAAAGGTTTTTTTTTGTACGGTTTCTTGCAGGTCGCGTTACAATTTTAACTTGCAGCTTTTGTGAATCTTTGTGAAGTTATAGCGAAATGCGGATTAGTTCCGGCGTCAGATTTAGGTGCATGAAGAGAAATGCTTTCTAGGACGCTGGCAGCAACATATTTTTGCCTACCTACTTTATTCCTTCACTGCTGACTTGACTTGACTGCTTTCTCTTTTTTCCTATACTTAGAGGTACAAGACGCACCTCAGAAAACTCAATTTTCCAATTTTCTAATTTAAAGTATGCCAGAGGGGGCAACGCCAACGTCTCGAAACAAATTAAAGTCTCAAGTCCCAACGTACCCATAAATGTATCCGTTAGTCTTTGGTTAGTTTTCAATACTTTTGCCAAAAGAAGGCGCTGGTTTCTCATTTTAAGAAAATGTGAGTTCAATCAATGTTCCGGATGTAGGTATATTTCAATTGTTAGTTAAGATTTACTTTACCATTAAACGGTAAACTAGTTTATGAGTTAGTTTCACGCTATAGTAGGATTTTCCTTAGTTTGCGCATCGGTGTATTATGACGTCATCGCTAAGTATGTTTACATAGCATCATGCAATCAATGGAAGAGAATATGTTCGTAGGTAGTCACACGGACAGTGCTGCATTGTGGGTAGGATACCCATTACATCAACGACATCTATTGACCAAATGCCTATGTCGCGATCTTTTACTAACAAGAGAAACCAATTTCGAAAAAAAATTCAAAGGGCTGTAACTTTTGAACTAGTAGCCCAATCTTGGAACTGTTTGAAATTATGGATTCTACAGGCCACATTCTATAAGAAAATTTCTTTTCCGGGTCGATCTGAGACAATTTTTTTTTCGGGGCTCAAAAAAAGGCAGTGTATAACCTTCCGTTTTTACCAAAAATCGACTACACCAAAATTTCTCGGGAACACACTTTTTCTTATTAATTTGGGTGCGTAGAATCCAAATCGATTCGTACTTTTTCGATCAGACTTCTCAATCAAAAGTTATAGACTAGAAACCAATTTCGAAAAAAAATTCAAAGGGCTGTAACTTTTGAACTAGTAGCCCAATCTTGGGGACTGTTTGAAATTATGGATTCTACAGGTCACATTCTATAAGCAAATTTTTCTTCCGGGTCGATCTGAAACAATTTTCTTTTAGGGGCTCAAAAAAAGGCAGTGTATAACCTTCCGTTTTTACCAAAAATCGACTACACCAAAATTTCTCGGGAAAACACTTTTTCTTATTAATTTGGGTGCGTAGAATCCAAATCAATTCGTACTTTTTCGATCACTTCTCAATCAAAAGTTATAGACTAGAAAACAATTTCGAAAAAAAATTCAAAGGGCTGTAACTTTTGAACTAGTAGCCCAATCTTGGAACTGTTTGAAATAATGGATTCTACAGGCCACATTCTATAAGAAAATTTCTTTTCCGGGTCGATCTGAGGCAATTTTCTTTTAGGGGCTCAAAAAAAGGCAATGTATAACCTTCCTTTTTACCAAAAATCGACTGCTCCAAAATTTCTCGGGAAAAACACTTTTTCTTATTAATTTTGGTGCGTAGAATCCAAAACAATTCGTACTTTTTCGATCAGACTTCTCAATCAAAAGTTATAGACTAGAAACCAATTTCGAAAAAAAATTCAAAGGGCTGTAACTTTTGAACTAGTAGCCCAATCTTGGAACTGTTTGAAATTATGGATTCTACAGGCCACATTCTATAAGAAAATTTTTTTCCGGGTCGATCTGAGACAATTTTTTTTCCGGGCTCAAAAAAAGGCAGTGTATAACCTTCCTTTTTTACCAAAAATCGACTACACCAAAATTTTTCGGGAAAACACTTTTTCTTATTAATTTTGGTGCGTAGAATCCAAAACAATTCGTACTTTTTCGATCAGACTTCTCAATCAAAAGTTATAGACTAGAAACCAATTTCGAAAAAAAATTCAAAGGGCTGTAACTTTTGAACTAGTAGCCCAATCTTGGAACTGTTTGAAATTATGGATTCTACAGGTCACATTCTATAAGAAAATTTTTTTTTCTGGGTCGATCTGTCACAATTTTTTCTTCGGGGCTCAAAAAAAGGCAGTGTATAACCTTCCTTTTTTACCAAAAATCGACTACACCAAAACTTCTCGGGAAAACACTTTTTCTTATTAATTTGGGTGCGTAGAATCCAAATCAATTTGTACTTTTTCGATCAGACTTCTCAATCAAAAGTTATTGACTAGAAAACAATTTCGAAAAAAAATTCAAAGGGCTGTAACTTTTGAACTAGTATATTAAGATACAAGTGTATAATCAAGTCTTTAAAGCACGCGCAACGAGTTTAAGGGCACGACGCAAAGCGGAGTGCCTTTAACGTTGCAAGTGCTTTAAAGACCAATTATACACGTGTATCTTATAGTATTTTTTATTATACCTGCAGTATAATTTAAAAATAGGAAATACAATGAAGTCATATTGACGTTATACTCAAATATACATGTCTAATTAAGTGGGCTGGGTGTTCGTAATTTCACGATTGCCATGGAAATGTCACTTGACGTTTGCTTAAAGGCCCTTTTTCGCACGCATTTGAGTGTTTAAAACGGAGATTGTGATTCAGGTATAATAAAAAATTTTTTTTTCCGGGTCGATCTGAGACAATTTTTTTTTAGGGGCTCAAAAAAAGGCAGTGTATAACCTTCCTTTTTTACCAAAAATCGACTACACCAAAATTTCTCGGGAAAACACTTTTTCTTATTAATTTGGGTGCGTAGAATCCAAATCAATTTGTACTTTTTCGATCAGACTTCTCAATCAAAAGTTAGACTAGAAAACAATTTCGAAAAAAAATTCAAAGGGCTGTAACTTTTGAATTAGTAGCCCAATGTTGGAACTGTTTGAAATTATGGATTCTACAGGCCACACAGAACCCAGTCACCCACAAAAATACAGATCGCCAAGCGTATTAAAAACCTACTGACTGTTAAACATTTGGCATATTCATAACTAAAATTCAATATCTATCACTATGCAGCCCTAACGAAATTCGAATATAAATCCTACAAATATTAGTAAATAAACAAACCCTATTCAAGGGTTCCCGTTACAGTGTTCCATCCGAAACAGCCTGAACTGCTTGTTCCGCTGTTTACGCACAAATTTGCTGTTCTTTGACGAATTCTTGGTACTGTAACAACAAAAATATTTACATAATACCGCAGTTTGAATATGAACCCGGGCAATATTTCAAATCAATCTCAGTACATTGAAAATTTGAGCTGAGCGTTCTATTCTGGATTCCAAAATACTTTGGTAAGATCCACCAGGAGAGGTAGGCTATAATTCCAAAGGACTTGCGACTTTCAAGCAGCGACCATCTTGCCTTTAAGAGGTTTTGAGGCCAGCAGTAAATCACAACCCATCAATCTTCCAATGTGAGAAGAAAAATGAGCTTAGAAGAAATGCAGATTCCTAACGAATTTTGCCCAGGGCCCATATTTAGACTACCTCCTGTACCACTTAAATCTGCGCACATTTTGTTTTTGTAGCCATAGTGCTGCTTTTAAAATTTGTCTTTCCCACTAGCCGACATAGATTGCCGAACCGGGACCGTTCAAGGTCGCTCACCACCTTGCGGTGACCTTAGAAATTTGTTGAAGGCCGGCATATCATATTTTATAAAAGCGTCAAAGTTAAATCCTTTCTTTTAACCGCTCGCCGCGAGCGCTATCGTGGATTAACACGCATTGCCTGACGGTTTTCTACCAACAACTAGTTCCTAATACTTTTATTTTTTAAATCACGCCCTTTCTGAGACCTACAACATTCTCAATATCACTCTTTTTCTATTCAACCAGATTCCTTGACAAGAAATCGACTAATCGTGTAGTAAAAATCCTGATGAGCAGACAAAACCTACACCCCTCGGTGGAGCCCAAACCGCTCGGCGGGGCTCTTGGTCACCATTGTTCCGGCGTGGGCCTCACCGAGTTTCAGTCGAGGTGCGTCATGACTGCATCGTCTGCAGTTGCTGACGCAATGGAGAAGGCGCTGGAATGCTCAGAGTCATTGTAGTCGAATGCCAAGACCTGCAGTAGTCCTTGAACTGGTTGGAGAGGATCGTCCTGCTTATTAATCTCCGAGATGGCGCGTCTCTGAAAATTCAGATGTACGTCCACTAGGCTGATACAAGTTCCCTGATGGCACGCCCGCCATCTTGAAGCGTCCCCAGTTGCAAGTTGCAGTACGCGGCACCTAGTAAGGAGGAGCGCTCCACAGGAGCAGTGGCGAAGGGATCAAATCTCTAGCTATCGACATCGAAGAGGGGGCCGGGCTTGCTACCAGCACCATTAGGGGTCGACCAATATGTTGAAGACCTTCTGGCTCGTGTGGTGGCTCTTAGCTCCAGCAAGGAGTCTAAATCCTCGACATCACCAGAGGAGGACAGAAACTAGTACCAAAGAGTAACTGATTCTTTGCTAGTCGGAAACGCGTCGTATACTGTGTGAAAAGGAAAACAGGTGAGAACGCATTCATTTAAAAACAAGAAATCTTTATGACAGCGCTTTACAGCTCGACATCGCATCACGTCGTCGAACTGGGTGCAGCGCACGTGGGAAAAATAAAATTTGGAAAACTGGATAGAATGAATGTGCATTGTTGGTGGTCTAACAATTTCTAAACGCAGCGTTATTCGAAAAAATAATGGTCGCGCCATCTCTGCTGGTCATAAGGAATTAGCATGTTTCAAATGGTGGGAAAACAGGATGACTGGAACTGGATTACAAATCACAATTTTTGAGGCAAACATAACCTATTTTGTGCCGTTACGTTTTGCATCCAAAGTGTTAAAATGTTTAGGAATCAATACGACAGTGATGTAACTGTATGGAGCCCCCAGGGCCGACTGCACCAGGTGGAGTACGCCATGGAGGCTGTGAAATTGGGCTCGGCGACTGTAGGTCTAAAAAGTGCAACTCACTCGGTCATTCTTTGTCTGAAAAGAGCTTCGTCGGAACTAGCGGCCTACCAGAAGAAGATCATACCGATCGACAAGCACATCGGTATTTCGATTTCTGGGCTCACTGCAGATGCGAGAATTTTAAGCCGTTACATGCGTACGGAATGCCTGAATTACAAGTACTCCCTTGACACCCTGCTGCCAATCGCTCGCCTAATCGGCCAGCTCGGCAACAAAATGCAGCTGTGTACGCAGCGATACGATCGGCGGCCGTACGGTGTCGGTCTCCTAGTCGCCGGCTACGACGACCAAGGCCCCCACATTTATCAGACGTGTCCGTCCGCGAACTTCTTCGACTGCAAGGCGATGGCAATTGGTGCGCGCTCGCAAAGTGCCAGGACGTACCTCGAGAAGCACCTGGACGAATTCGCCGACTGTCCCCTCGACGAGCTGGTCAAGCACGGTCTGCGAGCGGTCCGCGACACCCTACCCAACGAAGTCGAGCTCAGCACGAAGAACGTCTCGATCGGTTACGTTGGCAAAGGGCAAGATTTCAAAATCTTGGACGACGACGAAATTGGAATTTTCCTATCCATGATCGAAGGCGAAGAAAGGAGAGTCGGCGGGGGAAGCGGCGGTACCGGTGACGAGGTGATACGTCCAGAACCGACGGGGGAAGAGGACGAACCCCGAGATCCTATTCCGGCAGTCGCCATGGATACGGAGTAATTTTGTTAAGCATAATTTCCGGTTTTCTACGTGTCGTTTGTACTTTCAATGATCAAGGTGTTGTGCCGTGACTGTTTCGACTTGAAACAGTCACGGCACTCAAGCTTGAATGGTAAATAAAACGTTTATTGATTTATTTGTTTATTTCGGATTCGTTTATTCCGATGGATTCCCAAAAATCCATTCGAAATTGAATTAATGCTTCCATTTCATCATTTTGACAAACAAATGTTTGTTCTTGTACCTTGGTCCTGCAGTTCAAAATTAATAAGAAACAGTGTTCTCCCGAGAAATTTTGGTGTAGTCGATTTTTGGTAAAAAAGGAAGGTTATACACTGCCTTTTTTTGAGCGCTGAAGAAAAAAAATTGTCTCAGATCGACCCGGAAAAATTTTTCTTATAGAATGGGGCCTGTAGAATCCATAATTTCAAACAGTTCCAACATTGGGCTACTAATTCAAAAGTTACAGCCCTTTGAATTTTTTTTCGAAATAAGTTTCTAGTCTATAACTTTTGATTGAGAAGTCTAATCGAAAAAGTACGAATTGTTTTGGATTCTACGCACCAAAATTAATAAGAAAAAGTGTTTTCCCGAGAAATTTTGGTGCAGTCGATTTTTGGTAAAAAAGGAAGGTTAAGTATTCAAATACTATGCGAAGTATTCGAATACTTTACGAAGGATCCAAATACTTTGCGAAGTATTCGAATACTAAATATTTGTGAAAGTATTTGAGTTACAAATACAAATACTGCTTCCATAAAAGTATTTAATTACAAAGTATTTGAATACTTTAAAGGATTTGAATACTAAAAAGCATTTACAAAATCGAATACTGCCCAGCTCTGGGTCCCCCTTTTAGCCAGCGAAATTTAATAGCCGTCTGGCACACCATCAAGGTATAGGCTACCTACTGCAAAAAATTCCAGGACTCTAGAACCATTCCCCTAGTAGTTCAAAACGGTAGAAGTGGGTCCAGACGGACGGACAAAGCACATTGTTTTAATTCTTAAAAAATGCGCTAAAAAATAGCATATTAAAGTCTAGATTCAAAAAGTTCAATAAAGGAAATTTTTTTTGATTATTTGAACGGTTTTAAATTTTTTATCTTTTTGATCATCCCTGGTGCGTTATATTTTTGAAAGGATAATGTAATGTTTTTTTTTACATTAAAATATACAGGGTGATTTATTTAAAAAATCTGAAACTGAAAGTTTTTGACTTGACTCCCAGAAAAAAGAAAATAATTCAAGCTTCCGGAAGACTCTTCTAAAGTCTTTGATGCTTTTGGAAGCTGTCTGTTGGCCTTAAAGAGAAAGTAACGGTTTTAATGGCCCAGTCTCGGGCCCAGTAATGATAAATAAAACGCTCATTGAAGGTTTTAATTATTCCCAATCAGTTCATTTTGTTTAGCTTGTAGTATTCGTTCAGCTTCGTGGATGTAGCTGTCGGCTATCGCGGTAATTTGTTGCTCTAGGTTTCTTTCTGTGTCTATTGAAAGTCCCTCCTTTCGCTTCAAACTTTTAAATTGCTTATTTTGCACGTCTCTAATGCCATCTTTACACTTCACGAACAAACTCTTGGCGCCCTTGGCCAGATTTTCGCGATGCTCCTTCGTGACCCTGTAAACGACACGGCTGGTCATCGGCCGCCGCTTCGGCTTTACTTACGTGGGAACCGGTATGTAAAGCGTTGTGCCGTCTTGCTGAGGATTTAAGTTCATGCCGGACTTCGCGATGGCTTTAAGCGCGGCCGGAATGGCTTGCGGAAATATCGCCATGTTCACCACTACGGTTTTGGGATTTTTTCTAGCTATCTGTGCTAGCTCTTGCAATGTGTGGTCTTTGCCGTCGACATTCACGATGATGGATTCGATTGATCCTAAGAAGAAAACATAACCAAATTGTCTGTGCAAAAAAACCCATACCTGCAGAAGACCGAATTGACAAATTCTTTACAAACTCTTCCTTAAGAGTACCAATAGCTCTCTCCATGTCTTTTCGTAATGCACCTAGGTTAACAGCTTCCGCTAGCTGGGCTTCGTTTACCTCGACTTTTGCTTTATCTGAAACATATGGACCTTATTGTCTAGGAACTACTCATTACAGTACTTTTGTCTTTCTTCTTATCTTTATTCTTTGCATAACCCCTCAAGACGTTGTACATTGGTAAGTTGGGCCGAAACGAAGAGCCATCACAGTGGCATACAAGTAGAGGTGCCTGATGAAATTCGGCATTCCTGAAACTATTAGCAGATTTTGTAAAGCTACTTCTTGCTACTTTTTGTAAAAGTTTAAACATTTTACATGTAAATATTTTTGAGGTTATGTTATGGCTAGTGGCCGTGGATAATGTAGCGCTTTAGTTAATCCAGCATGCGCCAATGCCACCTATTACTACAAATCGTATTATTGTGGAATTGGCAACGCTGAATTAATTGATGGGTGTACAAATTTACCTTTCAAAATGTGACTTCTGTATAAAAGGAATATAATCAGAGATTATCCCAGTAATTTGTTAACATTAGTACCTTTTTAACATCTTTGCCATCTCGGTTAAATTACGATCGAGTATCGTCAGGGTAGAGCGAAACCATTTAGGCATTAATAAATTAATTATATACCGAGCTCTTCGGCTTGGGAGGTTTTGGATGCGAGTGAGCTCACTTCTTGCAAGGTAAGAGTTGCCTTAATGTTTTACTTGTACTTGGTTCTACACGTGTGATGTTTTTGCCGTAATATCAATTTATTTTGGGAATCTTATAAGAATCAGTAATCAATTTAGTCGATTATTCTTGATTGGAGATCTGTTAGACTGGGGAATCTCAATAAGATTTATGTGTAACGTAAGTTATAATTTTGAGTATGTGGGGGAGTGTTTTAAATATTTGTATTTTACGCTATCCCCTTGTGGAGAGAATTTTCATTTTTAAAAAAATTTTTTAAAAGCTACGCACTACACTACTGGAACATAGTTTGTGCACTTGCCACCCCCGTTTCGAAGGGAAGAGGTCTTCCCTGAACTTTTGAATTAAGAGAACATAATAGCCAAGGAGGATACCTATCTGTCAACAAAATTTTAGACATTTTCTGTGGTTAGGGGGTACCTGGAGAACAGAATAAACGAGGAGCTTTTTCTAGTTTCAATAATTCACTTTCGCTGAAAATTTTGTGAACTTTTGTTTCAAGAGAATATAGTGATAGGTACGTTAGAATGGTGAGATAATGATGATAGAAAAATGTTGTAAACCTTTTCTCTGTCTACCAGGAGAACATAATAAACAAGGCGGTTTCCTTCTAGCCGCATGAGAAACATTATTACCACTTAAACTTTCGTAAATTTTTGTATCAGAAGGATATAAGCGCGAGGTAGTGGCTGTCAAAAATTTTTTGTAAATTTACTGTGATTAGCAGGAGAATGTAATAAAGGGTTTTTCCAGCCTTGTTTCAACAGTTTGCTATATCTTTGTATCAGGAGAATATTATCTCTGTTCCTAATACATCGAGTATCCGAGTATATCTGTAGGAAAGTATTTGAAAATTTTCTCTAACCACCATCAGGTGTACATAATAAAATGTAGAGGCCTTTTTTGAGCAATGTTTAAGCGATTTATTGTCAATCGTATGAGAAGAATAGGTATAATGAGAGAAGAGGCATCTTTGAATAATGTATTTGGTAATTGTAAATGTTCTCTGGCTACGAGGAGAGCATAAACGAACGACTGTATATTATCGTTTAAACCGACGAGAACCAGGAGAATACAGTGAGAGAGAAGAATTTGTATTTCTGTAAACTTTTGTGTCAGGAAGCTTCATAATGGTGATCAGGAGAACATAATACGAAGATATGTTTTTCTAACCATAAGAGAAATTCTGGGAGCTTCTGTATCACGCGAATATAAGGAGTGCTTTTACATTTTTTTTGTAAAAGTATCACCACCAACTAGATCAAATTGGCCAAAACGTTGAATTAAAAAAATCAATTTTATGTGTAAAGCAGTGCAGAGGCGTTTAAATAACTTTGCTTGGTGCAAATAATGCATCCAATTTAGTTGTCCTGGTAACGAATAGTAGATCTGCATAAGCGCATTCGAGGTAATCAGATGTACCCACGCTCAGTTTCTCTTGTATTGTGAAGTGCTTCGTACAGTTCAGTTAGAAAAGCGCGCTCCTGAAAGTCCATTTGTACCTAAGTTTTTAATTCGTTGTAGGTAAGTGCCGTTATATCTGTACCGGTTGAATATTCTAAAACCGAATGTAGGAAAGTTTTTTTTCCAGATTGTTACTCCCCATATTAACTTAGGTAGATGGTTTATAATGACACCCTCCTCGCTAAATTTCTTTTAGTCCTAATAGATATAAAAACAAATAACGATTGAATGTATTATCTACTGTGTGTAATGGTATTAGTTTATTGCATTAGTCAATTAACACTTACCTAGCTAGCTCAAATTACAAACATTAAAACTTGTCACAAAACCCCTTATATTACCATTTTCCATTAAAATCTTTTGTGGTAATATATTCCAGTGGCGAAGCTGTGGTCGTACTCTTTTGGGTCGGACAACACCCAGTTAGCCCCCCCCCCCACGCTAGCCTCCACAATCTACAAAGACGCATATGTCGCGGTCCAGCGCAATGGCAACAAAGTGGTGGAGATGCACCCCTGTTAGTTCCTATCAGACACATATCCCCACGACAGTTGACTAAATTCTGAGAGTGGCGGCTACGCCAGGCATATCCAGTATCAAAGAAAAATTGAATCTCAGGGACCAGCTGGGTTCCGAAACCCTGGAAAGCTTGTGGGCCCCCCCACCCGAGGGGGGCCATGTAGCGCAGATAAGGTTGTAAAATGGTTTAGCATACGTTATTCTTGAAGTAACGTTTACTAACTCCTTTATACACGTCCTTGTATAGAGTGAAGGGCCCATCCCTATCTCGTGCTTGGGGGCCCCGCATGCTGTAAATCCGGTCCTGAACATACAAACAGTAAAATAGACAATGCTGAAAGAAAAACAAGTTTTCTGAAGGCTAACAGTGTCTTAAGTCTCAAATGTACTCACTACTTTGTTGTCATGTACAGATGCGATAAACGACGAAGACAAACACTTTTCACAAAATTGTTTTTAAAAAATGGCACAACGCTGTACACAACTTTTTTTTAAACACCAACACTGGTTTCATGACGATTGACATTATTGAACTGGCAGCTCGGATACAAATTTTAATTTCAATCAAGACACTTCAAAATTGAAGAATCGCCACTAAGATATTTCTCAAATAAAACGAAAACGCGTGATCGCACTTAAAGATTTAATAATCGACTGGTACGTACGTGGACATCCTTATCGTCAATGAGACAGTCGTAAAAACGACCGCGTCACCACTCGCTCAGGTGATCCTGTATAATTTTCTCTTAATTTAACTGAGTAACTGCGGACTTCGAAACACCGGCTGACTACCGGAAAAAATGCGTATTTGAAATTTAAACGTAACACTGTTTGATTAATTGTTAATGTTAAATACAGGGTGTCCCTCTTGCCACTCCATGGGAAGTTGCTGCTCGTGCTGGCTGTGGTGTGCGATGCCGGGATCGTCCGCCGACTCCCCGCCGCCCTGCTCGGTGGTAAGGTACCTGTTACGAGTAACTTCCTCCTAGGTATTTACCGCTTTTCAGAGGTACCGAAGTAGGCGTAACGCAATATCTTCGACATCTTTGCCGCCCTTGCCAGCGCCCCGAAGGTCGCCAGCTGCTCTACCATCAATGAGGGCTATAGAGAACGTCGAGAACAACGTATACGTGGAGGTTGTCTGAGATGCGGTAAGTCACGTTTATCTTAATAACTGCAACTAAATGAAACCACAATAGTAATAGAACATTAGCATAAATCCCGTAAGACCCTTCTTGTCGTGGAGTTACTATCGTAGAGGTCAGTTTACCTAGAGACCGAGGCTATGCCGAAGCTTCTCCCTAAGCCAAACGCTTTTGGGGGTGAATTTCTTAATCCAATTTGACTTACTATGTTTACAGACACACAAGATATTTATAACCACCCCATTTTCAGTACATAATATTTCCGAGAAAATTACAAGAAAATTACAACGATTGCAAGAAGAAGATCGATTAATTTATAACAGTAATTATGATTTATCACTTACAATTTATAACATAACTCAAGTGCATCAAAGTTGGAACTCACTGAAATATGCTACAATTTGCTTGGACGATTCGGAATGTTCTACAATAAACACCCGGAAGGCTTGTGTCACATCCGCCTTCGCTCTTATCACCGATGACTATATGGCGCCTCGATGTCTGTCAGAATTTCTGGAATGTACGCTACAATACTTTACCTGCTCATATTTGGGTACGGAAAAGTAATATTCAAACGGGTTGTATTTTCTTTGGTAATTGAATGGTAAATTTGCAGCTGATATTGAATTTTCATATGCAAAAGTCAGAGAAGAGTACTTTGCGCTACCATCAGTTTTTTACGTACCAGGACAAGTTGAGAGACTTTGTGCTCTCCTAAATTGCACACAGAAAGTAATTACCTACAAAAAACCAGCAAATCCATCGAAAAGGCAATCAGCAATTATTAATTCTCTTTGTGTAGGTAATAACATGAATATGAACATGATATTAATTTGATTGCTGCAGTTTTAATAACTGTCGATTGTGATATTGCGAAACAATTCCTTTATCGAAGCATGGCTATAATTGTCTACTTAATTTAGCAGTCAATGTCATTGTTAAGTACCTACTTTATAATAACAAATGCTCATAACACACTTATACCATTTCATAATATAATAGTTACAATGTCAACAAGGCATAATTAGAAAACCAGCAACATGCCTGTATTTTCAACGTGTTGGAGAGGGAAAATTAGTTACTCGGTCTCCAATATCTTTTATCCACGAATTACGAGCTATTTAAGAGCTTTCACTTACAAGCAATTTTAATTTTTGAGCTTCACTTGTAAAAGAAATAAATTAAACAAATATAGCAAACGAGTTCCTAGGCTATAGCTTGCATGCAATTTAATTCATATAGGTACTAACGGAGTTGTCAAAAGGGCCTACATTACCAATTTACGAACTCCGCGGTCTACACATTTAATAAAGAATCCACCTACAAACGTTTTCAAAATATCGTGTTAATGGACAGACGGACAGACACCGCAAAATTATGAACTGGCTAGTAGCTCGTTAATAAGAAAGTTGGCATTCTGTTTGAAAGCATAATCGACGTAAGGGAATGTCGGCGAGTTGTTGTGAAGTTGTACGACTGCGGTAGAAATTGAATGATTAATTGTGATCTTTGTTTGTAATTAGAAAATTAAGTTAACTGCTAAATCAAGACAGCCTCATGTTCTTAAGGTAGAGTAGGATTAATGGAATATATTTTCAAGTCTCAAAAGCGGCAGGATAAACTCGATTCACTTTCAAATTGGTACATCGTCAGTATATCATGACCTGCCTAGTTAAATATACTAACATTAAATAAATTAAGGGTTGAGTAGAAAAGCAGACACGGATGATATCCCTGTCTAAACTCCGCCATTTAGCAATTGTCTAATAAATTCATTTTTATTATGTTATTATTATTATAGATTCTAAACTAAAGACTCCTTGTGCTAGCAGAGTCTCACCCCTGGGACAGGTAACAATGAACCGTCGTGCGGGAACCACCTCATTCGCGGCGAAAATGTTGTTTACAAACAACAAGCCCATACCACCTGTCGGATCGCCGTCCATTGTATTAGACCTTTAATAGTGCTTTTAGTGCTGCATATGTCTTGCATGACCGCACAAAGTCGTTTCCGAAATATTGATGCAGTGCTGACCGCCCCAACGTTTTGAAAGCACTCACGATCTAACCGGTAGCAATCGTTAGGGCCTTATTAGTGCCTCTTAGTGCTTTATGTTTTGTATGAGCGCACAAGGTCGTTTTTGAAATGTAGGGAGCCCTTGATTTAGTGACCGCCCACACTTTTTGAAAGCACCACCAGGTGAACCTATACTTTTAGCTAGTGCTTTGTTAGTGCTTTAGCGTTTTGACGTCGATTACTGCTGTAGTGATACCGGCTCAGCATTACATCTGATCCGGGTCAGGAAAATAGAAAAACAAAACGCAAAGCACATTATCGGTGTGATATGGCCTGTATGTTTGACTAAGACTGAGTTTATTCCTTGAAGGAAATACGACATACAGTTCCGATTATTCGGTGTATTGTTGCTTCCTCATCTCATGCGGATTGCAGCTTTTGTGTCTTAGCAATACGAGAAGGGGGGCCCTCGAATTAACTTTTTCGGTTTAGTATTTAGGATCTGGATGTAAAATAGTCGAGTTTACATGGATGCTACTTGTGCGTATTATAGTAATAGTAGCCCATGATGGAGTACAGTCATGCCCTTGTGATGTTTTTTATGTGCATGCCATTTATCATTTTGCGAGTTGTTTTGTTTTGTCATTGAATAAAAAGTGTTTTTATTCAATGGTTTTGTCTAAATTGATCTATATACATTTTTGTACCAATTTGATTTATCTTGTTTTTCATGTCGTGCTTCCTCAAGAAGAATCTATTATTAATAGTACATTTCGTTTCGAATTCGTCCAGTAAATCAACGAAAACAATATTGAATCCATTTTCCGTGGTGAACGACCGAGCTGAGTTTTTATCTACTTTCCACCTAATGCTAGGCTTGAACGACTGAATGGTGCGTTGACCTACCTTCCGCCTGACATTTGACAATAGGGAGAGGGTTAGGGGTCAACAACCTCCCCGAACAAGGCTTTCACTCATTTTCCGAGGTCATCATGTGGCAGTCGAGAGTGGGGAAATGTTTAGGAGTGAACAACCGAACCGACCTTGGAGTGTCACCTCGACTCACTTTGCAAGGTCATCGTCAGGTGCCTCAGCTTAGCTTACTTTTCAAGGTGATCTCTAGCAGACGTCACGTGGCAGGTGGCCTTTAAACTTTACCCTGAATTAGTACAGAACCATATATAACCTTGAAAATGGATATGACACCACAAACATGTAGGTCATTGAATTTTGATAATCTGGAAAATGAAATATGGCATCACAAACCTTTTGTTGATAGTGAAATATGACACCGGAAAAAATGGGGATCATTGAACTTTGATAACCTTGAACATGAAGTATAACATTGGGACTTTTGACCTCTGGACATTAAAAATGAACTAGAAAGCCATAAAATGAGGTCATTGATCTATGATTGCCTTGAAAATGAAATATATCTACAAAAAAAAGAGTCACTGACCTTTAATGACCCTGAAAGTAGAATATGCCACCGCAAAGAAATTGAAGTCATTGATGTTATCAATGTTTTCAAAAATATGACACCACAAAAATGGGGACATTGACCATGAAAATGAAATAAGATTTCACAAATAAAAATAAAAATAGATAACATTGCAAAAATGGGGTCATGATCTTGGAAGTAAAATGTGCGGCTGCAAAAAATAGGGTCGTTGATCTTTGGTAACCTTGAAAGTGAAATATGATAACACAGAAATGTGGTCTTTGACCTTTGATAGCGTATGCTCTTGAGCTTCACCCTGATCTACGTTCCAAGGACACTACCATGTGGCGAGCGACCTTGAACCGTCCAGGTTTGGCCTTATGTGACCACTGTGGTTGCTAAAAAGTACCATGTTACCTCGTGAAATTTAATTTATCTATCGCCGTGGAGGCGCGTAATCGTCGTCTGCATCGTTCAAGCAATTTCGTCGTCCTTGTCCAGCCGGCAATCCTTGTTCTGAGCGCAACCTCAAAGAAATCGCCAACCTCTTCGTTAGAACTGTTCTAGTAGCAACATCCGTCTGTGTGGCTCAGTGGTAGAACCTTGGGCTACATAGCTGGAAGGTTGGGTGTTCGAACCTGGGCCGTATCTAGGCGGTGGCGAGATGGGCGGCCGCCAAGGGCGCAGCTACCGGGGAGGCGCAAAATTGGCATTGAAAAAATTTCTTTTTACATTAGTGTATTAGGAAAAAAATTCAGGTTATTTAAACAAATGTTATTCCAGATTGTTAGTACAGTACGTACTGTGACTGTGAATAGCTGGGTCGTTACAAAGTGATCATCTCTGCCCTTCCCCCCTTTTGCCTCCTTATGGTAATGTAATAAATACAGTGTGTCCAATACTAAATTTTTACATTTTAGTTTAGTAGGCGTTGACAAAATGTCAAAATAATTTGTTCTTCTAAATGACATATTGTACCATACATAATTGTATTCGTAATAAAAAATGCTACTCAATACATTATGTACCTACTTTTTTCCTTTCCATATAAAAATATGAAGTTGATGATGGTTTCTCAAAGACGAAACGCCGCAGCGAAAATCTTGTAAAATGGTGAGCTTAAAAAGTTACTTTCGGTTTTTTTTAATATCTTCGGAACTGATCGGAATTTCCGCATTTTTAAAACATCGTTTGATTAAGCCCTAAAATGCGCAACTCTTCTAATTTAACCGACTGTGTACTTCTTATAGTTTCCGATGTGTCCATGATGTTCATTCGTATCTTGGACACACTGTATTTTGTAATCTTTTCTCCATGTTTTAAAGAAGCGACATTCTCGGATCAAAAAGCTTCAAACCTTGGACTGAAGAAAATTTTCGGAGAAGGATCGGGAGGTATTTAATACCCCCACGCTCAGGTGTGGGGGGGGGGGCGCAAACTTGAAGTGCCGCCAAGGGCGCGGTTCTATCTGGTTACGGCCCTGTTGAGGAGAATTTTTCATCTGTGGCAGAGATGGGAATTTCATTAGATCAGTTTCGAGCATTCTGCCGGCTACTCCGTATTAGGTTTTTCTGCAGTTTTCCTAACTCGTGCGCTTCACTATTTATATTAAGCCAAAAACGGAACCAACGAATTTTCTGCGACCGGCGTCTCCTTTAAACCCAATAGTAGAACACACATTGTTTGTTTACACCGGATTTTTGTCTCGGCCAAATCGGAACCGCCGAAACAGTCAAGTTCGCTGCTACCTTGGTAACGGCCTTGGCCTACTATTCGTACGAAATGGTATACATGCAATTTTACCCATATATACGAAATATGTAAACAATTTAAAGTACAAAGTTACAACGAAAGCGAGGATATCATCCGCGTGCCTCAATTAACCGCTTCAAAAAATACTGTGTTGAATATAAAAGGTAACGTAGGTAGGCATTTTATTGCACCTGCAGGTTTAGTGGCGGCCTTATGTAGTATTTACAACACTTGATTTCGTAGGTTCTCCATACAGGTTCGTAATGTTATACTTAGTGCCATACTTTCGGTTGAGATCATCGACGTTTTGTTCAATTATCGCTTGGAGACATCTACAACGTAATAGTAGATCGGGTAAGTTCGAGGTTTACTTACGATCGATAGTCATCTTTTGCGAACTGTTCGTAATCTCGACCTTTTAGGTGATCAAGATATACCACAAAAGTATTGGGTAACACGATAAACTCATAATTTTGGGTATGCAATTCTAAAATGTGCGATACTCTGCCGTGACCATATCCGAAAAACCTTTCGTCATATTCAACAACGTTACTTTGGACGACTATGCAAGGATCATGGTTAGGTTTCCATTGTATCTGAAAGGTTATGCTTTCCAATGTTAAAGTGCGACTATGCTTACCGTATATGGTTCTGTCGCATTTCTCAACCTCTTGTAATCGGTGGGAAGGTGCTCAGAACCGAGCGTTTTCTCTGGGAGCGGGATAATAAACCTCTTATCCCAAGCCTCTTTTAACTCATCTACTGTAAGTGGGCTCACCGGTTTGGACCCATTGGTTGCAAACGCCGGAATTACCAATGCCTAAAACAGAAGGCCGTCAGTCACAAAAACTGCCACTGTTGGCGGCACCTTCTTGTGCGTCGCCATCTTTGCAAGGTACGGCAATAGCGTTTTGTGCAATTTTGACATCGGCAAATAATCGATATCCGCTAAGAAGACGTGCGACGTGACGACGTTGCGTAGAGCAACATTTCTTAGGTAATTCATTGGCCGAAATTCCCCTCTTTTAAAAACGGCGTGGTACGCTACGTTATAGCGACGTTTTAAATCTGAAGACTTCTCAATGAAATCGATGGTCTTCTCCAAGTCGGCCTCCGAAAGGTAGACTGTCGCACTTATCGGTCCAAGCCATCTGCGACACATCGCTTCGAAAACATCAAGTTTCTCGTAGGGAAACTGAGTAACGAGGGTCACGTCGTGTTCTTTGGGGGCGTAACTGAAACGCCTGATGAACAGAAGGGTTCTGCGCTTGAACATCTGTGATTCAGGAAGTGAGGAACATGCCGGAAGAGTTGGCGCATCCTAAGTGGGGTACACACAGTTGAAAGTTGGCGAAATGCTTTTGTAGCTACCGTGCTGTTCGATTCATGCAGATCTGTACAGCGAGATATACGTCTGGGTGGAATATCTTGACCCATGTTTGACAGAATGGCCCTCACCGAGTTTAGTTCGTCCTTGTCCACGATGTTTTCCACATAAGTCCACCGTAAGTACTAAAATTGAAATTTGGCACGTCCAATTCAGCGAGTGAACTTTACCTGAGGATTAACAGCAGCGAAGTGCACTCCAGTAGCGGAATTAAGCGGCCCAGTCATGGAGAGCAGTTTGCTTAGATCCAACAGGAAGATGTCAGTCTCCGCTTTGTTGTCGCCACGTTTAACAGCTCCTAGTACCTAGAAAATTACGCTAGCGAAGCGAATAGATAGACCACTCAGACCTACCTGCGACATTTGAAAGTGGTCGAACAAATCCCAAAATTGCTGCAAATCACCCATGACTAGCAGATTCGACCCCATTACTATTAACCTATCTGTGTGATTTAGCAATTCAGGACGTCGGAGGCTTTGCAATTTTTCGTCGAGGGTGTCAGTAGATTTTGAATCCTTGGACTCGTAAGTGCTGATCTGCACTGAAAATCAAAGAAAAAGTTGTTTTGCCGAAGACCTACCAGAATCACCTTGAGGCAAATGCCACGTTTCGAACAGAGTGTTAACAATTTTCGCGCCGGTTTCGTTGACAAAGAAATGAAAGTGAAGCGGAGAATTTCGATAGAACACCAGAAACTTGAGTGTTTTGTACAGTTGGGTGGCGGAGGTGACGTGAAGAACTCCAATGTGAATTGCGTCGCAGAAGAAATTGTCACGATTACGGTACCGTGTTCCGCGTGGCAGATTGGCTGAAACAATACAGTTTAATAAATCCACACCGCGAGTGCCAAGCGCTTACTAAATAATACCAGTTGGATAATTATTGTGAGCGTTACTAGACTCAAAACAAACTGAAGAACTCGTTTGATGCTCATTATGAGATTGGGATGCCAACACGTTGTCGGAAACTCGTCCAACGTTCACACATCTCAAGGTATAAACAGATAAGGTGATATTATATAGTTATTTGGTTTTATCTTTCGAGTGGCTACGACATATTTATATGGCATCAATATTAAACGGCGGGTAGGGAAAATCAGGGTCGGTTGGGCACCAAACCCACCAAGCAGATAGAAAGGTGGTTTAAGTGTATGGGCTTTGGTCACCTGGAGAGAAACTGCAAAGCTCAACCAAGGTGTATGTTGTGTGAACCGGAGGACGGTAACGACCACATGACGGGAGGATCCATGTGGCACCGCTGTAGGACACCACGTCCGGGTAAGCAGTACGGGATATAGACCAGTCATTAAACAAAAATAAAACGGCAGTTAAATTCGAATAGTCTGCTAAAGTCAACTACAGTACAGGGTGCAAAACAAATTTGCGAGCCTTTAGGATGAATCTCATAAACGGGCGATATTTCGATGCTATAAATTTTCGTAATTTGTAAAAACAAAAAATGCTTGGGCTCGATCTATTATAATTTCAAAAAGTAAGAAATGAACGAAATGGATATTTAACTGATAAAGAAAGCGTTCGGTAGGTAGTCAAGCATACCTCTTGACAAAGGTGCAACTTAAACGAGCAACTTAGTAAAAAAGACGTGGAATAAAATGTAATCTATGGAATAAGGTAATAGCGTTTCATTTATATTGATGTAATTGAATACGTACTTTAATATCGCTTTTGTTTATGTCACAAAACTTATTGGTCTAATTATTGGGGACGCAAATGCCGCCGTTGGGGGGCGTGGTCCGAAGACCGACTTAATTACATTTAACGTTGTCGAAATGATTAATTAAAATTTAGCCTTTGTGAAACTATATTTTAATTGTTATCACTTCATGAAGATGAATTTGAAACGTGCCAAAGAAAGTTTTACTGATTTAGGTGCGTTTTGAAATGTTTACTGCGGCTGACTGACCACAGAACATTTCGACTCTAATACCAGTCCGCGGTTGCGTGGCCAATCAGTGCCGAGTACTGCCATTTATGCGGTGGCTTGTAGGTAGATCGGTAAAATGCCATCTGGCTATTGTGGAACGCCCGCATGCTTTCTAATTGCTGAGAGAGGTTGTTTCTTCCATGACGGATTTATTGTAAAATGTTTGTGTGGATTACAAATTTTTTTGCCAAAAGTATTAATTATAAATCTAACTAACAGTTACCGGCACCAGAGCTGGGCAGAATACAAGTATTTGAATACTAAATAGTAAATATTTTACACAAATCAAAGGTATTTGAATACTAAATACTTTTACGTCCAGCACAAGCGAATACTACATACAGATACATTGAAAAGTATTCAAATAATTTAAAAAATAAGTATTCAAATACTTTAGAATGTGTTCGAATACTTTCAAAAGTATTCGAATACAGTAAAAAGTATTCAAATACTTGTCACTCAAATATATTAAAAATTTAAAAATAAATTTCTTATAGAATGTGGCCTGTAGAATCCATAATTTCAAACAGTTCCAAGATTGGGCTACTGATTCAAAAGTTACAGCTCTTTGAATTTTCGTTTCTAGTCCATAACTTTTGATTGAGAAGTCTAATCGAAAAAGTACGAACTGTTTTGGATTCTACGCACCAAAATTAATATGAAAAAGTGTTTTCCCGAGAAATTTTGGTGTAGTCAATTTTTGGTAAAAAAGGAAGGTTATACACTGCCTTTTTTTGAGGCCCGAAAAAAAAATTGTCTCAGATGGCCCCGAAAAAAAAATTTCCTTATAGAATGTGGCGTGTAGAATCCATAATTTCAAATAGTTCCAAGATTAGGCTACTAGTTCAAAAGTTACAGCCATGGTTACAGCCCTTTGAATTTTCTTTCGAAATTGGTTTCTAGTCTATAACTTTTGATTGAGAAGTCTAATCGAAAAAGTACGAATTGTTTTGGATTCTACCCACCAAAATTAATAAGAAAAAATGTTTTCCCGAGAAATTTTGGTGTAGTTGATTTTTGGTAAAAAAGGAAGGTTATACACTGCCTTTTTTTGAGGCCCGAAAAAAAAATTGTCTCAGATCGACCCTGAAAAATATTTTCTTATAGAATGTGGCATGTAGAATCCATAATTTCAAACAGTTCCAAGATTGGACTACTAGTTGAAAAGTTACAGCCCTTTGAATTTTTTTTCGAAATTGGTCTATAGCTTTTGATTGAGAAGTCTGATCGAAAAAGTACGAATTGTTTTGGATTCTACGCACCAAAATTGATAAGAAAAGTGTTTTCCCTAGAAATTTTGGTGTAGTCGATTTTTGGTAAAAAAGGAAGGTTAAGTATTCAAATACTATGCGAAGTATTCGAATACTTTACGAAGTATCCAAATACTTTGCGAAGTATTCGAATACTAAATATTTATGAAAGTATTTGAGTTACAAATACAAATACTGCTTCCATGAAAGTATTTAATTACAAAGTATTTGAATACTTTAAAGGATTTGAATACTAAAAAGTATTTACAAAATCGAATACTGCCCAGCTCTGACCGGCACCACTTCGAAAAATATCCAGTTACGCCACTGTTCTTCAGCAACTGCGACAAACAGATAGATTGCTATTTCATCAAATTTGACAGAGGGAGCCCTCTCGACATGCGTGGCATGGGGGACATTAGACTCCAGGGTTTTCCCCTTTAAAGCGGCCAGTAGTTCGCTGGGACTGTAAATGCCTTCGGGGCAGTTGATACGGCAATCGATGTGGAGTAGAGAATACGCTCAAGAGGCCTCGTCCGCCACCGGCTAAACGTGATCGTTGCAGAGCGATTGACGCTGGTGTCAGTAGAGGGTATATACCTTCCAAAAAGCGTACCTGGACTCCGAAGTGCATGGACCGTGGCGGCCGGCTACCAGGATTTTCTGGAACAATGAGCGTATTGTGTAATGAACTTTACTTTAGTAGTAGAATTTCAAGAGATCGGGCTCGATCCGCGACTTTTTAAGGGGATACGGGGAACCTTATCGACAGGAGTGGACGAAGCCCCGGGGGACGGCTGGTGACGTTCTCCATATTCGATGCGGCTCCATCGTAGGAGCAACTTAGGTGTTGACACCGTCATCGTCGAGAAGTACCTATGACTATCTTAAAAGAATAAAGCCATATATCCTACGGGTTAGGTCATCAGCTTTCCCTTTCATCCTTGCTAAAAAACACAGACAGCAATACAAAATTATAAACGATCTCGTTAATAAAGTGAAAGACTGAGAGGGGAAGAAAACAACAAAATACGTTTATGATACCAGTTTTCCTGATAAATAGGGAAACAATAAACATCAATTTTTACTTCTAGAGGCCATCGGAACCAACACGTTGGTATCTCCAAGGAAATTAGTCTATATATAACGATTTTGACCATCATTGTCTCAAAATGTAGGCCCACATCGTGAAACATGAGTGTTTCTTGGCTATCAAAACCATAAGTTTGACCTTTTTCCCAAAGAAATTGGCCTATAAATAAATTTTCAATATGGCGGATCAGATTTCCAACAAAAATTAGGTAGATATTGGGTATTACTCGAGTTACTAGAGGTACGCGTGCCCAAAATTTGATGCAAATCGATCGTCTCATGCAAAAGTGTTGCTTGTCACAACCGCATCATCAGCAGAAACAGGCCTAAAAAACCCAATTTTTTGCGGCCTCTTTAATGTGCTAAGTGGTGGTCCTACGAATAATTGTCTCAATTATTGTGCTCGTCCTCCCTACGTGCAAAAGCGTCTGGTAAATAACGTGTTGACGAGATCAACGAACTCACACTTAAATTAGAAATTTATTTAACAAAATAAAATATTATACATGACTACACCTAAATCTTCTGGTCGCTGGAAGGAAATGAGATCAATTCGGCTTTGCGGCGTAATGCGATCCCTCAACTTTTTCGCGCGCCATTCTTGTACCCCCTGCATCTCCGTATCAACTCAAACTTGCGATATCTCATACAGTGCCATTGTGGAACTTGCGCCATGGCTTCCAGAACCTTTTTTTTTTTGGACAATTCGCGCTTATAGATAATTAGAAACAATCAACTCACCGTATCTGTATTACCAACGGGATACGCGAAAACGTTAACGAAAACGACCAGAAACAAACACTGAACGATCCACCTCATGATCTTTGTATCGAGTGCAATTGTACTATCGCTTTAGGTGGATGCCCTTATTTATATCAATTGAAGGGAATGAATCAACCTAGATATTCTTTACTGGTGTCAATTATACGACACAAAACCCCGTAACCTACTTGTCTAATTTGATATACGTGTTAAAATTTTTCTAATTATCGCGCTACTGCTGCACTGACTCGCGCTGTATTCTATTAACTGCAATTCATCTCGCAATTTACGTTCGCAATTACCAATTTTGGTACGGTGGAAGGAACGTTTGAAGTCGTTCGCGAATGTAGTTTTATCCATTTTCGCTCCGCAATTAGGAGGAAGCGATTTTTTTCCTGCTTGTCCCCAATCTGTTGACGAGTTTTAGGCCTACATATGCTTAGCCTTGGCGTCACTTCTAATCAACGTCGTTACTCCAAGCGCGTCACGTACGCGTCGTGGTTCATTGATTGGTAATCGGCGGAGGGAAGCTCTTCAGAAGATTACTTTATAGTGCGCGTGCTAATTGTTACATCCTGTATGTTAAAAACGGGCGGAAGCGCTCTCTCACGTGATTTTGCGGAAGCGTTGGCGCGCGCGCGCTGTTTTATCGGCGTTTAAAATAGTTCGCAAACGTCAAAATTTTTCTATACTAACGAAATTTTGATACAAAAAATAAGTGTTCAGTGTTTCTAACTTTTTTTAAGGACTCACTTTGTAGACATTTTTCGATTAATCGTGCTGTGATTTATAATAAGTGTATTATAATGGCAACAACAAACATGGAAGAGGAGCAGGCGATTAGGGAATGCGAAGCATACGTACAAACGCACAATATTCAGCAGATCCTTAAGGATTGCATCGTTCAATTATGTGTAAACCGTCCCTCTAATCCCATCTCATTTCTGCGAGAGTATTTCCAAAGACTGGAAAGGGTAAGTTTGAGGTTACGTTACGTTGTTCTTTTCACAGCTGTCCCGTCTTCTATTTGTAAGCATTCTTGAAAGTGGCAACTACGCAAATCAACTTATGAACCGTTTGTTTATTGTATACAGGGTACCCTTTTCACACCGAGTTAACGATACAAAATAGGGTGTTACATTATACCAAGGGTGTTACAATAATTGATCCATAAGAAGTTGATTTCTTTTCTTATCGGCCCACATTGATAAACTTTCCTTTTTATTATTAATGTGAACTTAAATAGCCTTGACCTACTTTAATCACACACCAGCGGCGTAACAGCAGTCGAATTCCGCACCATTGTATACAGGGTGTCCTGTAGATTAATTGATTCTTGTCACACCTTAACGGGATAGAATGGCGCACAAACTGATTTGTGACCTATTCTGTAGATTTTGTTCTAATAACGCAAAAATGCTAGTAAAGAAGTACTGAACAGGCTTTACTTAAAAAAATACATGGCTACACCAAAATATCATTGCCACGGCGCAAAAAGGCGCACAATCCACGCCTAAACATTTTTTAAGCTGACGGCTTCGGAAAAGTTTAGTCAGTCAAATTTTGGACAGGTTTCATGTCTCTAATGATACAAAAGTTTATTTCACCGGCGCTATTGCATAATTTCGACATAACCAGCATACATTATTTTTGAAAAAATCCTCGGCTTCGGGAAGTTGGTGAATCAATCTACTTCTTAAAATAATTCAAGGGCACAAGAAAGCGCACAATCCACACTTGAGAAAAATTTCATTTTTTTTATGTTACCGGCATCGGAAAGTTGTCAAATTTTGGACAGGTGTCATGTATATCTAATGACACAAAATTCGTTTCACAGGCGCAAAAAGCGCATAATTTCGACATAACCAACAAAAATTAAGTTTGATACTACAACATTTCAATTAAGGTCTCAGATTTTTAATTTTCGTATTAAATCCCAACTTGTACGTTATATGAATCTCTATGTTTGAAAAAATCCGCTTTCCAAAAGTTTCTAAGGGCGCAAATTTTAGCACCTGCTTACACGTAATTTTTGGCTTGAGCCGGCCCTGTCTTGATCCTTGAAAGAGGTTTTACGCTAAACAATTGCGCAAAAATGTTTTGACCCCCGAAAACTGCAAAAAAATATTTTGATACTTCAAAATGTTGTATGTTTTCAAATTCTTAACCTTCGTATTAAATTCCTTTGTTTCGTCCGACTTTGAGGGTCAAATTTGATCTAACAATCGAAAATGGCAAGGATAGGTAAAATATGGAAGATCAAGGAATTCGACACCACGAAATGAAATGTTAATATAATTTTGATTTTGATCCCAAAGATTGTCAAAAAACATTTTAATTTCCGATTAAAACTGCGAAAAAATTAAACTCTTTTCTAGGGTGTCAATGGGCGTCATCTGCTCTTTTTGGGTGGAACTTAAAATGCTAAAATCAAAATTTGAAAATATTTGCTCTCTTCAAGAGATACGGGGGAAAATAAAGAAATTATCAATTTAAGAATTACCCTGTATTTCCTCAGTTCAAAGTTCAAGTTACTTTATAATGATTGCCGAATAATCTACCGTTTCCAAAATAAGTATACGGGGCTAGGTAAAAAAGTAATCCGACCTAACCTCATTTTTAAATTGCACACTGAATATTTTAATTAGATCATATTAAATTCTCTTTAAAATGATACTGCAAGGATGATATTCAAAAAAATTCAACAAAATAAAAAAGGATTCATGGATTAAAACAATATTTAAAAAAACTGAAAAAGGTTCAAAAAACAAAAAAAATTCAATTTTTTTAAATTTTGGGTCATTTTGAATGAATATGAAATTTTTTTCCTGTTACATTTTTGAAAAATGAGTTAAATGTTATCTAGCTAGATTAAAATATACAGGGTAGCCCATTTACAAAAATGAGGTTGGGTCGGATTACTTTTTGCTTTTTTTTGCAAGTAACAAACATTTTTCTCTATGTCTATGTAAGTAAGGAAATATAGGTCCATTTTGAAATTGTCATTTATTTTGATTTTTCCCCCTATCTCTTAAACGAGTGAATTGTTTAAGTTTGTCCCAAAAAGAGCACATGACGCTTATATTATTTTTTTGATGGCATTAACAATTACAAAGTGTCGAAAATGGGACATCCTGTATATTCAGTATAAAATACGTGGTTTTCATTTTAAAAAACCTTATTTTTAACGATTCCATTCAATTTTTAGTTGGCATCAACTTCCGATATAACCGTCCTCCTTTTCGGGGGACACCCTGTATTTTAACTTTCAAGTCGTTTTTAAAAAGTTACCTGTCGAATCCTTCTATTTTATTGTATCGGTTTACATAGTTTTTAAGGGCTCAAAATGTGTAGGAAGCTTTCGAGGAAGTTTTGAAAACGTTTCGGAGATGAGTACTTGTGTTGATTGGTTAACATGTATGTTGTAAAAACTTTTCCATGTTAAGAATAGCTCGAGGGGTGGCGCCACTGTGTTAAAGTCGATAAAGACCTTGCTAAGGGTAGGTAAATCGTGAAAGTAGCGCGAAAGAAAACGTCGCCAAACTGACCTCGGATACCGCGCGCCATTAAATAATCTCGCAACCTAGAAACGACGTCGATATTTCCGCACCCCTGCGTAACACGCTTTCCCGTGACGTCACGCACACATCTTGCCGCCCTTTGCGTCGCTAGGCGACCTGCATTCGGGCGCCCTCGTCAATTCCATCAGTATCTCTAAGCGAAGGTCGCGTTTGGATGATCTTCGGGAAGTGGGACTCGCTGACGATGATGCTAACGTTGTCAGTGGTGAGTTTCTGTTTTATTTATTTTTATTGCCCTAGCACCGTACCTCATCTTGCATGACCGCATGTAATTAGAACCTCTCTTTCGGGAAGTACGCGAAAAATTTTAAATTTCGTCGCACTTGCGCCTTTTCGCATTCATCCCTTTACTGGGTCATTCCTGCTCGGGACATAACCACAAAACGCGTTGTGCATTGATTTTTTAAAATCACGAATTCAAACTTTTTAGTCACGTTTAATAAATTTAGTAAATTTAGGTGACATGTGCTTTAATGGAAATTTCGAAAAACGAACAGGTCACTTGATTATACCAATTGCTTCGACAATTGCAGTCTGCTGTTATAGTGACATTCGAGGGTCGAGACACTTCCAAAAGTAGGTGAACAGTCAAGTAAACTACAAACAATTCCTGGTATACAGTCGACAGGGTGTTTTGTTTTTGGGTAGGCATCAGTTCCACATAAGATTTTCCATGGAAAAAACTCCAAAAACCAAGTTAACTTTTAAAAAAGGCTGAGAATGCATTTCTTATATAAAAATTAATTTTTAAGCACTTAATTGCTCCTTTCAGTTGAATCTTTGCTTGTTTTTCTTGTCCCATTAATCCCAATAATATATCCTCGAATATATCTATATGATTATGCGTGTATGAAACGTGTACCTATATGTATATAAATAATTATGTATGTACCTTGGTGTTCACTGAAGATATTCTTTCTTTAATTTTTTACATGTATATCTTTTATCTGTGGCCATATCAATATTAATGTCTATATGTTATATCGGGTTAGGTGGAAGAGCAGCACATGGCATACATGTCATTGCTGAACCTCGCCCATTCCTATTGAATAAAGACATTTATTATTATTATTACTATTAATTTCAGTTTATAAGAAGAATTTCATTTCAATGCTTTTCTAAATAAGAAAGTTGGAACTGCGATGCGCAAACCTAAATTTTGAAACTAATGTTAGATTTTCCTTTGTTCCTTAAATGCTTCCATAAATAAAAAAAGTTGACACTGCGCAGGCGCAAAACCAAATTTTGAAACTGGCGTTAGATTTCCCTTTATTCCAAGTGCCTATGTATCAAATTTCGTTTAAATTCTTCCATAAATAAAAAAGTTGACACTGCGCATGCGCAAAACCAAATTTTGAAACTGGCGTTAGATTTTCATTTATTCCAAGTGCCTATGTATCAAATTTCATTTAAACACTTTTATAAATAAAAAAGTTTGCAGTTTGGTTTATAAATGGTCGAGATGCGAAAGGGCACTGTGAATTTTGAATCGATTGACATTGCGTAAAGCTATCCCCATATTGAATTTCATGCAATTCAGTTAATAAAACGGAGATGTCAAAGCGATCGGACATTTCTAAACAAACTTATCGTTCACACGGACAGATAGAGGGAGAGACTGACAAAGGAACAGACGGACAGACCAACAGACATACGACAGACAGCAATACAAAATTATAAACGATCTCTAGGATCGTTAATAAACGGCAAAAGTGTAAAATTATGGAGCATGTAAAAAATGTTTTTTTTTACAAAAACTTTTTTAGCAATAAACGCAGAAAAAATTCCTTCCTTGGTGCAAGCCTCGACACCATAACGAACCATATAGCGAAAAAAGTAGAACAATAGCTCTTAAGATAAAGAACTAGTAGCGTCTCAACGAACGAGCGGACAGACGGACGGACGGACAAAGTGGCCACAATAGCTCATTTTTTTTATTTTTGTGGACATGCGCTAAAAAAATATTTCGGTGGTGAATTGTCGCAGTGGCGAGTTGACCGTGTTCCTTCAATACTTACACTAGTTTTTATTTGCAATAATAATAATAATAGCCACAAATTGACCCGATTTCCCAGGTATTCGATTGTATGTGTAAGAACGTCAATGAATGACTAAACAATTTCGTTAAAAACTCGTTTATCTTTTGCGATAAAATTAAACCCGAACATTTTTTACAAATTCTGAAACTAATTTAAATCATCCTAAAATTTCTGAAGAAATGGTACAGGAATGGTCATCAAATTTCTAATTAATGTAATCTCTCTTTCAATTAACGTTTTTTATCGTTCGTTTGTGCATTTTGAGAAGCCTAAACTGTATAAAATTAAACTCGAAAACAACAAAAACAACAAAATCTGAATAACTGTAATTTTTTATAACCTAACTTCATATTACTGTCATGTTTTATAAAAATATATACAGATATCTCCAAACAGGTGGAACAATCCCTAACATTAAAGTTACTAGAATCTGGTAACTTCTGCCATTTTTGGGCAAAAATCATGCGTTCTCACTCTAACACACGAGCCCAATGGATTGCGGTACTTTCTATATTTAGTGACTTTAGTTCTACCCTTCATGGTATTCTAATGCAAGATCGCATCGAAATAAATTGGTTTGTACAAACTATAACTTTCCCGTGCGGTTCTTTTTCGAGATCAGTGAGCGACGGGGCCTGAGGGGGGGGGGGTAAAAACTAATTTTATCTCATTGTATTCTGATTAAAGGTCTCAACGAAAAGCACCTTTTTCTACCAACTACTGCCCTTCTTTCTGTTCTCTTATCAAAGTACGAGGGGGGGGGGGGGTAACTAGTTTTATCCTTCATGGTACTCTAATGAAAGGTCTCAACGAGGAATTAATTTCTACAACCATAGCCCTCCTCCTCGACCTCTTATCGTGATGCATGCAAACCCTTTCTTTAGAAACTCATTACCTGCAAATTCTTGTATTTCTTTTATTCTAATTTTTTGGACTATTCAGATTCGTCATATTCTTCGTATTATTAGTTTCTTTAAATTCGCTGTAGTTTTAATTTTCTTCGCATCCATAAGATCTTCAGAACCTTGATTCTATGAATTCTTCTGGGTTTTTTTGGGTTCTTAATAAATTCTTGCGGGGTTAATTTTGATATCATTCAAATTCTGCTGTTTATTTGAATTGTCTCAATTGTTCTCTTTGGATTCTTCAATTAGGGCTTCCTCAGACTATTAATGTTTTTTGAATTCTTTGACCCTGGTCAGATTCCTTAGGATTTAATCCTCATCATTGTTCAAACCTCTAAAGAAAGCGGTCTAAACCCACCAATAGGGATGCATTTAGAAGAAACACTCAAAATGCTGGTATACAAGGTAGCACTACCGTTCTAGACTTCTAGTAGCAATGTTTTGATTGTCTTCTGGCACTTATTCGTGAGCGACTAAATTGCAAGCAAACTAAATAAAAATGCGTGGGAAAAAATTAAAATTTGTATTTTGAATAAATTTTCGAACAAAAAAATTGGTGCAACTCTCTTATTAAAAGCCTAATACTAATTTGTGATCCTACCTAAGATCTAAATCAACAATATACATAATTAAAAACATTTTATTTTAAAAACAATAAAATATATATTTCATATTCTCATTTCGATAATAAACTATTCAGTATAAATATAAATAACAGTACGTATAACGTCCTTCCTTAGGTAAAAATTCAAAAATTAGACTAAGTACCAACATTAAGGCGTCCGACGCCCGAAGACATTAAGAATAAGTACCAATATATTCTGGTTTCCATAGTTGATTCGAAAAGAAGTTATTGACTATCGCAATGTCTCTATCGTGATCGGGCGATGCCGTTACCGGCGCGATCGTTATGCCCTCGGGCAGTAGAAGCCCGAACGGTATGAGGGGATCGTCGACGAGCCTTTTCGGTTGCGATCGAAGATGTGTGTGGTTGGTAGAAGGCATCTGGGCGTCCACAGATCTCGAGATATCACATTCTGGAGGTATACATAGAGTTTCACTTTGGTTCTCTGAAGGCGAGGAGGTTTTCGTTGAGCGCGTGTGACTGTAGCTGTTCAGTCCTAGACTGCTTATAAGCTTCTCCCTTTGTAGTCGGACGCGTTTCGTCGTGATGACGAAGGCGCTCACGAAGGCTTTCTGGCACACCTCGACGACCTCCGACGACGGTAACAACGGAACTAAGTACTTGCAGGTGATACGTCGCGGCGCTCTGCCGTTCAGCGTCAGCTCGGGCACGTTCAGCCGTGCGCGTATGTCCATGTGCTCCCGCAGGAACTTGTTCTGCTTATCGGGGTCGCCCAGGCCGTAGAATTGCGCAAACAGTCGCTCTCTTAGCTCGGTCGGGATGCGTTCGTCGCATTTCTGGGGACATTGGCATAGCTCGTCTGAAATTCAAATGAAAATGAAGTCTTTCGGCACTTGGGATTTATGAATAGTTTTCTACTCGAAAAATTAGCTATAATTAACATCGATACCGAATTTTATGCATGTATTTCGGCAAGGGGGGGGGCTTTTAGTTAGCCCCCCGAATCCTCAAGCCGGCACTGGTGAAAGGGGTGTAGGAGGAAGAACGTCACGCACCAAAGGCACCCACTTTCCCAGGTGTTTACCTTAGGACGGTTTTTTTGCCGTGACGTCAGCCGTTGTGAAATCAACATCCGGCAATTACAGCTCACTTCGAAAACCACGCATAGGAGCGCGCGTATTGCAAGGAAAAAACCTAATGAGTAATAAACACGTTCCTTGTCTAAAAAAGATAAATAAGGTCATAATTTGATTGTAACACACAAACTCTGGGTAGCCTTGAAACGCTTTTATTTATAGAAAAATTCGATATTAGGGAACTTTGCGGCGCGGTTTTTCCGAAAAGGCCGCTACGTCACGTCGCTTATTGCGCGAAATTTTTCATAAAAGGCCGAAGGCGAAACATGTTTTTCAACACGTGCCTACTACGCAAGGCCAATGTTTTCTTGGGATTTAATTTGTATGACCTACATACGGAAGGTCGAGGGCCTTAGAGAGATATTCAAACGGAAAAAAAGTGAAGGGCGCGCTACGATGGGTGTGTGAATTTAAAAAGTAGGCCGTTGATTAAAAAACAAAAAAAAGGCGACATGCGAGGGAACGTTGATGAACTGTCAACAATGTAAACAGAAGAGTAATCAATGCTTACCCGCAACTTTTTTCGCTGGGATTAATTTACCCGTTCTTGATATGTACGCCAGCCCTGCACTACGTAAATGCTTTTGCAATTTTCGCTTGCTTCTCGGTATATTTTTCTCGATACGTTGTAAAAGTGCAGCTGTCAACGTCGCCATGTTCTTTGATCTGTACTCGTGGCGCTACTACGCACAACAAACCGCGTTTCTCTCTCTACTCTACTACGACTAGCAAAAGTTGTTCGTTACTTAACGCTCCCGCTAGATGACGCGGCAAAACCGCCAATGACAAGTGAACAATTACAAGGCCAATTTCGGTCTTACTAATCGCAAACAAATACAGAATTAATTACGCTTGGCGCGTCAGTAATTATGGCAGGTTTTCTTTTGTCAAATTCAAACATCGTTCATTCTATACTGCACTTTACACCCATAACTACGGTAACAGTGGCGTGCGCCAGTCCAGGCTTGGACTGAACAGGGGGGCTAAGTCGAAGTTTTCCCCTGTGCTAAAACGCTCTTGGGGCTGAATGTCTTAATCCAGTATGACTTACTTTTTGTTAGATATTTTTATACTTCCCGACCTGATTCTAAATTGCAAGAAGAAGATTCCATGAAAATTTCAACTTTCTATGCAAATTCTAAGCGATTCTTATCATTGTGTAGTGAGGCGCGATTCGCAAGCTAATTTCCTCGTACACAACACCAAATTTTGTATAATAAATTTTGTCATGTTTTATTTTTCGCTTTCGGTTTTTTGTATATGATTCCAGTGAAAATGAACGTGCATTTGTACAGTTGTAGGTAGACAGACCAAGGGTTTTAGCCGAAACTGTTACACGAATAACGGGCAATCAAAAATGAGTTGCTGGTTGCTGTCGAGTCGCCTTTGGAAGTTCAAGTTAAGTACAATTTCCCATGTAAACAAAAATTCCAAAGGTGACTCAACAGCAACTCATTTTTGATCGCATTGTAGGTACCACCCAGGAACCCCATCCCTATGTCGATAAAGTTGCATTCTCACTTGTCTCGAATTTAAAATGAAGTCAACGATAGTTTAGGACCAATTAATGACTAATTTGTACAAGGTGGTTCAAATTTTTGGCTCGCCATTGGGATCACCGTAACGGTAAGATACAGTGTAGGTTAAATGGTAGCAAAGTTGCCCTGATTAAATATCACTGAAAATGTCAAATTTCGTTTTCATTTTCCCCAGCTTAAACGCTCGGAAGCACATGAGCACTTCTTTCCGAGAATTTGAATCTGTTATCTGAATTTTCATAACACGCTAGATGTAGAAGCTACAGTAGTTATTGCTTATGGACGCCATATTGGATTTTTACGGAATGAGTTTGAGGACAAAAACGAAATACATTGGAAATCATCGCCATCACAGCCATGAAACCCCGCCCACTTAAAAATAAAAGCCAAAAAATAAATAAATAATAAAAACACATTTTTTGAGAAAGTCCAGAATTTTTTTTTACAAAAAAAGCGTGTTTGTTAGTAGGTATAAAACAACAAACACGAGTTTCGTGTTTTCGGATTTTACATTTTTTTCAGAAAGTTCAAAAATCGCATACCTATTCCAAAATAAATGAAAATTCGAATTTTTACAAAAAATGCGTGTAGGTACAAATTGTTTCAGTTTCGTGTGGGGTCCATTTTTTTAGGTCAAAAATCACATATGTAACTATTCCAAAATAAAAAATTAAAAATACTTGTGGGTACAAACTGGTTCTACATCCAAAACACAAAGACATACATCAGCTCCATCGACGAAATTGTACAGCCTTCCATTAATGACGATAATAAGCTAGTTGTTTTCATCAGCCCGCAATTATTTTCACGGGACATCTTTAAATTTGTCTTTTTGGAGAATTTCTACCACGAAGATATTCAGCCAAAATCGGGGCATCCCAGGGTAAAAATCCACTACGCGAAATCTTCCAGAAAGCAGACCTGTGGAAATTAGATGCAAGTCTTGCGTTTCGCGGAGGTTCCATTTGTTTTAGTTTTGTTTTATTAGAAAGCCCAAAAATCGAATCGAATTTCTTTAAAAAAATCGTTTTTCTGACGCTTTTCGAGCTCTCCGAAAATATTACACGATGTCGAACGGTATCAATCGGATAGCGTTGATTTTACATGTGCAAAGCGAGTATTTTGCATTAACGTTCGTTCCTTGAGAGTTATGACTCGATATGTCAAATCAAAATCTTTGCAGTGTCCTTCAAAAAAGTGAAATTTCAACAGAGAAGTTTTTTTTATAAAACAAAGCCAAGTCCATTCCAAACACAAATAACTTGTTTTGTGGAGGGTCAATTTTTTTAATTTTTTCTGAAATCCCAAAAATGTCTTTCTAAAAACAAAAAAATGTTTATAAAATAATGCTTGTAGGTACACATTAGTCCTACATCCAACACAAATTTCTCAAGTTGTTCCATTCCTTTCCGATTTTTTTATAAAACCCAAAAGTCGCATATTGCCAAAGAAACGAAAATTCTAATTTTGACAGAAATTTTAAAAAAATTCCTTGTAGTTGCACATTGGTCCTACATTCCAAACACAAATTTAAGTTAAGTTTCAACGAGGTTCGATTTCTTTTAGCTTTCTTTCTTAAAAAGCTCAAAAATCCTATATTGCAAAATTAACGAAAATTCGAATTTTTCACAGAGGGTCTGTTTGGTGTGGCATTTTTTTTAATAATCCAAAATTAATTACGTTTTCTGTCACTTTTTTAACCAACTTTTAAAGAATGAATTCCTTTTTCCAACTTTTATTTTTCAAATAACTCAACATTTTTATTAATTTATTCGAAAGAATTTTCTATTTGTGTGTACAAAAATTACGCTAGGTTTTAGCACAAAAAAGAGAAGAAAAAATGTCAGTTAAAAAACTAACAATTTGGCTATTTTGATTGCGTTAACATTTTGGCAGTGTACATTAGGCATATAGGATGTCGTGTAGTTCTGACTAGTGGCGGTGCCGCTAGATGGCGACGGACGCGGCAAAACTGTGTTGACAATTGAACAAAATTTCAAGGCCAATTTCGATCCTACTAATTCAACTAATTGCATATAAATACAGAATTAATTACGCTTGACCACATGTAATTATGACGTGTTTGCTCTTGCCAAACATCACTCATTCATTTACTGCGCTTTACACAAAAATCACGCATATTATTTTCAATTACTTTGGCGTTTACCACTGGGCCGTAAATCCAGTATGACTTACTATTTGTACAGGCACACCACAAGGCATTTATTATAACTGTCTCATTTTTCAGTAGGCAATATTTTTTCTTGCTTCCGAGATGATTCCAAGGCCACTCTACAACAAAGGTTGCAAGATCAGTCCATGAAAATCCAACATTTAGGTACAGGTACAGCAATTATTCTGAAGATTGTATGCAAATTCTGTGACCCGCGACGAATGCCGGCTATCGGCAAGACTGTCAACTGTTTTTAGCGTATTTTTTTAAGAATTAAAAAAAATGTGCTATTGTTTGCGTTTTGTCCGTCTGTCCGTCCGGATCCACTTCTGCCGTTTCGAACTACTTCTAGGGGAATGGTCCTAGAGTCCTGGAATTTTTTGCAGTAGGTCGCCTATACCTTGAAGGTGTGCTAGTCGGCCATCAAATTTCGCTGTCTAAAAGCCCCCCCCCCCCACGAATTATTTCCTGAGATGTTGTTTTTGAAAGAGTGCATAACTTTTACATACGACAACCAATTGGTCTCAGATTTTCGCATACGCATGCCTTTAATGGTGCCAAGTTAAACTTTAGAAAATTGGGGGGGGGGGGGGGGTAACTACTGTTCTACCCTTCATGGTATTCTAATGAAAGGCCTCATCGAAATAATTTGGCTTGTACAAACTGTAAAATTTTTCCCGTGCGACTCTTTTCCGAGATCAGTGAGCGACGGGGTCTGGAGGGGGGGGGGGGTTAAAAATTAATTTTATGTCTCATTGTATTCTAATTAAAGGCCCTTCTTTCTGTCCTCTCATCAAAGTACGGGGTGGAGGGGGAGGGGTGGGAGTGGAACTAGTTTTATCCTTCATGGTACTCTAATGAAACGTCTCAACGAAATGAATTAATTTCTACCACCCATAGCCCTCCTCCTCGACCTCTTATCGTGATCAGGTATATTCCCTTATACCTCAAGAACGGATTGTCGGAAGAGGGTACTCACAAAGGGAGATTGAGACGTCTGCAAGAAATATATACATTGGTGATGTCAAAACAAAAGCGATTTCGGATTAAAATGCGCTTTATCTGCCCAAGAGTTGTGCACAATGTATACTTGTTTAGATATGATTTTTTTTAATTTTGAAAGATATGTACCTAGTTTTATTGTCAAAAGTGCGGCTGGTAGTAAGCGCTTTGGGGGTAGTAGACGGAAGCGCAGGGAAGGATACTTTCTAAATCCACATTGACAATTGATTTATCGCATACAGAGTGTCCAAAATGTAATGATCAATTTCATCATTTTCAAGATTGAAAGAGTTTGTTTTTCAAATGCACTGTGTACCTATACTGTGTCCAAGATAAATGATTCATGGGGATCTCCGAAACCATAGAAGATACGACGATGGTCAAATTAGAGAAAAGATTCGCAATTAAAGTGTTATTGTCATGCTTTAAAAAATCCAGAAAATTTTGATTACTTCCGAAGACACACCAGAAAAACAGAAATTTACAAAGCTCGCTATTATTTTTTTCTGATGTTATTTGGACAGGTACAAAAAAATCAAAACCACTTTGTCCCTGCGACTTTATGAGATCTAGAAGACACCGTTGAGAGATTTTCAATATAACGTTTCGTTTTGGAGAAGTCATCAATTTTATTTTTTTTATAAGACCCACAAAAAAAGTACATACTGTATTGAGTAGCATTTTTTATTACGAATGTATGGCCCAAAAAAAACAAAAGTGGGAAAATGTTGGTTTCAACAGGATGGTGCATTCGTCCACAACGCCCTAAACGTGTGAGAATAACTATCGGACGAATTTTTCATTTTTCAGGATATTTGCATCGATCATTAAATAGATGCCGGGTGTCACATTTGAAAAACTAACTGTTTCAAAGATGAAATTGGTCATTAAATTGAGAACAACCTGTATTTTACAGAATTATTTATTCAATAGGCGTTTTCCTAATCAGTTATTTCTGTTGATTTTTGGGAATAAAACCCTTGAAATTTGTCCGATAGGTATTCTTGATTCATGAAATTCTGCATCCGATCATTTGCTACAGTACATTGAATCTAAGGGTAAAAGGTAAGTGAAACTGGTTCCGCATTATTTTATTAACATGAGGAGGATTACGTTTATTCTTTTAAATTGAATAGTCGGCTGGACTAGCGGTACCAAAATTAATGTCATAGACATTGACACTCTCATTCAAAATAATCCGAGACGGCCTCGTTTATTCTTCATTCTCTTAAGCAAAAACCACTTCCTCGAACAAATTCAACATCGTTATTAAATTCCTCTACGTCGCCAGAACTGATAAAACACCTGCATCGCTTATCTCGCACGTGGCATTGTTTGTCGAAAAACCTATTAATGATTGCCCGATAACAACTTTTTATGAACAACTGAGCTAAAATTTCGATTAAATGTTCCATTAGTTAGCCGTTTTAAATTTCTCATACAAAATAAATTGGTGTATAAATAAAAATTTGCGCAAAACGTAACCTAGTAGTTTGCTCTTTGCACCTGTATTTCAAGCGAGAATCCCCCAATAGACGTGTACACTATGCTAATTTTAATTAGCTTAATTTTAATCGGAATAAATCGTCCATGTTAATCGTTAGCTAATAGTTTCTACATTGTTTGGCTCTTGGAAACTTGGAGGTCGGTATCGATTAGCGTCCTTTACGCAAAGGTAAATGCGAAAATCCGGATTCACCTTTAAATTCTCGTTACCATACGCAGGAAAACAGGGCATGGAAACGGCCGTAGATAAAACCGAAACATCTCCGCTTGACTGACGAGGTCGACGCTAATGGCGCAACCCTCTCATTAATTAAAACCTGTTATATTTTTGCGAATATACTTTCATTTTGGAAACATTAACAATATTACTGAGCGGTTTCCATTTTAATTATCTTGTGTTAGCAATCGATCTCATCGCACGCATCGAATATAAGATAAAATGGGGTTGAGAGCATCTTGGAAAGTTTACAAGTGCTTTTGTACCCAAGTTTCAAAATTCCACTTGAACGTTGAGAAAGTCCTAGTTACATCGTCCACATCCGTTCATCTGTCGGTTTATATACTTCGACGCTAAAATACTGTATCGCGACATTCGTATGCCGTATGAAATGCAAGTTTCTACCCCTTATCAAACAATCTACAATGTACGCGGGGTTGATCGAGAAGAGTAATTATTTTGATTCTTCAGCGCTACTTGAAGGTCTTCCGATGATTGATTTTCTGGGAGAAGGTTCGCAGGCACTTTTCTTAGGCGAACGTAATGAGACTGGATTAGCAGAATATAGGGGTGTTTGTACAGGGTGGCCAACTAAGAATGCGAGGTACTGTATCTGAGAATCTATCCATCGTAGAGGCTTGCGGTACAAAAATTTATTACTAAAACGGCCACGAGCAAAACCTGGAAAATATGTTTAAGTTTCTGAAATGACCGCTAGGGGGCTTAACTGCAATCTGTAATCTAAAGTCACTAGATATAGAAAATACCGCAATCATCCGCCATTTTTGGGCAAATTTGCTGCCAACTTAAAAAAATTGACAAATAAAATCTTCAAACTTCATAGTACTGTCATGTTTTATAAAAATATATATTGATATCTCCAAACAGGTGGCACAATCCCTAACATTAAAGTTACTAGAATCTGGTAACTTCCGCCATTTTTGGGCAAAAATCATGCGTTCTCTCTCTAACACACGAGCCCAATGGATTGCGGTACTTTCTATATTTAGTGACTTTACTGTAATCTAAAAAAGTGATGTTTCTGTGAATTCCGCTATATTAACCTAACAAAAAAATGTCCGGTCTTTGAAGTGACGATAATCTGAACAATTTTTCCTGTATCTCAAAAAATGAAGTGATGGGGGGTTTCCGTAAGGAACATCTTGTATCTTCGAAACGGCTGAGCCGATTTAAACAAACTCGGGTTAGTTCAAAAGAGCTACTCTTCAGCTACAAATATTATACTATTTGAAGTTTTGTTAGTTTCACATATCACCGCTTGAGGGCTATTTTCGACACTCCGACAGAAATGGTTAATTTTCTCAAAAAAATTAAATGCATTGGTTCGATTTTTTTTTCATGAAAAAGTAGCTAAATGATGCCTAAACAAGCTACCGAAAACAGCATGTCGATATCTTGATATATATACAGTGTGTCCCAAATCGGGTGGGATTGCATGGGTAACCTTTGTTATTATTAAAGATAGAGAATTGGCTAAATGGACAGTTTTGCAGTTTTGGATGCTTATTTAAAATTTCCTTATGGAAATTCAAAATGTCGCATAGGTTCCACGTAAATTCAAAAAAACTAAAATTGGTCATTTCCTTGAATGTCTTATATCATCGAAAGTATAAGAGATATAAAAAAAAGTTTTATATAAAAGTGACTGTCTTTGATACGCTTAATTTAGAATTGATGTCAAAAAAAAATTCAAGATGGCCACTTTTGAGGAACATTTACCAACTTCCTAAAGTTAAATGGGCGCCATATTGGATTTTTAGATTACTTGATAGATTTTTAAATTCTCTTTTCAACAAGCTATTATAACATAAGATTGAAAATAAGATACCAGTTATATTAACTGTGACGAATAAAAAAAAACAAAACAAAATCTATTCGAGGCAACAAAACAATGAAAATACTTAATTACACCAGATGTTTAAAATACTGGCCATTATTAGTGAAACACACTTCAAGACAGTTTAGTTTAGGCAACGTGTTGCCATTGATGATTATTATTATTATTATTGTAGTGGTAGCTACTTCCACTTTACTTTTATTTTTTAATTAAGTACTTACTTTTATAATTTAATGTACTGTACATAATTCGTGAATTGTGACCTGAGCAGCCAGCATAAACAAACCCTTCCTTCGAAACATACGTTGTCGAGAAAAATCCTTTAAGGAAGTTTATTGGAGAATTTGTAAATAATGGTGAGCAGTTAAAGATCCATCGAAGATTACCGGTCCAATTACATGACTTCCCATTATGCCATAAAATTCATTAATTAAAAAAAATATTACTTGATTTCGGCGTGAAACTACAACATGTAAGTTTTCCTGTGACGAGTAGTGTTCATAATGTCGATTTGAACACTTCGCAGTTAGAAAAATAAGATTCATCTGTCCATATACTTGGACTGGTAAAACTATTAGTTTCGATATTCTTGCGGATAAACCACCTACAAAATGTTACCTGGGACAATGCATCAATGGTAATACATTGTGTAAAATTAAGCGAAGTGTCTTGAAATGTCTTTAACTGGATAATGGCATGACTTTTTTCGAGGGGATAGTTTGTAGTTATACCACCATTTGTAGGTATGTAAGTATGGATAATAAGTCAATAAGTGATGTTATAAAAATCAAATTTTTCTAGACCTAATGCTTATATAAAATTTTGGAGGGAGTTGTAATGCCCAAACCCCCCCTCTCATGAGTGCGTCCCTGATTTTTTTAAACATCTGATGTAATTATTTTCATTGTTTTGTTGCCTCGAATAGATTTTGTTTTGTTTTTTTTTAATTCATCACAGCCTACTTGATTAAAATATAAAAACCGTTGATATAACTGGTATCTTATTTTCAATCTTATGTTATGATGGCTCGTTGAAAAGAGAATTAAAAAATCTATCAAGTAATCTAAAAATCCCATATAGCGCCTATTTAACTTTAGGAAGTTGGTAAATGTTCCTCAAAAGTAGCCATCTTGAATTTTTTTTTGACATCAATTCTAAATTAAACGTATCAAAGACAGTAACTTTTATATAAAACTTTTTTTATATCTCTTATACTTTCGATGATATAAGACATTCAAGGAAATGACCAATTTTAGTTTTTTTGAATTTACGTCGAACCTATGCGACATTTTGAATTTCCATAAGGAAATTTTAAATAAGCATCCAAAACTGCAAAACATTGCCCATTTAACCAATTCTCTATCTTTAATAATAACAAAGTTACCCGTGCAATCCCACCCGATTTGGGACACACTGTATATATATCAAGATATCGAGATGCTGTTTTCGGTAGCTTGTTTAGGCATCATTTAGCTACTTTTTCATGAAAAGAAAATCAAACCAACGCATTTAATTTTTTTGAGAAAATTAACCATTTCTGTCGGAATGTGGAAAAGAGCCCTCAAGTGGCGATATGTGAAACTAACAAAACTTCAAATATTATAATATTTGTAGCCGAAGAATAACTCTTTAACCCGAGTTTGTTCAAATCGGCTCTCGAAGATACAGGGTGTTCTTTACGGAAACCTTTGAATACCCCCCACCACTTCATTTTTAGAGATACAGGAAAAATTGTCAAACAAAAAAGGTTCAGATTATCGCCGTCTTCAAAGACATTTTTTTGTTAGGTTAATATAGCGGAATTCACAGAAATATCACTTTTTTGGATTCCAGATTGCAGTTACGCCCCCTAGCGGCCATTTCAGAAAATTAAACATATTTTCCAGGTTTTTCTCGTGGCCGTTTTAGTAATAACTTTTTTTACCGCAAGCCTCTACGATGGACAGGCTCCCAGATGCAGTACCTCGCATTCCTATTTGGCCACCTTGTACAGCAATTAAATCAAATATTGTAATGGGTATTAAATTTACACCCTTAAATCCCCTTCATAGTTTACTAAGTATCCTAACAAGATCGTCAGTATCTGTGCGAATTCTCGGCTTCCTGTTTTAGAAAGGGACGAACCTCGAAAACTTTAAACCTAAGGACTTCGGTTGTTTTCCCAACGAAATTGGTGAAAATGTCAATTTCGATCACGTTTGATCCTGCCTGTGGCTTGAATTTGTTATTACACGCGCCCCCTCTTCAACATCTGAACATTTTCCCATTATTTATTTAGATTGGAAAAGTTGGTCGTAGGCGGCGTTTCCATTGTAATTTGGATTGAAAGTAATTTAGATTTTATCTCTAGAAAAACAAGCTGTGGACAAATTGGATTAATTCCTGATGTTGTGTCAATAGTGGTTCGTGAACTGTAAGCGTTTGGACAGTTCGACAGGCACTTCAAATCCATCCCCTAGGCGCCAAGAAATTGTTATTTTTATGGAAATATGTCAAGTGTAAACTAAGTAGATGCCAAGGCGCCGTTTCCACCAGAGTCGTCAACCGTTGTGCGTCCACGTGAAGTGAACGTCCAGTAACTGACGAGTGTCGGCGCGTGCGGTTGTGTTCAGTGGTGTGCATGTGCTAAGGGTAAACTTCACACACACATTTCGCACGACGCCGCCGTCGAGATGCCACAGGGTCGCAAGGTACACGGCTTCTCTCAATCCAATTTATCGTATGTTTTGATGTGATTTGTTTTGTTCCTGTTTGAATGTCAAACATTGCATGCTTGTCGTCCGCCTTTTTTGGATCGCGTCGGACTCCAAACGAGTGCCAGCAGTGATTTAATTAAAAAAAAAGTGGCCGAAAATAGGCTAGCGACACCTGTTCCTATCATATTTTGATTCGCGACGAAACGCTCATCGGAACTCCACGCAATTTAAAAATCTCGTAAATTCGATCGCGAAAAACTACTCGGTCCCCCTTTTTTTAAAATGCGGGGTGATCGCTTTGCCCTTTTCTTCAATGTCGAAATCTCATTCGTGATGGCGAAATGTAAATTTCTGTTGGTGCAACGCTTTAATAAATTTAGTTCACGTACGCGCGCCATTAATTTAGACATTAAATAAAATAAATGATTTTGGTAGTTTAAGAAGTTATCTTCTTATGCTAATAATAGTTTTTGTTGTTTATTACATTTTCGAGTATCAATTATACATGGGGATTGTAATAATTTTTAATTGTACAGGGTGTTTCTACCTGAAGATAGCCCTTGGAAACCCATTGGTGCGTTTGTTGATCCAAATGGCATACTTGAAAGATACAATAGGCGACAGTAGAAGTTTTATTATGGAATTCCGGTGATTTTATATTATCAATAATTGTACCGCAATTATCAACAATAGCTTTAACAACACAAACTAGTTTTGCATTAGAACCGTTTTTTATGAAAAATACTTACGAGGAAAAATACCTTTGAAAGTGACGGACTTGTCGGAAGCACTTTTTCGTATTGTTGAAGTGAAGTGACTTTTAACGCATTAAAAATAAAAATAAATAAAAATTTGTGCGTTGTCGCCGTTCAGATTTCAATTCACGTTCAAAGTCAGGGGAGGGGGCACATGAAGAAAACTTCATGTCAAAATTGTGCGCCTCCCAATTTAACAAATAAATAAATTTTGACTGTTACAGTTTTTATTTTTTTCACTTTTTTACCTTTTGGTTAACTGAAAAGCGCATATGTTATTATGCGCTCTTCTATGAACCCAAAAACCCATTTTGCGCTATTAGTTTTCATTCGAGTTTACTTTTTGGAAAGCATACAATTGCAAGACCGTAAACGCAAAAAAAACAAAATTGTGCGCAATTAATTTTCTTTTATTTCATTTTTTTTGCTCTTTGATTAAGTGAAAAGCGCACAACTTCAGCGCCACCATGGTGCGAACTTCTGTTGAAATTATGCTCGTTTCTATTAACCAAAAAACCATAATTCGCGCTTTTAGTTTCCATTTTACTTTTGTACTTTGTGTTCTTCGATTAGTTAAAAAGCGCATAATTTCAAACAAGACAAAGATGCATTCTAATAGATTTTTATGGCGCGGATTTTTGTTGATATTATGCGCTGTTCAATGAACCAAAAAGTAAAACTTTGGTTTCCTCCCCCTTTTTTCTGAGGTCACGTGACGGCACAGTGCTGAGTTGTGATTGGCTGCGCCATATTGTGGCGGTCAGTTTGAATTTCCGGATATTCCGGCTATTTTGTTGCGGTAAGTTTGAATTTGTGTGGGGAATTTGAATTTGTTACTGTAATTGGCTGTGTCATTTTAAATATACAGGGTGTACTGATAGTTATATACAGGGTATTTGTGATGGGTGTTTTTGTACCGGTGCATCTACGTCGTTAACTGGTCGGCCATTTTGTTCCGATGAAACCAAATTGAATTGTGTGTCGATACGGTATATTTGAATTTAAATATACAGGATGTACACATAAAGTGTTCGGCCATTTTACTTCGGGGTGCCATAATGTCATAATTTTTCTCGCAATGTTTCTGTTTAAACGGAGAAAAAAGAACTTAAAATGATGTCAGTGGCGAGAGATTTATAGACTACTGTAATGGTGTGGTGTAATAAAAGTTAAACTTTGGATAAGAAAATGATACACTGTGAACGTATCTTCTTGTTATCAGTAGCAAGTGATATGTGTTGATGTGCGAGAATTTTGAAAATGAGTGGTGATCAGAGTGCGTATTTCCATTATGCGACTTTTATACGATTCATCGATCTGTCGGCGATATAAATCAAATCAAATACCGACACACGATTCAGTTTGGTCTCATTTCAACAAAATGACTAACCAGTTCTAGGACCAGTTAACTACCTATTGGTACCGGTACAAAAACGCCCATCACAATTACCCTGTATATAACTATCATTACACCCTGTATATTTAATGACAGTAACAAATTCAAATTTACAGCAACAAAATGGCCGACATCCGGAAATCACATCAAAAATTCAAACTTATCGCCACAAAATGGCGCAGCCAATTACAACTCGGCACTGTGCTGTCAGAAAAAAGGGAGAGGGAAGTGCTGGGCTTACACTACCCACTTTGAAGAACAAATCCGCTCTGCTTCGGTAGCAGCAACATTTAAATTAATTAAGGCGGTTCTGTTGCGACGCCGCACGACTTAATCGGATGCTGTTTACTGCTACTCATTTAACTAATTATTCTCACATCATTTGCGGAGATTCCACCATTCGCTAATTGAATTAGCATTGTTCATTGGAATGTTGGGATCAAGCGGCGGGTCCGCAATATCAGGCTGACAAACGCCTCGACCGGTTTTAAGCTGGTTTTCAATTAACATTGGACACCAAAATCATCGAGATAAGTAACTTCTAAAATACTAATCTGTCCTCGTCTTCTAAATCACAAGAGCTTTCGGACGCAACAAAAAATTGAAATCTTGACGGGAACGGTTGCGAACGGCGGATTAATTACAGCTTTCGTTTACGGTAGTGACCGCTTCAATTTCTAGATTCCGGGTGGTCGCCAGAACTAATAGAAAGATGGTTGCTTCGTTACAACTTTTTGGTAAAATGGGAATCAAATAATTTCAACAACAGAACCGGAATACTTCCCACTGAATTTTGATGGTGTAGTTATTTGTTAATTGTCAATTGACCAAAAAGCAATTTTTCTGCTAATAGTTTTCATTGTAGTCCACTTCTTTGCTTCTTGCGGATAATTTCAACAAGACAAATGGGCTAATGCAGCCCTGACTATTGTATATTTTTCATTTCCCCTTCGAAACAATTGATTGGTTACTGGGTCGGGGGTCACAGGATCAATCTTTGAAAATGCAAAGTTCACAAACGGAGCTGAATGGTATAAATGTCGTTCGGTGTAATCGCGAATCAATACAAATGCTCAGCTCTCAAATTGTATTAAGTGATCGAACGTTTTCTCAATCCGAAGTTACATTTTTATTGTCGCGAATTCGTTACGGGGGGCGGAAGGGCGACTTGGACGATTTTACCGCGTTCCGAAGTGTTTTATAAGAAATTATTAATTGTTTTGGTGCAATGCCAATGTGACACATAATGTTTGACGTCATCCGTTTAAAAATAACACATATTTTAATAAAGCGGTTACGCGTTTTGGAGAAGTGCGAATTTTCCCCTTCGTCCCATATAAATTATGCTCATGCTTCGGACTGAAAAATTAATTTTGGAATGCAGAATACGAACGTTTATGATTTAAATACACCTGCTAACATTTTTAAATTCCCTGAAAAATAATCTAGAAATTTTGATTTCGGTTCCCATCAGATACCAATATCGGGAAGAGTTGGGTTACATAATATATTATTCTTCAATATCATGAAATAATTAATATCCCAAACGAAGAAAAGCCTCGCATTTCTCCGGTGCTACTTTTAAAACTTTAATCCTTGAAGAGGACTCCCGTGATACTTTTTTTACAAGACCTTTTTTTCTCGACCATTATATGCATTCGATACTATTTACTCTAAAATTTCGTTGCGAATACTAACGCTAAACATTTTTGAGTGAGAATGTAATGTCGGGGGGGGGGGGGGGGGGGAGTAAACGAAAATTAGTTTGTCCCTCTTTCCACAACCATAATTATCACGAAATCGCACACCCATACGAATAAAAACCTCGTATTCGGGGGAGGGGGGGGGGGATTCCAGGCCCTCCGATGTTACGTTTTTACTTAAAACACCAAAATTTTGGCGCGTATGGTAACGCTAAACATTTTTGAGTGAGAATGTAGCATCGGGCGGTCTGGGGGGTATGGTCCAATTTAATTAAAATGTCAAAGAAATAATTAAATCATTCAATTAAATACGCCAAAATTTAATTGAGCAAACCAAATTTTACGAAATTAATTAAAATTCGGGAATAAATAATTATTCTCTTCTACCAACTACCGACCGCGTAGAGAACAAGGGTACAAAATTTAGTTCCTGTGTATCAAGACAATTTGTTTTGTCGTTTCCCCGGCGAAATTGGCGCATAAACAACGAAAAACAGAGCAAAACAGAGAGAGAGAGAGCTGCACAACATTGAGTTAACGTAAATTAAAGCAATATGTTTTCTTGCTTTGCCGACGAAATTAGTAAATAATAGAGTATTTTGCTCTACCAACCACCAACCAGAAGAAAATTAGGTTGGCAGACAATGCAATTTTTAATTTTGTTTTATAGCGAAAAGTCACGTTTACTCTCCGAAATAAATTTCATCGTTAACAGTTAAACATAAGTGGGATAAAACCCTTTTCAAAAAGCAAAGAAGCTTAAAACAGTCTCTTTAATCCACAAGGACCCCTTTTGTTCCCCCTCTCCTCCACAGGTGATTGTGAAAAGAATTATATTCTGTACAGATCAGATACACTTCATCTATTTGAAAATTCGAAAAGCTTCCATTGACGTTTCGGAAATGTAATGATCTTGCCCAGTTCCTTCTGCGCCGTTATTCTCGCTTGCTCTCTTATAACGGATGCGTATCTCGAGGGACCTACATAATTCATTCGTTTTGAAAGAGGCAGGCTCGCACTCCATCATTCTTAATTCATAGTCCCAAACTCGGTCGCCATTTTTAATTGTGCCCCCACGTTTGGGCGCCATTTCGTCTAACGATTTTACATCATCCTTTTCTTCGCATCGACGGCGTTTTAACGAACTTGAACTTTGGTACAAGTGTATTAAGACGCACCAAAGCAATTTATTATTAGTGTAGAAATTGACAATAAAACATCCTGCGTCGTAATCGCTCAGATAAAACCGGCGGAGGTTAATAACATCGTGCTTGTTTTCAAAAAAATTTGCGATCCTTTCGCAGACAAAAAGCATATTTAATCACGGAACCCCGACAACTTCCCGTCAATGATTTACGCCGGGGAAATTTATCGCGTTCAAAATTTCCGACGGAAGCGAAAGTTTCACGCCGCCCTCCGGCAAAAACGCGCTAATATACAAACTCTCCCTTTTGAGCGCCAATTAAAAATTCCTTATCCCTCTTTTGTTTACGTTTAAATTAAATGTAAAGCGTATAATGAAATTTTTAATAATTTTTCATTTGATTAGGACTGGCAGTTAGGCCCCTTGCGATTTCAATAAACGAAAAAAGCTCCGGATTAAAACAATAATACGAATTTTCGTACATACAAAACGTCAAAAGGAAAGCGTAGTTGTTGCCACCAGGTTTGGTAACCTTTTGATTCTTTGAGCTTTTTACATTTCCAGGCACTTCTAAAAATCGAAAAAATATACCAAAAGAATTACACGTAGAAACAGTGTGTCCCACGACGAATGTCCGCTATCTATATCTCCAAAAAGAGACCCCCTTTATATTATTTAATTTTTACATTTTACATGAAATTATACATTATACATTATAATGTAAAATAGTTTTCGCTGTAAGGCGAGTAACTTCGTCAGTCCATTAATACTTCCCAAAAGGCCATCGCTATGTGCGTTATGTTTTTCTTCACTAGAAGCATAAATCTATGGATAAAATTCCAAGGGAATGTCTCCATAAATAAGAAATTTGACATTGCGCATGCGCACATCGGATTTTACAATATGCGATATGTTTGCCTTTACACCCTGTCCTTAAAATTTCAGAAAATATCTACTAGATTTTCCATCGTACTGATCTATGCCAGTGTACAGAATCTGAAAATGTAAACTCATCGGCACGGTGCAACGCAAGTGACTTGGCGCGGTGCGTGAAATCGCCGAGTGCGACATCAACAAATAAAGAAGTTTAAACAAAATTCTATAAACCGATCAGACCCAATAGTGAATCGAAACCATCCCGGGAGACACAGGGACACATTAAAAACTTTCCCAGTCGATTAGGAGCGCAGTCACAAATATACGTACAGAAGAATTTTTTATATAAAGATAAGTAAGGAAATTGACAAGCAAAGAGACCAAGGAGGTTAATGCAATGAAAAAGGCTAAATACTTAGACCATAGAAACCAAAGACAGATAGAAGAACACCAAAGCCACAGGGACCACAAAGAGACCAAAAACTACAACAAATAGGAAATGTTAAAGGGACCATATGGTGCAGGTCAAGGAGATGGACTACAGGTAACAAAAAGTGGAAGAAGTGCCGACAGAAGTGACTACTTCTTTTTCTTTCACAATCCTTCGCTCCCCTTTTTTTGCTGCGATCTATTATTTAAAAAAACGCCCGCTACGGGGGTTCGAACTTGAGTGTCCATCATCGAAATGCGGCGGTTTGGCAGTTGCGTAACGCACCGTCCTAATAAATATTACTTCCAGCTCTTCTAGGGTTTACGAAACTCCTTATATGTCTAAAACTGATTATGAAGTTTCCGAAAAGCGTGAAATTTTCAAATGTTTCGAGGGTTTCCCATGTAACGGAAGCCCGCTAGCATTTTTTTCGATTTTTCTTAACATTTTCTAGGCACACGGGCCTAGGCGCATTCCAATGCCGTTTTTCTTGAAATTAAGGGTTGAGTGAGTGTTTAGGGTTGTGCGTAGATATAGATATACAAAGTGGTTTCATTACAGGAGGGTGTTTCGTAAGTCAATGTTTACCGGATGCGTCATTGGCCATTTAATTGGCGTCCGTCTAGCACGATAAATTAATAGGTTTTACGTGATTTGATGATTTGAATCCGCTCGTAAATCAGGAGAACCACTAAGTTGCAGATTTTAACGTCCCAGGTTCCTGATTTTGGTTTTTCTAAACGTATGAACGTATGGTCGCTGGAAGCAATTAGCGCCATTTTGTAGGCGTGTTTTGTAAAATTAAGAAAGTAGGGATGAAATTTTATCTTTCACGGTAAGTACTCTAATTAAAGGTCCCAACGAAAGCAACTATATTCTACCAATTACCACTCTTCTCTCTTACCGCTTATCAAAATTGAGGGGAGGGGGGGGGGGGGGAGGTGGGTCAGAAATTGGTTTTAATTTTTAAATTAAATGTTGCGACGAAATGAACTTTTCTATCAACTACACACTGGCACTGGGCACTGCCTGTATTCCTCACGGTACTCTAATGAAAGGAATGGACTTTCGCCAACCATCGCTTTCCTCCACGACCTATTATCGGGATCAGTTATAATCGGGGGATAAAAACTGCCTTCATGCAGATTATTTAGTGAAAATAAAATAGAATTAACACAGTGCGTATATTTATGGATGATGGGCTCCGACCTTAGGACGACATTTTGATTGTCATCAAAATTGGTGAATTGGAAGTAATTACATATTACATATTAATTATAGGTCTCGTAGATATTGGGCCAAAGTTCGCAACTTTGTAAACATTTTCGATTAAACGAGAATTTCCATTAGAGACGAAAGCTGCTCCTTTCAAAACCGTTTTTCGCTTCAATTGCTTGTCGGATTGGCGTCGCGTAGTAGGCACTTTTCCTAATTTGTAATTTCCTAATAGGAATCAAACACGCAGTTTGGCACTGCCTAATCGTTCAATAAACTTAATTACTTAAATGTAGGTTCGAGTCCGATCGAGAATAATTGTTTAGTTGTTCCATTTACCAGTTTGTGATCTTTCGTTCTCCATCGTCGCCCCGTGCAAATATCCGTGAGACGGAATTTCTCCCTGATTAGGTAGTTTGTGCGATCAATATACTCCCAAAATCCTCCGCAAATTAGCGCCGACCGCAGCACTCGATCGAGCCGTAGTTTCGCTGACAAAATCGTGTCCCAATTATCCTGTACCGTGCACGAGCAGGTACTTTAGGTATTATGGCGCGTCAAATTGGAAAAGGCGATTGAAACATCCTCGTTTAACAATTTTATAAACTACCTACCGTAGCGATATTTTATGATTTTTGCGTGGAGGTGCGGTGTAAATTTAATTGCAATTAACGTGCTCAAATTCGTAACATGTAGATTTATAAACACGATTCAATTTGCTTATATTGCAAAGAAACAGCTCTAGAACATTCTCGAAAAAACACATATGTCTCTCATGTCTTTATTCTTTATCGACCTGATGGCGCCCCGATGTCGCTCTGGAATATTCTTTACAATGCTTTATAGTTTGCATATTTATGACAAAGTAGTTATTGCTAACTTCACGATAATTATACGATTTTGCTTTTTGGTTGTGCTCCGCATCTCTGAATGAATATTGCTCTACATAATAATTAAAACCTTTAAAAAATTGTCTTGTTTCTTTTCGGGCAAAAATATTGCTGTGGCCCCACGTGGGGCGCCAAATAAATAATGATATGGGCAATAGTACACAATTTAGTTTTTTTCTTTTTCAAATTTCCCAAGAAAATCCTAGCATTGATTTTATCAACTCAAAATTCCATGCGTAAAAATTTCTTGCACACTGCATTATTTTACTAACAGGAGGACGATTACATTTCTTTTTTTTTAATTGAATAGCCGACTAGACTACCGGTACCAAAATTAGCGCAACATACATTTACGCTCTTTTTCAAAATAACCCGAGACAGCTTTCTTTACTCTTCATTCTGCCTATGTAATCAAAACCCACTTCCTTTAACCATTTCGTCATTAACTCGAGCACACTCGAAATGTTTCTGCGTTTCCAAAACTGATAAAACACCTGCATCGCTTATCTCGCACGTGACATTGTTTGTTCAAAAATCCAATTCTTGTCAATTATCAACACCTGACCAGATAAAACTTTAAACTCTCGTTTTGATTAAAGTTCCCTTAGTTACCCGTTTTAAGATTTTATCATAGAAACTATATAAATAGATTTAAATGAATTAAACAATTACCGACTAAATTTACAATAAAAAACTAGCATTAATAACAATTCAAGTTTTATAACAACACGTATTTTTACACTACAAGGTGGCTCGCTCTCATCTTCGGCCTTGTTTCAACCTAAAGAATGCCGAAACGTTGATTCATAGAAATCGATCGCAAATTTACTGAATCATAGGCGTGGATCTGCCCATTAGAAATCAGTTGCAAGACTAAAAGGTCTCTTAAATTCATCCCAGACTGAGTAATCGTAAATCATAGGTGTCGGTTGAATTGAGGAAGCTGTCAAATATCAAAAGCCGACTACAAAGGACGCGTTCAATCGTAATCGTCGATCTACAAAATTCTCTGACCAGCACCAATTTTGCATTGAGTAAATTCAATTAAATATACGAAAAGGTAATCACATAAGTTAAGATTGAAATTATCGCTACCAGTAGCGGAGTAAATATTTTTATAAAAGGGGTCTCAGAATTTTTACAATTTCTGGAAGTTAGCAGAAGCCTTTAAGAAAATTAATTCAAGATACTTCAGAAAGTACATCAGTTCAAACAGACATCATGTACTCGCAAGAAAGCCTTGGAAGCTTAAAAATGCAAGAAGAGAACTTTGAAGGGGGTGAAGAAAGGCAGCAGAAAGGAGCAACACCGAGCATGTGAAGAAGCCATAATCCAGCAAAATCCAGTAATATTCAAGGAGAAATACAGCCACTGGCGAAAATGATGAGGACATTGCCTATCGAAGGTAAAAAAGTGGAGGAGAATATCCAAGGAGTCAGGAGAGAATAGAGGAAATGTGTGTGCACCTGCGCAGTGATCGCATTGAAATTCACTACGACAGTCGGAAGAGTTATGGCCGAATTTTTGGCAATTAAAGCATCGCACGATCCGAATATGGTTTTGTATACGGCAGGCATTCCATCCGACGGCTAGCGGCTAGCGAAGAGATGCTTCCGAGGAGCGGGAGGGTCGCGACAGGGTGTCTCTATGCTACCATGCTGCTAAACGCTACTGAGACACAGAAACAGAGAGGTTCCCCGTTTTTGTCCTACACAGGAAACTTACTACTGCTAGGCAAATGCGATAGTGAGCAAACGAAAGAATAGTAAAAGTGGACTATCAATAACGTCCAATCGTAGCTCGAACATTCAACATCTCGTGCAACGTTCCCTTGTCAACAACATATCGAAGCGATGGCTATTTTTTAAGACCAACGCCTTTGACGCAAAGCAGAAAATTGCCATATTGCGTGAAGGTGGTTACAAATGCTCATAAATAAAGCGGACAAGTATCAATTTTTCAATTAAATTTACATTTACCATTAAAGCCGTCATTCGACGACAAATGGGAGGTTATTATCGACCTGTTGATGGCGACACGCTTGAATGATGGCATTTTCTAAGGAAAGCCTTCGCAATCAATCTCCCTTATTGTCCTCATATTTTTTTGTAAGAGAATATACGAAGAATGGGAGAGTTGATTCGGAAGAGAAATGTCGAAAGAATGAAGCTTAATTTTCACTCCAGCTGTTCTCTATAATCAAATGTCGCCTACAGAAGGTCTCCCACGCGAAGGAGGAGAAGAGTCTTTTATGATCGATTCGTTCTTTTCTTATTTTCGAAGTAAATATTTGCTGTTGCTAACTTAACCGAGGCGTGGAAAACCGGAGATATCGTTCGACTTTCGTAGCTGCGCCGCCTCACCTCCTCACGAGCCAATTTTTGACCCACTGAACCCGACCCATATTTTTCCAATTTCGGAAAACCGAAAGGTGCCGCTGAATGGAATTCGACACTCGGGGCCCATTTTCGGTGCGGAAATGAAATTATTACGAAAGACCGGACAAATGGCACTTATTAATAATAAAATGAATTCCAATAAAGCTCGACATCGCATCAGATAATTGGAAAATATTACTATAAAGCTTCGGCATTAAGCATACAATACGGCCGGGAGGATATCGATCCCTTTTCTGCCCGCGTAAGTATCACGTAACATGATTTGTTATACGATTCTCTCCGAGGGAACGGCGTGTTTTTGTTTTAATCTACGAAAAATCCGAAACCTTTGCCAATTCCCGGTATCGCATTTCCAAATATTTGGGCTTCATCGGAAACGGCGGAAAAACTCGTACGCCAAGGGAAATCTCGTTAATGTCGGCAATTTGCTAAATTCATAATTAATCTTTAACGTTGCTGGTTTGGAGTTTCGTGTTATAAGATGTCAGTGTGATGTGGGTCATAATGATATTCATCACGTTCATTTGAGACCTTCGTTAGGTTGGTAATTTCCAGAAAAGTCTTAAAGAACTATGTTGTAGTCATAAAGGGCGTATTTTCCGTAATTACAATAATTTTTTTATTTTTCATTTGCCTATTATATCTGTCATATGAGATATATAAAGCAGGCTATGAAGTTACAGCCCTTAGAATTTTTTTTCGAAATTGGTTTCTAGTCTGTAACTTTTGATTGAGAAGTCTAATCGAAAAAGTGCGAATTGTTTTGGATTCTACGCACCCAAATTAATAAGAAACAGTGTTTTCCCGAGAAATTTTGGTGTGGTCGATTTTTGGTAAAAAAGGAAGGTTAAGTATTCAAATACTATGCGAAGTATTCGAATACTAAATATTTGTGAAAGTAAGTAATAAAATTATATATGCACCTCAGGCATTAGTCGATATTTAACCCTAGGGCGACTTATAATCTCGGCATAATTATCGCCTTAATACCCTTGATGCATAAATCTTTTCAGTTAATAGCACTCTTCACTCGACTACGTGGACAGAGACAGGGACGAACAGACGGAAACGGACTGATGGGTGTGTCCACTTTGAAAACGTTCAGAAATGTGTAGGCAAAGTTGGTAATTAAAATTCGTCACAAAGAACGCAAACTTGATGAATTTCGAAATTTGTAAAACCCAATTTTGAAATCAAAATAATAATTTGAGAGTAATCCCAACCGCCTCCACAATTTCTGCGGATGAGTCTCGATCTACTTTTTATACAAAATGAAAAATTGTCGACTTAGCTGTTTACGTAAGGCATTGATGTGGAAGGACGTTCTGATGAGCAAAGATTTTTCAAGTGTAAGTCTTCGCACGCTTTACACGTAAATTGCTCAATCATTTATTCTCGTTAAAGTATATTCTTGTTAGCGAAGCGTTCACATTTTTATAAACGCCCTTTTGGATAGTGGAAGGGTCGATCTTTTTGCGTGCGGTTTTTTATGTTAATGCATTCGGGCGATGAAAATTTATAATTGCCAGGGTGATTAATTAAAGTTCAAGGCCGTCGCGGTGGGTTTATATTTGGATTGGATGGATCGCTGCAATGTGTTCGCTAAATATTTATTTTGTAGATGGGTTGATAAGAAAGTTGACGCGTAGTTTTTCTTAGTGTGGAGTACACATGCAACGTTTATCGCTCCGGGAATCTCCTGTAAAGGGATTCATGCGGTGGGTGGTTAGAACCGTTTGTTACCGCTTGAATTGAGGACGTCGTCGATTCGTGTAAAAAGCAGCCGACTTTCCAAGTTATAAAGATTTTGTATGGCCTCAGCGAAAATTAAAAGTCAATACCTACCGAAAGTTCGCATTTTTTTATAGGTCGATATTAACAGACAAAGAAAGAAGGTTGGTTGCGATGTTTTATCTTAAAAAGACGTGATTTTTTTGGTGCAGAAATGTGAACGCATTGTTTCTGATCGTTAAAAAAGTAGTTGAAACGGGCAAATACGCCAAAACCCTTAATTTTATCCTACCTGACAGCCTTTTTCTTAAGAACTCGAGGCTGTCTTGAAGTAGCAATTTATCATTCAATTCCTACCGCATTCGTGCAACTCGCCGACAATTCCCTTACGTCGATTATGCTTTCAAACAGCTTTACTATTCGTGGCATTACCCACCACCTAGCAAACAATAAATACTTTTCAATGTGTCGTGCTTTAATAAATGACGATTAAAATTTGTCTTACTGTTTGTGGCATTACGCTCAGGCTGCCGGTAATATCCCTCAATGTGACATGTTTTAAGATACGTCGCTTAAAGTTATGCTTTTCGTAATAGGTGGCGCTATTAATTGCAGCGTAATTACACTGATAGCAGCTGAATTTATTCAAAACGGAGTTGCACTTCTTTGCACACTTAGAGGAGAGGAGTGCTTCTGACCACAGTAGACAAACTCAATTAGAAAAAAAAATTCGACACTTCATAAAAGTTCCCGCAGTAGATCGTGTTTTTGTATGCGTAACTGTGGTCGTTAATTTGGGATTGAACGCAATCTCCATCATGGTACATATTTAAATTGCAGTCGATGCGATTTTGTTTAAGAATTATTTGTTGCTTAATTTTGTTTAGATAATCGCCTAGTAGGACATTTAGAAATCATGTTTTGTTAAAGTTATCTCATTTAAATCCGGTCATTGCGATAAGAAATTTGCTATTTGTTTCAAGATAATAAAACATAGGTGTTCTGTATTCGAAGATGACGCAATAATTTGTTAAAGAAGGAGGAATGAATTAAATAGACGAAGCAAACCGGAAACGAAGCTTGTTTGGTGGTGGTTTTACTTTTATTCGACGTACGTCAATCGTTGTATCTATACACGCAATTTTCTTCATTAAACATTTTTCACCGCTACTTCACACGGCACAACACTCAAACCTGTTGAACCAAAAGGCAGCTACAAATATGAGACCATCATCCTTCCACTTCCAAGCTGCTAAACGTGCACAAATTGCCAGTAGAACTACGTAGTTGGTCGTCATTATTTTTTTCTCGTAAATGTTCACCACTTTTAAATGCCCTGAATATGAATTAATAATACAAAATTGATACACCAGAAAATCCTACTGGAGAAATCCAGTTTCCGATAAATTTTACCGATTAGGGCGTTATGCGTTCTGTACAGTTGCACCATCCTGTTGAAACCAACAGTTTCTAACTTTTCTTTTTTTGCCGGCCATATAAACAAATTGAGTTGATGATTTCTCCGAAACGAAACATTGTTATTTGGTACAATTTCGATCATATTTTAATTTCAAGTTATTTTGATTTTATTTAGAACTCGCAGCCCTAGGACACCTTGTTTTCTTGAATGGGACATACACTCGGTTTCGGCGGCTACGTCGCCTCGCCCCGCGCACCCGGTCCACTACATATACCACCTATCAGTCAATGTTCTCTTATACGTTCTGTTTTGGCGGCTGCGCCTCCTCACCTCGCACTACCCAGCGAACGCATATCGATTATTTATATAGAACCCTCCACGGCCATACGTCCAACCATTTGGCAAAGTTCCATGGCAATCACGTCATCCACTTAGGTAGATATGAGGAGCATACATACATCAAACATTCATTTTTATTTATATAAATTATTTATTTATTTATGTGTAATTTTGTTTAAATAATCGTTTTTTAATTTGTTTATTTTATTACTCATTTACTTTATTCTTCACGTGTAATTTTTTGTAAAAGTTTATTTCTTGTTATCTCCGGTCGTTGCGATAAGAAGTTTTGTTATCTCTGCGTTTTATAGTGGAAATGGTAATTCCTTAAAGACCGGAATCAAAAGCGTGTACGTTTCTTTACGCTATTTTTATTCGGGCAGTCCACCCTAGTTGTTTTGTTGCCGGTTTCGAAGTAAAATGTGTAGAAGTTAAGCAGTATTAATAAAAGAGTTTTGTTATCGTGAAGTTTGTGGAAAGTTTCTGAAACGGTTTGTCCGTATTCAGAAAAACTTACGGTGTGGGTTCTCTGCTTAGTGAAAGTTAAAAGATTCTGCCGTCCGAACAGCCACCGAGAATTTGTTCATGATCCCAGATTTTGTTATCATGTTCACTGTTATCAAGAACAAATGAAATTCATAAGCTGTTAGCGTTTGTGCGAGTTTAGTATGTTCATATCGCAAACTTTGTACGACCAGGGGCATATTTCATAAACCAACTTTGCGAATTTTCACTTGTCACTTTGCAATTCCATAATTTTAAAGTGCAAAGATTATCTATTTCATAAAATATTTTAATCAACGTAGCGTTTGGTGTGCTATTCATCTCTACTTTACATATTTTGAGTGTTATCACGTGTCAAAATAGTCTTTATGGACCCAAATATTATTAGAAAAATGCATAGTGACAAGTGAAAAGCTGCAAAGTTTATTGAAATTAGATTTTTTTTAAAAAATTGTAAGTAGTTTAAAATTTTTTGATTTTTTAATAATCGACCTTCTGCGTGCGGGGAATTATATCTCAACAAGCTTTGTAAGCTTCTCTTTCTTGCAAGGGTTTTGTTTTAATTGTTTCATGTGTTTCGGAATAAATTTTCCTTATTGCCAATTACCTAATTAAGTCTGCGTCAGATTTTTCTTGTCGTGTCGAAGAATTGCGTCAGGTGTTAATGAAAATTTGTGTAGTTAATTCTTTGGCATTTTCGTTGAGCGAAGCCACCGAGTCTCTCAAATTGAGAAATGTGTAGTCAATATTGGAATTTTTCTTATAGAAGATGTCGGATGTGTACGAGGGGCGATTATAAAATTCTAAGTTTCAATTTTGATTTGTTTTGATCTAACTGGACAGGTGTTTTGTGGGTGGCGTAGTGACCGCATATCTTGTCTTTCGCGTAAGTTAACACGTGTGCATTTTATCGATCGACGACGCTTTAATTTGCTAGGAAGGGAGGAGAGAAAAAGAGAAAAATGGTTTTAAATAGCAATGGAAGACGTTGATCGTTGCTTTTTTTGTGGTGGAGGTTTTTGGTGTGTCGCAGTTTATAGAATGCTTGAGATTTTTCTTACGCCGTTTAATGTGAATGTTTCAGTCGAATTTAAGAATCGGTTGCTTTTTCTGTTTGTTTCTACTTACCTACAAAAATTCAGTTGCAACGCACCACCCCAGCACTTCAAAATTGAAACATAAACAAATGCAAGAAACAAAATAAATACAGAACGCGAAGTTTGGAAGAATAATCAAAAGGGGTAAGGTTAAATCCTCAACCACATACTCTTTTTCTACGTGCTACTGCCTACTTTTGGTTTTTAGTATTCGAAGTAGCCAACTGTTTACGTCATATTTAACAAACAGGTGTTAATTATTGCTTTAGGTACGTGACATTACTATGTGCACAAGCAAAAAAAAAGAAATTGCTTTTAACCGCTCTCTACGAACGCTCAAACTTAATTTGCTACAAATTGACGTCTCTTTGATATTGCCCCGCCAGAAATAAACTTCTAATTGCCCAAAAATGTATACAGAACTGATTTAATAATGTTACAAACATCAAATTTTCAGTACCGGAGACAAAATGTGATTAGACCCTAATGGAGTGGATTGAACGGGGCAATTTAACTTTAATTTAATTAATTATCGCGCACAATTTATTCCTCGCTAAACAACGTCGTTTGTTTACAGGAGCAGGCGTTAGATGCCAAACAGCAGGCTGTCTCTCCCGAGGACACGGAGGACCTGTCGCCGCTGCCCGCCCACACGCAGCAGCCGGTCAGGCGGCGCGGCGGAATCTCCGCCGAGCCCGTTACGGAGGAGGACGCGACGAGCTACGTGAAAAAGGTCGTGCCGAAGGACTACAAGACGATGGCCGCACTGTCGAAGGCTATCGCGAAGAACGTGCTCTTCTCGCATTTGGACGAGAACGAGCGGTCGGACATTTTCGACGCCATGTTCCCCGTCAACTGCCTGCCCGGCGAACCAATTATACAACAGGGTGACGAGGGGGATAATTTTTATGTCATCGATCAAGGAGAAGTCGAGGTAGGTACAGAGAAGGGAGACTGGAGAATATGCATACACACCTGAACAACTTTTTTATTCACCTTTTTTATGAAAGAAAAAATATCCAACAATAAGTGAACCCTTGAATTTGGCAGATTGATAATTGAAATTATGGTATAAAATTTAGCTTCTCGAACCAAATTTTCATACCGAAAATCTAAATTCCCTTCCAATTGGAATCTTGCGATTTCTCCTCGATTCAGAGTTGGACTGGGTCAAGCATAGAGTGACCCAGTGATCCGGTGACCCAGTTAGTTTACTGACCCAGTGACCCGGTGACCCAGTTGACCCGGTGACCCAGTTTGACCCGGTGACCCAGCTTGACCCAGTGACCCAGCTTTACTCAGTGACCCGTCTTGACCCGGTGGCTCAGTAATTAAATTATTGTTAGGTATCCAAAACAATTTCAAGTAACTTTTAATTTAAAAAAAAACTTCTTTAATAATATTCGGCAACAAGCACGTAGCCCAATTTCATTCAAGAGAACTAATACCTAAAAAAATCAAATGCATTTGTTTATAGTTTGTAGTCAAGTAGTCAATGAAAGTATTTAGAGAAAAGATTTATTTGGATTAAGCTAACTAGTAGAAACAAGTTAAAAAGTAATCGTAAACGATTTACATAAAGCGCATTTCCACTTGCATTCATTTTCCATTTGTAAGATGCAACTTCTGTTAAAATCGTAAAAATCCGGCCACAAATATGAAAGATAACGTTGCACATGGGCAATCCATTTTTGACGTGCTACTTCAATTTCAGTTTATGAGAAGAATTTTATTTCAATGCTTTTCTAAATAAGAAAGTTGGAACTGCGCATGCGCAAACCTAAATTTTGAAACTAATGTTAGATTTTCCTTTGTTCCAAGCGCCTAAAGTATCAAATTTCACTTAAATGCTTCCATAGATAAAAAAAGTTGGCACTGCGCATGCGCAAAATAAAATTTTGAAACTGGCGCTAGATTTTCCTTTATTCCAAGTGCCTATGTATCAAATTTCATTTAAATTCTTCCATAAATAAAAAGTTGGCACTGCGCATGCGCAAAACCAAATTTTGAAATTGGCGTTTGATTTTCCTTTATTCCAAGTGCCTATGTATCAAATTTCATTCAAATACTTTTATAAGTAAAAAAAGTTTGCAATTCGGTTTATAAATGGTCGAGATGCGAAAAGGGCACTGTGAATTTTGAATCGATTCGATTCAACTTTGGGCATTGCGTATTATATGGCTAAAGCTATGCCCATATTGAATTTCATGCAATTCAGTTCATAACTAACGGAGATGTAAAAGCGATCGAACATTTATAAACAAAGTTATTGTTCACACGGACAGATAGATGAACAGACAGACAAAGGAACAGACGGACAGACCAGCATGCAGACGACAGATAGCAATGCAAAATTATAAACGATCTCTAGGATCGTTAATAAACGGCAAAAGTGTAAAATTATGGAACATGTAAAAAACGGTTTTTTGTTTTTTTTTACAATAACTTTTTTTGTAAGCGGTACAGAAAAATTTCCTTCCTTGGTACAAGACTCGACACCATAACGAACCAAATAGCGAAAAAAGTAGAACAATAGCTCTTAAGATAAAAAACTAGTAGCGTCGCAAAACGAGCGGACGGACGGACGGACGGACAAAGTGGCCACAATAGCGCATTTTTTTTTATTTTTGTGGAAATGCGCTAAAAAATTAAATGTGAATGAACACCTGTAAGCAAACTGGTAAGCCCTGAAGCAAAGAAATAACAGTATTCTAATACAATTCGGGACATGAAAAGTTTTTTACGGCAGTATTAAAGCAAACATCACAGAAATGGCAGTTGTCAAGCAATCAAGTATTATTTTCAACAAACCAGCATTTCATTTATTTCATAATCTGTACACTTGAACCGAGGGCACTGACTTAACTGCGTTATTCGATCAAACTAGGTGACTGGGTCGAATTGGGTCCCCGGGTGAAATTGGGTCGCTGGGTCAAGTTGGGTCACTGGGTCAAACTGGGTCACTGGATCAAACTGGGTCTAACTGAAAAGTGTATGACGTGACCCAGCGACCCAGTTTAATTTAGTGACCCAGTTGACCCAGTGACCCAGTTCAACTCTGCCTCGATTACTGAGAGAATTCATCTGTTAATTTTTATCATCTCTGAATGATGCCTATTGACCTGTTTTCCACGCCCACAATGGCGAATTATTTTACAATTTTTTATTGGGTAATATCTACCAATCCTAAACTGCTCATTATGAGTTCATTAATGTAATAGAATATCCCCATTAAAAGCGAAATCTAAAAAATGTGAATTGTGCAATTTTAGGTGTACATCAATAACGAATTGGTAACGACGATTAGTGAAGCGGGCAGCTTCGGCGAGCTGGCATTAATCTACGGTACGCCGAGAGCCGCGACGGTTAAAGCAAAGACTGACGTTAAATTATGGGGCATCGATAGAGATTCGTATCGGCGCATTCTAATGGGCTCAACGATAAGGAAACGAAAAATGTACGAGGAGTTCCTGTCGAGGGTGTCGATTCTCGAAAATTTGGACAAGTGGGAACGTCTCACCGTCGCCGACGCGCTGGAGCCGGCCAGCTTCGAGGATAAGGAGACGATCGTGCGGCAGGGCGAGCCCGGCGATGACTTTTACATTATAGTCGAAGGCCAGGCTTTAGTTATGCAAAATAGGGCCGAAGGTGAGGACGCCACCGAAGTGGGAAGGTTAGGTCCGGGCGATTACTTCGGGGAGATCGCTTTGTTGCTCGACAGACCGCGTGCCGCAACCGTCGTTGCTACTGCTCCACTGAAATGTGTCAAGCTGGATAGGGCGCGGTAAGATACCTTGAATTTATTTTACTTAAACTAGCAGTCCGAGCAAAATACATAGTAACGAAAAGTATATCATGTTACTTATTTGTTGCTAAACCACCTTACCTGCATCACTTGTTTGAATAAAAGTGCCCAATTCTTGACAGAACCAGAAAACCGCTCTTTTGAAAGAGTGTCTTCAACAAAGTGGTAAGTAGGGAAAGCACGTTTCCCAAGAAAGTGTATTATTTTCCAATGTAGAATAAAAATATTCAGTAAAAAGTGTAGATTTCTATTTGAAACTGTTGTGTGAAAATGTGCATAGCATCATTAAACCCCTCCATGGTAAGAAATGTAAATAATTTTTTTATATCCCTGCTAGTTTCTGAAATAATTGACTGCCTCAAGATAAATGGAACACGCTGTATATAAGTTAATTAAATGACATTCAAATATAAGATTATAGACCTGGTAATCGCAACTCACAAAATAAATGACCTGGTCGAGCAGCCTAGGCCGAACCCCCCCACTTAAAAAAATAGTTTCTTCAAAACTCCGCACGGTACCATCGCTTCGCCTTTTATTGAGCGAAGTACCTAATCGAATTTTTGACATGGATGTTCAATTTGCTTTTATAGAAGTACACAAAGTTAACATTTTACAAAAATTAAATTTGCGCTTGCGCATGCGCACGCGCTGCTTTTGACATGTCTGCATCTTCAACTACACAAATAGGGCCGACTGGCCGAAAATTAGCGTAAAAAGATGTGCACGCTCTTGAACCGTCACGAAATTAGCAGCTCCCTTGTTGTGTCTAGTATTTAAGGAAACACCACTTCTATTATACCATAAATTCTTTAAGAATTTTCCGGTAAATCGCCAATCACGGCGGTAGTCGCCAAACGCCACTTCTCCAACATGAAACATAAAAATGCGATACCACTGGAATAGATCGGGTAGTAATTGCTGAGCATGGAAATCAAAACAGATAATAGAATCCGAGTTTTCACCTAAATTCAGCACGAAAATCTCTCTGTTCTGGAATAAAGTTTCAAGGTATTTATTTGTCTGTTATACACATATCTGGGATTGTGAACAGATAATAAGCTGAAGGCAGGTACCTCAGATGAAACTGGCCTGGTAGGCAGCCTGAAGGGCGTACTGCTTCAAAGCGTCGCTAGTTGAAAGGACACTGTATATTTCGTGCCTTCGTTCTATCGCCAGTGTGGTTCTGCAGGCCGAACAGGCGCTTTTAAAGTTTTACACTAGGACTAGGTACCGGGTGACCCAATAAGACTGTTCCTCGGCCATATCTCGGGAACCGTTCGTCGTATGACAAGGGTAAAAAAAATTATTGGGTTAATCGGTTATGAAGAATGGCTGAAAACTATTTTCAAGTTCTAAAAATGACCACCAGAGGGCGTAACTGCCATCTTAAATTTTAAAATTGCATTTTCTTTTAATTTCTCATAATAAACTAAACATTCGTTTTTCACATTTTTAAAGAGAACCAGTTTATCTACCATTTTCGTAAAAACAAAAACTCAGTTATTTCAAAAACAAAGATGCCATGGGGCGTTCATTTGTTTTTGCAATAACCTGCTTTAACTTCTTAACGATTTGAGCATTCCTTGGGCAATAAGAATCAACCAAAATATAGTTGAATCCTTCTCCGCCAGGGGGCTAGTTTTGACACTATGATCCAAAATCCTAAAAAAATCAAATGGAATCATATGACTTTGACGTTTTTGAAAATCTCGGTCCTAAGCCCAAATATTGGTAAAATGAGCTTAATTAATTAATTAATAAAAATGCTTAAATTGTATTTTAAATAAAAATTTTTACGTATTTCCGGTATTTGGTGATGGCGCGAAAGATTGTTTGGAACCCTACACTTTTAGGTAGGTCTCGGAAAATTAAACAAATGAAACACGATGCATTATAAAATAATAACAGTCGTAATTTGTAAATTATTCTGCTGTGTTTACATTCAGAAAGTGCAGTTTTTTTAATTTGTAATCTTTTCTCAAATGCCGATTTCAAACCAAGAAGCATTTAATATGCTGGCGGCGATGGTTTGTGGTTGATTCGGATAGCGCAAATAGAAGATGTGGGCAGCGATGATACTCAAAATATATCGCCAGCATATTAAATGCTTCTTGGTTAAAAATCGGCATTTTAGAAAAGATTACAAATTCAAAAAACTGCACTTTCTGAATGTAAAACACAGCAGAATAATTTACAAAATACAGTTGTTATTATTTTATAATGCATAGTGTTTCATTTGTTTAATTTTCCAAGGCCTACCTAAAAATGTAGGGTGCTTTTCTTTCGCGCCATCGACAAATACCAAAAATACGTAAAAAGTAAATTTAAAATACAATTTAAGCATTTTTATTTATTAATTAATCTCATTTTCCCAATATTCGAGGTTAGGAACGAGATTTTGAAAAACGGTTTTCACTGGCCTCTTTGGATGTTATTTGGCTACTTTTATGTCATTCCGTTTGATTTTTTTAATTTTGGGTCATAGTATCAAAACTAGCCCCCTGGCGGAGAAGGATTCAACTAAATGAACTATATTTTGGTTGATTCTCATTGCCCAAGGAATGCTGATTTCAACCATACCAAATTTGTTAAAATCGGTTAAACGGTTAAGAAGTTAAAGCTGGTCATTGCAAAAACAATTGAACGCCCCACACCATCTTTGTTTTTGAAATAAATGAGTTTGTTTTTACGAAAATGATAGATAAACTGGTTCTCTTTAAAAATGTAAAAAAAAATTTGTTAAGTTTTTTTATGCGAAATTGAAAGAAAATGCAATTTTAAAATTTAAGATGGCAGTTACGTCCTCTGTTGGTCAATTTTTGATCTTGAAAATATTTTCCAGCGATTCTTCATGATCGATTTACCGAATAATTTTTTTTACCCCGGTTCTCGAGATATGGCCGAGGAACAGTCTTATTGGGTCACCCAGTACAGGGAAATTTTTTATGGTCTAGTATCTAGTTACATTTTACAACAAACCCTAATTAATTACCTGATCCCTCCATAAAAGATATAAAAGGTTGGCAGCAAGCCAGACACTGGATTTAGAGTCGGTATTGGGGTTGAGAGTGGAGTCAGGGGTTAATCCTCTCCATTCCTTTTTATCCCTAATTAGCAGTTTGCCTGTTTTGTTCATGGCGAGAGGTTAGATAGTCCAGTTGTATAAACCGTAAATGACGTAACTCCTTAGCAGTACCCAAATGGGTAGGCAACCTGCACTGAAACGCCTCAGATTATACCCCTGAGTGGCATAAAAGCTTTATATGATTTAATTACCTACCTTTCTGACTAATTATGGGAGTTGGGAGCGAAAACATTGAAAAAAAATTTGCTATAGTTCGCACAGACACCATCCGCACACCTGGGCATGCGCAATTCTTTCCTTTTATGTCTAAGAATGCGTGTACCAAATTTGGTTCCAATCGGTTCAACCGGAAATGAAAGTACAGACCGACCGACATACCAACATCATCGAGATATTGTTTGATTCGGATTCCTGACGACTGACGGTACAGGCCATTGTTGGCGACAGAAATCAGCAACAAATAAGTAACAAATTGTTGAACCTTTAACAAAATATGAATTAGTAGTTTTGTTTAAAATTGGACTCCTAACAGAGAAATGTAATGCTTTCACTTCTCGTTTCAGGTTTGAACGGGTCTTGGGACTGTGCGCCGATATTTTGAAGAGGAACATAACACAATACAACAGCTTTGTGTCACTATCAGTCTAATTTATTGTAGGGATTTCACCGTCTCATATAGTAATATGGGGTACGCCACGTAAATCGCCTTCTTTTAGTGCTGTGATTTCTATGATATAATGTCATTTCAACTACCCGCGTCCATTTCGCAATCGAAATTTCAACACTGCGCGCCCGGCTTTACTTTCCCTGTTCACAGTGTAGTTGACGAAAACCGACCAATTTACATTAAACGAGAATGTTCTTTAGGTGACGCACCCTGTATGTTTTCATAATAAATAAAGAAAAGAAAGCAAGCTTGCGCAGCCAAACTGAGGTCTTCACTGGTCCACGATAACGCATTTCTAAGGACTACCGCCTGTTTATTTACTGTTTGCCTTTTGTGTTTCTTTTTTTGGATAATAAATGTGAACTTGTACGTCTGTTTTATCGGATGCTTTAGTATAGGTTTTTTCAAATTAGATTATAAATGTAAACTTGTTAAATGTAAATCTACATACAGTGTGTTTGCAAGTAACCTCCTCATTGCACTGACTTAACATTTGAGCGGTTCGAACATGCAGGGTAACAATAATATCATTTCTTATTTGACATTTGGCACCAGACACGTTGGCGAATTACCACAGGAGCGCTTATCGATTGTGTACAATGAACAAGGATATTGGAGGGCTTTAAAAAAACCTGTATTTAAAGGTTGATGTTTAGTGTTGTCTCCTTTGTTAATATTTATACGAACTTGCTTTATTAATTTGTAGAAATAATTTAACAACGAATTAGTTCTTCAATATTAAAATTGAATAATAGTTTGCTCTTGGGTTTTTATTCACAAAGGCAGCTTTTTAATATTATATGTGTATAAAGTTGTAATTATCATGTATATATTTCATGTTTTCTTCCATATTTATGTATGTACTTCAGTTCGAATGAATAAAATAGAAAAGACTACAAAAGCGCTCCCATTGAACACTACATCATTGGAAACCATTCTTTCATGTCAAAACGACGGACGTTACGCGGCACTTTCGAATCTGGTTTTCGGTTTGTGCTAAAACTGGCGACTCTTTTTGTATACAAATGGAAAAGGAAATTGAATAAAAACATTATTTTGCGCATAAGAAAAGACGAGAACATGTAAAATGTATTACGCATATAATCGGGTGATGTCAGGGAAACCTTCTTCGGGACAAAAACCCCGGCATTGCTCACACAAATACACGAACTCAATTAACAAAGACGTTTTCGTCCGCGTAAAAATCGAACCTCGGCTTTTTTAACGAAGACGCGTTCCTTTCCTCCATGAATCTTAAAACACCCCAGGCGCCGTGCAATAAAAATCTTTCGTTAAAAACAACCTGGGAAATTACATACAGCAAACAATTCGACGATGCACACATTTTTGAGAGCTGGCCACCATGCAATTTTTAGGCGGAGAGCTCTATGCGCCATCTGGAGAGCACCAATGCGGCTTACGTTGGGCATCTTGTTAATGTAAGTCTATCTACATTTCTGCTATAAACACAAAGGCCAAGTAACTTACCATTATCGTCATATTGGGTTGGTGCTTTTCTAATTGGTCGAGGTCGGGCTTCACCAAGCGTTTCGGATTCGTTCGTGGTCTAGTATATTAGAGTCTGGCAATGTCTGATCCTGCTCGCCGCTGTAGTGGTAATGTGTTGTTTGTTTGCCACCTCCGCAGGTCAGTCGTCTCTTATGATATGGCCTTCAGGATGTCACATCGAGCTCTCTGCTGCAGTGCAGTGCCTCCTAACAGTGATAAAATTTACTCCTGCCTTTACTCTCTATGGCATTACCAAGAGTTGGAATGTACCCATACAGCAATTTGTACTGATTGCCATCACGCCATGAAAAGACTTCTTTTTTCTATTAAAGCCTCTGGTTAACGTTATACAACAGTTAGATATTTCTCTGTAACGTTGAAGAAACCAACCCTAAGTGCCCCTTCCTAGAATCCATTAATTTCCCCCTTGTAAATCCTACTGTCTTAATTCAATCTTTTTTGTATTGTGATTATGGCTTTGCCTGACAGCTGTCAAAAAATAAACAATTGTGTCAATAAATTGTTGATTAAGTATGGAAACTTGTTATTAAATGAATCTCGGTTTCCCAAAAATTCATGTTAAATATGAAAGAGCGTAAGTAAGATTTTTTGCGTGGCGTTAAAAATGCATTTTTTGGGCGTACACTATTCGCCTTCTTTACATTTAGGTGCTTAACTCGGCGTCGCGATGTCAGGAGGCGACCGCAGTAAAAAGAAAACTCCGCGTACTCAGGGTTGGGAAGAAGCCGGAGCGGAGTTTTACCAAGAAAGTTACCCGTCCACCGACACCGATTTCGATGTGCTACAGCGCGATCCGAGGCACCTGACCACACTTTTACCGAGCAAACAGAATCGCGCGGTAGCCGGTTAGTATAAAGCGAGCGATATAATTTCAATGCGTTACTGACAGCTTTTAGCTACGATAAAGCGTATCAGAGGTGATACGAAGACGTTCGGTCGACATACACATACCACGTTGAGATCGCGACGTGGCTCGACCACTAATCGTAGGGCGTCTACCACGGCCGATATACAGGTGTCTATGCTGCCGGATTTGTCGGAGAATTTATCCAACGAACAAAGAACTTGGGAGGAAATTATGCAGATCAAGGCTTTACCCATTTCGATGGCGCAAAAGAAAGAAATGAAGGCAAAATTACAGGTACGGGAGCTAGGAATTCTGACATTATTCAAAAGTTGGGTTCTTGATTCATAACTGATTTTTTAGCTTTATCTTGATGGATAAATTCGGGTTTATTTTATTCGAATCGGCTTTTTGAGTTCATTTAATTTGTTTCTTATTATTAGTTATCCACAATTGAGGCCCATCTATGTATCTGATAGTACACCAACAAATTCATGAAACTGTATAAGGATTAGTAGTAATAAGTGGGTTAATTCCCTGTAGCAGGGTCAAAGATGAAATACCACTCTGGGAGGAATAAAGGAACCTCGAAAGAAACACTAACACAATTTAATGCAATTATATATACCTACATGGTGCCCCAACTAAAATTTGCTTCCATCCCATTGTATTTATCTTAACTTCTTAGTCACACTGGGTCTGTGATCTCTGTCTCTTTTCCATACTGGACCACTGGTACCATGGAAACCCTGTGGGCTCCATCTGCCTGGGACTCGTCTCTTACTTTTAATTATACTAATACAATCAAATCAAAGATTAAGAAATAAAGAATGCAGTCTTATAGAAGAACAGCATCATTTTTAGTTATGAGTCCCAAATTTTCATTTCTTCTTTATTTTTGTTTTTCAGAAACTTTAGTGCATGGGACTAATGCCATTACTTTAGATTGTTTGTTTTACTTTGAAAAAAGGTTTGTTTTCTTTTCTCTCAATTTTTTGCATATTTTCCACAAAGTGAAAAATCGCTATTGGTTTCACTTTGTCATCCGTCCGTCACCTCACCTCACCGTCATGACCTTGTAGGGTGACACTGTGCTCTGCTGCTTTTTTAGATTTGTTTCTGGGGTTTATTTTAGTTTTTTTTTCAAATTTATAGTAGTATTTACACTTCGCGCTCGCTTCCCCGCTTCTGCAAAAAATAGGTTATCTTCTGTTTCCACTTCCGCTTCCGTTGCATCACTGGCAGAGCTGGGCAGTATTCGATTTTGTAAATACTTTTTAGTATTCAAATACTTTGTAATTAAATACTTTTATGGAAGCAGTATTTGTATTTGTAACTCAAATACTTTCACAAATATTTAGTATTCGAATACTTCGCAAAGTATTTGGATAATTCGTAAAGTATTCGAATTCTTCGCATAGTATTTGAATACTTAACCTTCCTTTTTTACCAAAAATTGACTACTCCAAAATTTCTCGGGAAAACAACTTTTCTTATTAATTTTGGTGCGTAGAATCCAAAACAATTCGTACTTTTTCGATTAGACTTCTCAATCAAAAGTTATAGACTAGAAAACCAATTTCGAAAAAAAATTCAAAGGGCTGTAACTTTTGAACTAGTAGCCCAATCTTGGAACTGTTTGAAATTATGGATTCTACAGGCCACATTCTATAAGAAATTTTATTTTTAAATTTTTAATATATTTGAGTGACAAGTATTTGAATACTTTTTACTGTATTCGAATACTTTTCAAAGTAAGATAATGAAATACATTTCAAAGTATTCGAATACTTTTTATAGTATTCGAATACGTTTGATAGTATCGAAAAGTATTTGAAAGTATTCGAATACATTCTAAAGTATTTGAATACTTATTTTGTAAAGTATTTGGATACTTTTCAATGTATCTGTATTTAGTATTCGCTTGTGCTGGACGTAAAAGTATTTAGTATTCAAATACCTTTGATTTGTGTAAAGTATTTGCTATTTAGTATTCAAATACTTTTTTTAAAGTATTCTGCCCAGCTCTGATCACTGGACAGAAGCAAGACACACGCATTTTTATGGCTCAGCTCAAAGAAATATCTTTGTAAATGGTAAAGTTACCGCTGCGCATGTACAGGGTGTCCTATTAATAAAGGTCCCAGACCATATCTGTGGAACCGGTAACCCAGCGTGGGGTAAAAGATTTTATTAACAAAAGCAGCCAAGAGAAATCGAAAAATGTCAAAAAATCTTTATATTAACTGGTCTGTATGTCTGTCATGCGCATATTTGGTTTATACAGTTATACTACACGCGCTATGTTTTGTTTTTTCTAGAAACATCTATAGCAAATTTCAAAAAATGTCTGTAAATAAGAAAATTGACTTTGAGCAGTCTGCGCATGTGCACATTTGATTTTTACTTCCGTGGTTAATATTAAAACATATTGTTGCGAATATTCAAAAAAATCCCGATAGACAGGGAAACGCCATTAAAGATCGGCGATAATGGCGGATGTGACGCAATCTTTCCGGGAAATATGACGTGTTTGTTCGAGAACATTCTAGAATACTCGGAAGCGTTCGAGAACTTTCAAGAAAGAAGAGGCGTTTGCTATATAAGCAAATCGAAATGCGTTTCGGTCAGTTCCAATTTCAATGCCGAGGTAATAAATCGTTGGCGCTGTTATAAATTGCGTATAACTAATATTTTAAGTTTATAAATCAATTGATTTCAAGACTATTATAAATTTATTGTTAGTTAATTTAAATAAATAAATCGCATAATTAAATTGATGCGCAGTTTGCGCATGCGCACATCATTGATTGTCATTACTTCTATGTAGCGTAAAGTTATACGTCTATAATTGGCGTTTGTAAACCGCTTTAGAAGTCTGAAGGGGGGATGATTGTTGTATGTCAAATGTACAGATGTATTTAGAGGGACGATTCGCATCTTCCCTTTGGATCATTTTTTTCATCTATAAAATAATAAATGCGCAATACCTGCAAGGTTAATGTGTTGGCGCAGGCGCACTTCAAGTTAATTATTTTCAAGACATTTTAACACTATAACTTGCAATATTGGCGAATTAAACAGTAGGTTAAATAAATGGAGTTGATCGCTAGGTTTTAAGTTGGATTCGCGAATGCATCAATCAATTTTAATATCAGGGGCTTTACCAAAGTTTTAATGTTCCGTCCCGAAATTTTGGTATGAGAAATCATAACGTATAATACAGAGCTGGGCAGAATACTTTGAAAAAGTAATTGAATACTAAATAGTAAATACTTTACACAAATCAAAGGTATTTGAATACTAAATACTTTTGCGTCCAGCACAAGCGAATACTAGATACAGATACATTGAAAAGTATTCAAATACTATCAAAGGTATTCGAATACTATAAACAGTATTCGAATACTTTGAAAAGTAAATACATTAAAAATTTAAAATAGTATACTAGATAAAAGGCTTAATACTACTTAAAAAATCAAGTTATACTTTGTATGGGGTTACCTTTTTTTATATTTGCCCGAAAAAAAATTTGTCTCAGATCGACCCGGAAAAAAATTTTCTTATAGAATGTGACCTGTAGAATCCATAATTTCAAACAGTTCCAAGATTGGGCTACTAGTTCAAAAGTTACAGCCTTTTGAATTTTCTTTCGAAATTGGTTTCTAGTCTATAACTTTTTATTGAGAAGTCTGATCGAAAAAGTACGAATTGTTTTGGATTCTACGCACCAAAATTAATAACAAAAAGTGTTTTCCCGAGAAATTTTGGTGCAGTCGATTTTTGTATACACTGCCTTTTTTTGAGGCCCGAAAAAAAATTTGCCTCAGATCGACCCGGAAAAAAATTTGCTTATAGAATGTGGCCTGTAGAATCCATAATTTCAAACAGTTCCAAGATTGGCCTACTAGTTCAAAAGTTACAGAATAAAGTATCTAAACTTGTACACGTAATTAAGGTCGTTTTTACGTTCCAGAGTGAGCCGAATTTACGACTGCAAGGCTTCGAACAGTTAAAGTGGAAGAGACGCAAGATGTGGAAGAAATTTCGAATATCCATTAAGGAGTCGTATTCGAAATTGGAGCTGTGGAAGGGCGACTTGAAAAAGATCGAGGGTAACTGCGGTACCGGCGTTGTCGCCTATTTCTTATTTATAAAGTGGCTCCTGTTTTTAAATTTCAGTATTTTTTCGTTAGTCTTTCTGTTCGTCATTTTACCTAGTATTATTTTTAAAAACGTCGAGCAATGTGACGACTGCTGCTCGAGCGTCTATTTCAATCAGACGACCGACAGTAACATCGTCCTTGATTTGGTACAGGGTACGGGTCGAATGGAACGGACGATTTTGTTTTACGGCGTGTATTCGAATGAGACTTTTAGTTATAAGGTGAACGGTGCTACGTTGTATTACGACTTGCCTTTGGCGTATATTTCGGTTACGGTCATTTACTTCTTGCTGTCGCTGTTCGCGATCGTGAAGTCGGCCGCGAAGGGCTTTAAGGAGCGATTAGTCGAGGGCGAAGGCCAATTTTATCAATATTGCAATTTGATCTTCGGCGGTTGGGACTTTTGCATACAAAACGAGAAGACCGCCAATATGAAACACAATGCGATCTTCCACGAGATTAAGGGCTTCTTGGAGGTTGAACGTCGCGAGGAGGAACGACAAAACCGTACGCAACAGGAACGAACTAAGCTGTTCGTGGTCAGGCTACTCGTTAACGTGATCGTGATCGTCGTTTTGGCCGCTTCGGCTGCGGCAATTTATTTTGTCTTTGATTATTCCACGAAGCAGGTAGCGAATACGTTGAAAGATGCCCTGTTCAGTTCGAGTTTCGAGATGCTTTTCTACGAATTCCTGCCGTCGTTGAGCATCGTATTTTTAAATGTTATCGTTCCGTTTGTGTTCGCGTTTTTAGTTAATTTGGAAAAGTACAGCCCCTTGAATGTTATACGGATCACTCTGGTGCGGACGGTTTTCCTGAGACTGTCATCCTTGTGCGTGCTCTACGCGTCGTTGTACATTAAAGTAGCGTGTGACGTGGAAAATATCAATTCATGCGTCAGCGCTGATTGCGCGACCTGTTGGGAGTCTTTCGTCGGGCAGCAGATCTACAAATTGGTGCTTACGGACTTTGCGACGCACGCGATTTTGACGTTCCTGGTTAATTTTCCGCGCGCTCTCATCGCAAGGAATTGCACTAACAAGGCCGCGAAGTTTCTCGGCTCCCAAGATTTCGAATTGCCGAAGCACGTGCTTGACGTGATCTACTCGCAGACGCTGTGCTGGTTGGGTTGCTTTTACTCGCCGCTGCTACCCGCGATCGCGACGCTCGTGTGCTTTCTCATGTTTTACATAAAGAAGTTCGCTTGTCTAATCAACAGCACCCCAAGCGTCACCATTTACCGTGCCTCAAGATCGAACTCGATGTTTATGATTGTCCTACTAATCAGCTACATCTTCGCCGTCCTCCCCATCGCGTACGGCATCGGTGAGCTCCTCCCGTCGGAGTCGTGCGGGCCCTTTCGCGCGCTCCCCACGGTTTGGTCGTACATCGTCAACATTTTTGGAACCTCCCCAATGTGGCTGCAGAGCATTTTATTTTTCGTGAGTACCGCCGGATTCGCTGTACCAGCGTTCGTAGTACTAACACTCCTAGTCTACTACTACTGGGCGGTTAACTCCGCAAACCGTCATATGGTTACAGTTCTGAAAAATCAGTTGGTGCTCGAAGGGCACGACAAACAGTTTCTGTTAGACAGACTCAGTATGTTCATTAAGCAACAGCAAGAGTCCCAAAAACGTCTCAGACACGCGGAGATGATGAAAGACGGGGAACGAATCGTGTCCAGTAACTGAACGACCAGTTTTGTATATATAGGTCCCTTATCTAGCCGTAGATCAATCGTAGTTCCACTTAGTTCAATTTGACTGACCAACGTTAAGCCAAATGTAAACCTGCCAAAGCGCGTTCTTTGATCTCCGCATCATTTTTGCCGTACGCTCAAATTTTACAGGCTTAGTAATAGGACACTTTCATTTTTGTGATATTTATTTATGTAATTTAATTAAATCCATTTTTGTAAATTATGATGAATGTAGCTGAAATAAAAGATTTTACAATTTGCGTATATAAACCTTTACGTAGTCCGTCAACGTTAAGCGCAAAGCTTTATCGAGCTAATACTCCGAGGAAGATTATTCGCATAAGACAATTTGTTTGGAACGGCTAAAATCTGCCATGGAACGCTCGTTAAAATAGATTAAACCACAACCACACCCCAGACCAGACTAAACGGAAGAAAAGTTAATTAGAGGGCCTCTCTTCTCGTGTTGCTAAGATACAAGAGCTGCAGTACGCACGAGATGAGGAAACACCATGATACAGCGAAAAATCGGAACTGAACGAGGTACTTAAAGTTACTAGATATAGAAAGTACCGCAATCATCCGCCATTTTTGGTCAAATTTGCTGCCAACTTAAAAAAATTGACAAAATCTGAATAGCTGTAATTTTTTATAACCTAACTTCATAGTACTGTCATGTTTTATAAACATATATACAGATATCTCCAAACAGGTGGAACAATCCCTAACATTAAAGTTACTAGAATCTGGTAAATTCCGCCATTTTTGGGCAAAAATCATGCGTTCTCTCTCTAACACACGACCCCAATGGATTGCGGTACTTTCTATATTTAGTGACTGATATTGCGTAGACATTGATTTGGATCAGCATTATTGAAAGTTATTTTTTTTAGAATTCGTTGATTTGTTGTTTTGTAAAAGATCATTGTAAGTCGGTCGTTGCGATAAGAATTGGGCTATCGTAAAAAAGTTAATTGGTCGTATGTGTGCGCTTTAGATAAGGTTTGTGTTTGTGCGTATTTTAACAAAACACCTAATAAGGAAGTAGAAACGGACATGAAAAAGATGCAAAAGAGAGCCTTTTCGCCTTTGGCCTGTAGTGTACTTAACCCCTAGGTTCTAGGCTAACTTCACACTACAAGAACACGGAAATAAAGTCAACCCGGTAACGTTTAAAAATGGCCACCCGAATGACTATTCCCTCCAAAAATAAACAAGATCCCGCTTAAATTTGAAAAGTGGCATATGATCAAACATCTAAGGCAGGGCCCCCTTACGTTGGTTGTAAACAACGCTATGACCTGAAGCACAGTAGAGAAGGAACGTAAAATAAAACACTGAAATTGTGAAAAGTTTGTTTAATAATGATCGTTATTATTAAGATTGTGAATGCCCGGAAATTTAGTTGATGTACATTAATATAAGCAAAGCCAAAAGGTGTCGTACTCTCGCAAAAGTAATGCCAAGGGTAAAAGAGTAGGACGTAGAAAATCCTCGCAGTTTTTGATTAATACAGTCCAAAATTTAGTTAAAAAAATAATTTGTAAAAGTTTAAGCAGTAACAAAGATAGCAAATGCATATACACAATGTTGGTTACACTGCACTCAAGGTTAAAAACAAATTTTTGGGAACAAAGGGTAAGGTAAGAGCATCAGGTACTTAAATTCTGAGAAAGGGTTAAGAGTACAGAGTACTATCGGCAGAAATATATGGAGTCGTAGCTCATTTATCGCACATAGATTCTAAACCGAAAAGTGTTGATTAGCATAATCTCGCCCCCGCAAGATAGGTAACATCGCCCCCCGTTCGGGGTTTCGAGTCTACAGTTGAATGTCGAAGACAATCACGGAATTAGGTATCGTAACTCAATTTGATTACAGTTTTTACCACCCCCGTGACTGCTTCATTCACGCAGAAAATGTTAATTACAAACAACAAGTCAGTACATACATCAAGCAACTCGGTAATTTCCATTTGTTAAAATAAAATAATCAAAATTTATGACTGTAAGTTCTCGAACAAGACCAAGTATTGTGATGTACCCAGGCCAGTCCCGAGAGACTGCGCAACTCAAGATTTAAAATTCAAAACTTTCCCTCCCAAACTAACTGATCCCCATGGCACGTGATCGTCTAGATAAAGCTACCCAACCTGAATAACAGGACCACTTACTATGTTGTGTTTTTAAGAGTCGCTACAAGATATGTGTTGCTTGTAGGAGTGAGGGTCAAGTAAGGAATACAAATAAAACAAGTACAAGCTTTAAAAACGGAGATTTAATCCAAATAATTAGCATTGCAAGATTAAATTTAGAAAATGGTAGTTCACCGAGTACCAATATAAAAATAGGCTGGGAAAAAAAGAACTGACCAAGAAAAAACCCAGCCAACAAATTAATATTGAACTTTATAGCAAAATTAGTTATCTGTAATGGCATGAATGCATATTATGATGGTTGTCAAGTAAATCAATACGATGTTGAATCACAGGCTCCGCTGGAATGCCTAAAGAATCAATATTTCACACACATAACACAAAAAAACAATCATTAAAACAGTAAACAGCAAACTCGCACGCATACATACTCATAAACAAAAGAGGTATACAGAATTTACGTAGGCGTTGACAGTCAACATATTGGCATAACAAAAACTGACACAAAACCAATATTCGGTCACTACATGTCAGGGATCGACTAATCGGATTGATTAGCAATATCAGCAAGAAGGCTCTTTTCAAAGACACAACAAAAAACAGTACATAAAAGATATATACCTCTGCGTATGTCAGTTCTGAACTTTAGCCAGCCTCTGCTACGTCAAATCGAGATATATCGGTATCAAATATAGCACAGTACCTATTAGAAACAAGTCACCCCGCCAAGTATTAATAATCATAATCACCCTGTTCAAATAAATATAGTAGGAGTATAACGATAGTATCACATTACAACAAACACAAAGAAACATGTCGTGGCAAACATTAGTATCAAGTAATTAATTCACAATGCCAAGCGCAATATGTAACAATCAACCACCTAACGTACGTCCCCCGGCCCCCAGATGAGGCACCCTGTAAATAAACAGTAATATATTCATGCGCAAACAATAACGAGATGCGCTGCAATAAATTAAAATGTAGTTCTGCAAACTTGTATAGAATATAGTCCCTAAGGGAACATACAGTATCTAAATATAAATAAAAACACACGTAAATCGGTCAGTAATTCACAGTAGAACCAGTATAATTAAAAGTACAATTTGTATCTAGAATGTGTTATAAATGGCGATAATCATGCGTTACGAAAATAACATTAAATTGGCAAATAATCGAACACGATCATATCGTTATTAGAGGGATGCAATAGACGTAGAGATAAAAGAAAACGAGTACATCACCTTTGTAATTGTCGAAGCCCTTTTTTTTAAACAAATCCTAGACGAAAATTGAACGTGCTCCGAGACGGGTCGATACGGATCATTAAGTTTCCTCACATAGCGTAATATTTGACCCTTTTATTGTAAATTATGGCCCATTTCAATGTAGAGCAGAGAAGAAAAAAACACGTGTTCCACGAAAACGAAACAAAGCGCAATCTTGCCCTTTTTCGTTGCGCCAGGCTCGGATTCGGGAATATTTAAATCGAATTTTAGCGGGCTAATTCGGTTCCATCACAGTATAATCAACACATAAACAGAAATTAAGTAAACATTACACCAAAAACGTAAACGATTACAAACAAAAGGATAACGGTATCAAACATGTCATTTTGCATTGCGGTTAAACCAAGTATATTTTAAAAACAAAGATTGAAACACAAAAAATATAAAATGCGGCATACAAAACACAAATACGATATAAACAAATGCAAAAATGACTACCTGCATTAAATAACACAAAACACTTATGGAGCGACGCGTTCACGACCGGCATTCAAGACAAGATGCTAAACGTAGCCCCCGTTCGTGCTTTCTAGATGGCGCAGATAGCTTTTTCCCACCTAGAAATTGCATGGTTGCCAACTCTCAAAAATTTATGTATCGTAAGTTGTATATACAGGGTGCAAAGAAAAAAACGTGCGCGGTTACCTGCGACTGTTTTTATACTAGACCACTTGTCTAAATATTTCAAAATCCATTTAATCCTTCCAAATATATTATGTATTATTAATATTCCCTTAAAAAGCATCTTGTGAAATGTGACCAAGTTCGCTTCCTGCAATATTTGTAAACACAACGAGATGGCACGTTATTTAGATAAGCATCAAGGTATCTCTATCTTTATTTCTTACTTTGAGTAAGTGAAGTCAGCAAGTACTCTAAATGCGCGCGTCAAAAAAATAGGATTTGAAAATGTTTGTTTTTTCTGTTGGACCACAAGGGTTGTCCAAAATTCAAGTGAATTGTGAATTTAAATGTTTGCAAAAGAAAGTGAGAGTAGATATCTATTCAAAAGACTGTATCACTATACCTTGCTCTCTTTTTAGTGAAGTACTTCGAGCAAAATTTGTTGGTGTTGGTGGCGGCTGGTGGAAGTGAAACAGGTTCATTGAATAGATTTGCACGGAAAACAAAAGTTGACATTTATTTAACAATGACTGACGAGATACTTCATAGAAACGACGATCCATAGAGATCCCACAATTTCACATTACTATGGATCGTTTTCACAAAATCACGACTTATTTCCCACAATTTCTTCGACACGCCTTGATCAAAGTTCACCTTCGACCGATACTCCTTACAATCCCTGTAAACTTGACCATTTTTTAAATCTGGCTCGGTCGCACAGTAAATGGCAGTTTGGGCACCCTACAACCGTTACCGTTATCTTAATCTCACTAAAGTCGCCTTACCTGAGTCGGCGTTCTCATAAATAAAAATGCGAACGGAAGACTTAGCAGAATCTGATACCACTTCAGATTTTGATGCCGAAATAAATTCGTATACACCCAGCCCGGGCAGACAGCGTACACGCTTATGGGCCTTCCCTCGGTGCGTCTGGCGAGTTCCTTGCAAAAATAAATATTCGCCAACTTCGAGTTTGCGTAAGGATCAGTCTTCGAGATGGTTCGTTCGAGGTTCAAGTCATCCAAGTATATTTTCCCTCGTTCGTGCATTAAAGATGATATCACGATAATGCGGCTCGTTTCTCGATCGAGCAATCCCATCAACAGATTGGTCAGTATAAAATGGCCGAGGTAGTTTACGCCAAAGTGAATTTCGAAACCGTGCTTTGTCTTACAACGAGTACTTGAAGGATGTGAAACGCCCGCGTTGTTTACTAAAATGTGAACCGAAGAGTACGTGGCTTCAATTTCGTCGACGAAGAGTAAGATTGAGTCCACCGATTCCAAATCGAGCTCCATAGGTATCTGCAGTTGCTTGCGTGAGAAATCGACTTAGTACAAATTTGACTTACGATAATCGACGAGCAGCTTAACTCCTGTTTAATTTTTCGCACGGCTGTAGCCGCCCTTCCCAGATTTCGACAGGCCATTATCACGTGGGCACCGCGACTTGCCAGTTCCTTCGCGATTTGGTAACCGATTCCCGAGTTTGCACCGGTCACAATCGCAAGTTTCCCATCGAGTTTAACTTTATTTTTACATTTGCCCCAGGTGCTTTCTCTATATTTACGTATGCATATGAGCAGAAAAACGACTGGAATTAAGACGTGACGAGTGAGTGAAATCATTTTTCGAAAATTTTGTGTAGAGTTAGAGGTTATGCAACATTTTATATATTTTTATTTTTGAATTTCCCTAATACCAACATGTTGCTAAACACCAACTTTATCACCACAAAATCCCCATTACGTTTTGTTGACTTTTCTAAATATCTAACCTTAAAATTGATACAATGGCAATTCACATCCAAGGCGGGAAAGATATTGCAAAATCTTCAATAGAAGAGAATATACAATCTATGCCATTTAAAATCTCAGCCGACTGCGATGCCAAAGTTTCGACGTATTTCAAACCACTCGTCAAAGTAAACGAAGACTCGAGTAAGATTTCAACTTGAATTTTTGCTTAACGCTTCTGTCCAGTCTATTCAAGCTCATTCCGAGGGCATCCCTTATCTGGTAAAAAACTGGCAATTCCCGACGGTTATATGGGCGTGGTTTTACATGAAACGGTACCACCTGGTACGGACAAAGTCGATCGAAATTTTTATATAGTGAATAAATTTGATTCGTTCATGCATTGGAATTGGGATAAGACGCCTACGCTCAACGATCCAATTATGCAAGCGCTGCATGTGTGGATCGACGTCGCTGAAGCTGTAAGGATAGTTTGATGCGAGCATATTATAAAATCTTCAATTTTAGCTACACTCGTCGTGATTTTTTACATTTTGGTTGTACAAGTGAATATATATCGTAAAAATAAATCTAGCATATTATTAGATCTATAGAATTTGTTGTGCAAATGCTGGCAGACTCCACTGGGAAATGATTTATTAAATGGCGCCAGTGTATCGGCAGAAGAAAGAATTGGTGGGTGTGATCGATGGTTATGTGCCTCAGGGCGCTGGAGGGGTTAAATCTGGCTGTGCCCCTTTCTAAACTTTTCATGCTCTTTCAAAACTCTCGGAGCCCATTCCATAGTACTATTAAAGTTTTTTAAGTTTCTAGCCTTTACACATTCTTAAAAAATACTCCGAGAAAGATCTTCCAAGTCGCCAGATTATTCTATTTCTAAATGGTTTTTCAACCATAAGCATTGGAATTTAGAACTTTCTAGAAGCCTCCCAAAGATGTTTAAGTCATTGCCCATGAAATCTTGGAAAGTGGTCTAAAATAAGGCTATTCCTACAGTATAGAATTCCATTATCTGGACATTGGTTACATGGATTATTCCTGCCTATTCAGATTTTATTTTGAATTGGAAATCTAAGGAGGGTGTTGGGATCTATTTTATGGCACCATAAAATATTGTTAGGCAGGACCCTTACCTATAATCCTTTCAAGATAATACACTGACATAGGTATCATGGTATCCACTAAGAGGGAAGGAGGTATTGACAATGGGCAAACTGGACTAGAATAATAAAAACGAGAGATAGAATTGTCAGATTAATATGACTGGTTTTTAAAATATCTCCTATCGGTATTATTTAATTAATAAACGTTTGATAATACAGCGAGAACATAAAATAGAGATGAGAAGAAGTAGCATTTTTTAAACTTTTATTTCAAATTTCGCGCAAAAATTTCTATAGTTCCAAAACGTTTGGGGATATTTTGTGGGTTGGTACTTGACACATGCGCAGCTTGAATTACATTACAGAATTGAAACGTCATACTCTGTACCAGAAAGTAGTGCAGTGTTTAGTGCGTTTTCGTGATAAAAATAAGGAGATAAGGATTTGAAAGTTTGATTTCAATTTAGATAATATTAATATTTCACAATAACGAGTAAATTAGGTGACCATCCTATCCACTTTTGCGATTTTCAGGTGAGCAAATTTGTCGCAATATTTCGACAAGATGGCGACTATTTGTGGAACTTTAGGTATCCCTGGAACCATGGACGAAGACAATAAAAGCTCGACCGTTGTAGAAACACCGATACAGCAAATCTCCGCGCAAACGGAGAGCAACGGTTTGGAGGAGTCGTCAGCACAACAGACCCATCAATGGATGTACCCATATGGGATGTCGGTGTATGGACAATACCCTGGTTACACCGAGGGTTACAACCATCCATCGTACGCTCACTATTATCAGTATTATTCACAAGTAGGATATGGACCGTACATGAGTTTTAATAGCAAATCAGACGAGTTAGACGGAAAGAAAATTTCGGACAGTGACGATGGGAAGATAAATCCCCCTCTACCGCCAGGTCCTCCGCCACCTACCACCGCGCCAACTCCAACTCCTTTCATAAGCAAACCCCCAATTTACAACCCCCCGAAACCATTCGGTAACATTAGGTTTAGTTTTAACAACAAACGACATGCCAATGACAATACCCCACAAACCAATTCGCTAACCAGCGGGGCCGCCAAGAAGAAACGTAAACGTAACAAAATCAATCAAAACTTATTCAATCAGCAAAACAACTTTTACAATAATTACAACTTGCCCCCGCTTCCTCCATCTGAAAACCAACAAACGAAACCGACACCTCCTCCACCCGAAATTATGCCTCCATTACCGCCAGTGCCTCCGCCAGACACGTCGGTACCTCCCCCGCCTCTACCCTCAGAACCGGCGAAACCCATCATAATGAAACCAAAACCGAACGCCTTCAACAATCCGACGGACGACTGGCCTCAGGATCTCAAGGACTACGTCAATCGCTGCTACGCAAAGTGCAAGACGAACATCGACAAGGACCAGGTCGACATCGTACTGAAGGGGAAAATAACGCAGGCCGCATCGTCGGGCGAATTATGGGTAAAAGATTGGTCTAAAGAGCCTTTGCCGAGTATACATAGCGAACGTATGAATTTAGTTCCGAAAAAATTACCCGACCAATTATCTCACTATCAGAATGTGCCGAAGAAAGGTATCTCCGTCGCTATGGGCGCCCGACTGGGCGCGAGAGCGTCGACGTTACGCGGAAACAGTCGGTCGTCTTCAAGTTCCAGGTCGTCATCACGGTCCCCGACGAATAATTATAAGAAGTCGAATTCAAGGAGTCCGCACAGGCGGAGGTCTTCCAGGTAAGATTTTCCTGCATACAGAGCGTTCTAATATGCTTGAAAAATAAGGTGGGGTTGGAAGGTTTTTAATTTTTTTCCAAGTGATGGAGAAACGGGGAAGTCGAATTTGAGTGGTTTCAAAATTTTAAATTTTTATAGTGTTTTATTAATTTTATAACAATTCTATGTACACTATTTACACACATCACACATTTTGCTTAACAAACACGCAATGCCCTCTTTAATTCTGTGTCTCAACTCAAGCTAATAGTTAGGTGAAGACTTCAGTTTAACATCGTTTAGTTTGGGAGCGAGGGTAAGTTTCTCTGGCACAGTCCACAGAAACTACCATGATTTATTTATTAAAAAATTGAAGTTTGAGCTCCAAAATGGAGTGACACGATCAGATGGCGGAAGTAACAAAATTGACAAAATTTGACACCCCAAAAAAATTGACAAAATGTTTAAATTTGTGCACTAAAAATTGGGAAAAGGGAAAAGTTATTTTGTCACTTAGTAAAGTACATTAAGATGCGCCATTTTATTCTGAATTTAATGCATTTAAGATTTGAGTCATTTTTTGACATATGTCAATTTTTTATTTATTTATTCTGGTATCTTGACATTTTTTTATTGCTTTTTTGGAAAAATCGCAGTAACCCTGGAAATTTTTCCATAACTTTCAGCGGCCACTTAAAAAATTCCTTAGGCTTAGTTTAAGGATTCGATTATAAAAAAGAGGACCCGCTTATCTTGAACGGTTCAAGAGATTTGAATTTTTAAATGAGCCTTTGCATAGAGAAAAATTGACGATAAACCCCTTGCGTAGATTTTAGGCACATTTAGGAAACAAGTAAAAAGGTTTTCTCCCTAAGGCGAATAATTTCAGCGCATTTGACACGTATTGATCAGTATTTCCCAAAAGGCCATAGCTATGTGCGGCGTTTTTTTTTTACTACAGATCGCTATGGTTAAAATTTCAAAGAAATATCTTCATAAATAAGAATGTTGCCGCTGCGCATCTAATGTTTACAATATGAGATATGTTTGCTCTTAACAGAAGCATCTGTGATTAGTCAAAAGGATATCTTGATAACTAAGACAGTTATTGCGCATGCGCACAATAATCTGATGTTTACAATATGTGATACGTTTGCTTTTACTAAGTGCATCTTTGGTTAAAAGTACAAAGAAGTATCTCCATAAATAAGAAAGTTGGCATTGCGTAGTCTGCGCATGCGCACATATGATTTTTACTACATTGCCTTTACTAGAACTATCTGTGGTTAAACTTGCCTGCACAAAAAAGTCACAGTCACAGTTTCTGTAGTACTATCTTACAACCGTATTCAATCTTATACTTTTTGTTTTATTAATAACAATTACAAAATTTAGATATAATATTACATTAAATTCGTTACACGTTTTTATAAAGTAAATGATTAGAGAATTAGTGTAAAATTGGAACGGAGTCGTCGTATGTAATCCATCGCATGAAACGAAACGTTCGCAATTTGAGGAGCTATTTTGAACGTTTTTTTATGGCGAACAAAATGGGCGTGGCAAAAGTCGTACTGCGCATGCGCAATAGTCAACATTCTTATTTGTGGACCAATTTAATCGAAAATTTTATGGTAGCTTCGTCTAGTGAAAGAAAACAGAATGGGCGTGCCAAAAATTGTGCTGCGCATGTCATTTTTGAATATTCCTGAGCCGTTTCCTGGTTTTTTGGGTGTCGCTCCTTTGAGTTTGTAAAAATATTCTAATCAGAGGTGTGAAAAAAATCTATAATAACCAATGCAAAATAAAGGCTGTTTTCTGAATAAAGATGTAACTTCAAGTATCTGTTTCAGTTCACCGTTGAGCGACGAGAATTATAGGTCCATAACGAAAACGCCGAAGAACAAGGGGAGGGGTAAATTAATTGATAGACTGGGCGTGACCAAAAAACAAACTGCAAAACAGCTCAAAAGGCAAAAGATGAAGGAGAAGAAACAGTTCTATACGGAGTTCGGCGTGTCCGTCGAAGAAAACTCCGAGGTGCTCCAACAGAGAGCGGCACGGTTTAGTTCGGGCCCGAAGGCGCCCGCGGACGCGAACGTTACTATTTTCAATGGTAACGGGAAGAAAAAGAGGACGATGTTCGCCGATAGCTTTAATAATAAATTTATAGAAGATCCGAACGGCGACTTTGACTGGACAGAATTTCACATTGTGGGTACTTGTCAGGACGTCGAAAAGTCGTTCCTGCGACTAACTAAGGCCCCCGAAGCTTGTGAAGTACGTCCAGTCGAAGTCCTCAAATTGTCCTTACAGAATGTTAAAGCGAAGTGGATCGAGAAGCAGGACTATTTTTACGCCTGCGATCAGCTCAAATCGATCAGGCAGGATTTGACGGTAAGCGCCCTCGCGCGTCGATCCGTTCCAGTTTTTAATTTTTTGTTCTGCACAGGTTCAAGGTATAAGAGACCGGTTCACCGTCGAGGTGTACGAGACGCACGCGCGCATTGCGTTAGAGAAAGGGGACCACGAGGAGTTTAATCAGTGCCAAACGCAACTCAAAATGTTATATTCAGAAGTCGGAGGCGCGCATCGTAACGAATTTACGGCGTACCGGTTACTGTACTATATTTTTACCAAGAACACTTTAGGTAATTGGAAGCTTTGAACAGTGGGCGGTCTTAACTGGCGCGAGCGACTTCAGGGAAGCACGTTTTTTTTTACCTGACGCTTGGTTCACACTTCCTCCCTTTGTACCCATGTTGACAATCTCTTTTACATCTTTTTGACATACACCGCGAATCACAATTACACTTGATAACGCCAGCTGCGTAGGAACGCGTCAAACGTCCCCACTTACGCCGAAATACTGCACACAACTTCGAACAGCGATAAGCACACGTGCGTTCATTAAATTTCTTTCGATAAAAACTGCTTATCGCAAACGACCAGATGTGTCTAACTAACAAGAACAATTACAAAACAATTCTAAAAGGAAAAATAGACACTGAGATACAAATTCAAATACAATAAACCAAATCTATGCTTATTTCCTAAATAATTCTCTAGATTTACACTAAATAAATTGAAATACTTGGATATACACGATGCCCCGTCATTGTTTTTGATTATCGGTTTATAACACACTACCCATTCGCCCTGTATATAGGGTATTTAATGGGGTGGTGATCTTGTACCTTGTCAGTTAGAAACAGCGTGCAGCACAAGGTTTTGATAGGCGAGGTCGTAATTGCTTGCCCCTAAGACCGCCCCTGTCTGCTAAATACGCGCCTTTTAAAGAAAAATAAATATTTTTTTTCAGATATTATGACGATGATGAAGACTCTTTCGCCCGAGGAAAGGCGGGACGAAACAATCGCGTTTACGTTAAGGTTAAGATCTGCGTGGAGTTTAGGCAATTTTCACAGGTTCTTTAGGCTATACGGAGAGGCTCCGTGCATGACCGGATACGTCATGGATTGGTTTACGCAGCGGGAACGAATAAATTATTTTAAGGCCTTACTGAAAAGGTAGGTTATGAGCGCGATCGTCTGTCTGCATTTTTTTAATTCACGCTCGCGCGACTGTTTCGAAAGGCAAAACTTTCGAAACAGTAAACGCCGCCATTACTAAAGTTACTTGCAGGACAGATTTGTGTTTACTTGTTTCTCTTTCAGCAATTTTAAAGGTATATTTCACGGTATATTTGACTTATATTTTGAATTTGGACATTTGGAAACGTGCATCCGGGGTCCGGGTGCAAATTTCCAGTTGACCATTTCAAGTGTTATTAATGCTTTTTTACCTGTTTAGTTACCGACCGCATATTTCCGTGAGCAATGTGACCCAAGAGTTGGCATTCAAAACTGAGGAGGAATGTTTAGGCTTTCTTGACACTTTCGGGCTCACTTTTACGGACGTCGACCGAACTTTAATTGATTGTAAGGCGAGCATGGCCGTTTTACCCAGCATCTGAGTTCCGGCCTAATTATTGTCTTCTTAATTCTCCATCTCACGTTTGCCTACCATCGAAATTCTTCCTCTAATCTCGCAGAGTTAACGAGGAATGCGCCACACTTCTCATTTTATCTCTTTGCCAATCAAAGCGAAATCCTTGATTGCAATTCAAATGATCTCGTAAAAGACTTGTTGTTGTTATATATAATTTATATGTTGAAGTTCTCCAGATGTGAAGTGCTCCAGAATCAATTACGACAAGCGATTCGGAAGTGTTAGAATATATTATTTATAATACCTTTGAAAAACTGGTATGGCGGAGTACCTACCCACTAATGGTAAAGACCATTTTGTTTATCGAGGGTTGTACAAAGTACATCCTTACATATATGTAAATAATTGTATATAGTGTTAAATTAAAGCGATTTTTATTAAATTAAATTTTTATTATAATTGTTTTTTATTTCTACTAGCGCTGGCTTAATAATGTACCTTAATATCATGACGGAAAGGTTCGCAAATTTTGGTACTTTTTGGGGTTATATTGCGTATATATAATAAAAGGCGGGAACCTTTTCATTAACAGGGGTGAAGACGGAAATGGACAAAAAGGAAGTTATAAGAGTGGGGAGAGACGCGTCATTATTGGCAGTGGTGTAATAAAACAAACTGACATCGTCTCTTCTGTTTTATGATAAGTCAAGTCCACAACACAAAGGAAGTGATATGAGGACAACTTCCGTCGTGTTATGCTATTTCCCACCACCGTTATATTCTCCTATTATTTTTTACTCGTAGGATTGAAGGAAAATTTAATGCAATTGTTTAAGCCCGTTTGACATGGAGCAATAAAAATTGAAATTGCATGTAATGGGAATAGAATTGTACCATGTCAAAATACAATGCACGTGGTATTGCTCCATGTCAAGCGGCCTTTACAAATAGTCTAATTTTATAGTTTATTTTAAGTTTGAATAAAACAAGTGTTTGCTAAAACGCGTTTTTTTTTACAAATTCGTTAGCGTTTTGTCTGGTACCAAACGGCCCTCAGACGATTGATTGAGATGAACTAGTTTGGAACAGAATTGTGTCCCCTATCCGTGGATACCAATTAATCACCTCTAGAGTTACAGAATACAGGGTTGCTTAGCAACACGAGATTGGATGATTAAATGCCATTTCTTAATCACAGAAGGGACACTAATTGCCTTATGATAGGTCTAATTTAGAAATTACAAAAAAAAAGTGTTCACCTTGACGGCGTTTCTTTTGTAACGAGCCGCCCCTGGTAACAGTGATTTTTTTCTTTGTCTGGTCATGTTGGTAATGAAGGAATTCGTTCGGTTGGTAGTAGAAGTTACTTTTTGATAAGGCGTGTATTTTTGTCATAAAACTGGTTTTATTTAATAATTTTAAACAAAAGACTTTTGTAATAAGGCTATTTACGTGAAATATTTATTCGTTATTTATATACAAACGTCCTCAAGTTCCATTTTAACAGTTGGATCGCTCCGAATAGTTTAAGAAGTTTATTGATCCTTTTAAGATTAGATGTTCCTGTTATGGTGAATAGGCAATATCAAGCGCTGTGATGTCCTATCCAACGAGACCTACATTAGGCATTCCCATGCCTGGGATGGCATACATGTCCATGACCGCGCCGCCTCCGTTAATGCCGGCGGTCATGCCGGTTCCACATGTAAGTAATCGCGTAACGGAATGCAAGTGAATATCACCCTCTTTTAGATGCTGCCCGTTCAAGTAACTTCCACGCCCCAACAAATTCGAGCGTTCCCGAAACTTAACGCGACTCGCGAGCAAATTAAGCAGTTGGCAGGTCCCGCGGTTACAGTTTTTGTCGGTACGTTTCTCCGACCTTCCAACTGTTCATGGTTTACCTTTTCGCTTTCAGGAAACATAACGGAAAGGGCTCCCGACACGATGGTAAGACTGATTTTGGGAGCGTGCGGACACGTGATCAGCTGGAAGCGCGTGAAGGCGTTCGGTTTCTGCGAACTAGCCGGTCCCGACGCGGGATTAAGGACCGTTCGCCTCTTACATGATATGCCCGTCGGTGATAGGCGACTTGTCGCGAAAGTCGACGCAAAAACAAAAACGATTCTTGACGAATACAAAGGTATGTTGTGTGTACCCGGCATTAAATCCTTATGCCTTAAAATCCCGACTCCTTTCACATAGTTGTTATCCTTCGGGTTCTGTTTATTCCCTTCATGCTTCGTAAGTATTGTATGTTGCTCCTGTTAAATGTATACAGACGAAGACTGCGCCCCAATTTCATAGTGACAACTGTCAGCAATTGCAAAAACTTCATTTCAGTCTGTAGTTGTTTTTTTGACTTGAGTTTTTAGGGGAATTTTTCAAAAGAAAAAAATTCCCCTTATGTGATGGTTTTGCCTCTACATCGTGTAATATAAGTTCGTAGTCATTTATCACTCTTGATCTAACACAACTCGCCCCCCAGATGAAACACCCTGTAAAGAAATAGTAATAATCGTCATCGCGCTTGCAAATGAAATGCTACAGGTGCAAGAAATTCAATTATAAATAAAGAATTTGGCGATGTCCAAACTACAGCAACCAGGGAACACATCTACAAAATTAATTATATACACGATTTCATACTGTACACGTGTGATGTATGCTTTTTGAATAGCTTCCATATGTGAACATACTGTATCTAAATACAAATAAAAATACGTAAATCTGCAAAAGAAAAAAATATTTTAGATTTTTACGTAGAATCCAGTGGCATAGTCAAAAAAATTTTGGGCCTCCACTTACATTGATGTATCACAACCTGTATTTTTTTTAAATTTTAGCCGTTAATCAAGATCTAATTTTTTGGTGTTTTTAAATAGTAGACTATGCATTCACGGAGATTTTGTCTTGTATTATTGTATCCATGGTAACTAAGGCAGCCGATACCAATCAATAAAAAAAAATTAACAGGGGGTTGCATTTAAAAAATACTTTGAGTCAAAGGTCAAATCTGAGAAACAGCGGCTCAAAAACTTTTCGTTTTCACCCTGTATTTCAGAAACAAACGTGCGTAGATTGTTTCTGTCGTATTAACAGTTTCACAAAAAAGTGTCACAGGGTCGCGAAAATCGTAATTCAAAAACAATTGAGGTATAGTCTCAACCAAAATAGGACAGTAAGAGAGAGTAAGAGTAATAATTAATATAATGCAACACAATCATGTAATTACTCTGAGTAATTGCCTTTGTGCAACCGGCCCTATATGTAATAAATTAAAAACAAATGATACTAACCTTCACCTACAAAAAAATAAAAAAAAATAAAAAAAGTAAAAAAAAATAAACAATTGCAGTTTTTGGTGAGGGATGACAGAGCTCTTCCCCCTACCTCTTTCTCTATTTCTTTCTCGCATAAAACATTTGAATACGCGTGACAAATTCTAGTCCGACCAGTTTCTCGAAGAAGTATTGAATTTAGCGCGTAAAGTCGGTTCCATTACAAATTCAAAGATCTCTGAAACCAAACTCCAAGCGAATGTGAGTTTTTGATCTGATTGTGGAATGGAAGTTTGGTCAATTGAGTCAATGGAGTTTGGTCTTTTCCCAAGAAAATCGGTGCGTAAATAACGATTTTGACATCTTTTGGTTAAAAATATACGGGACAACAAAATTTATATGGATCATTTCTTGGGCATCGTGTTTGGTCTTTTTCCCAAAAACATTGCTGCGGGATTTAGATCGATTTTGGGCAATACAGGCCAGAGTTAATTTCTGATAGTTGCACATCTGGAACCCATAAGCTTTCATATATCGAAAACCCGAAATCGATACAAGGTCTAGGGATTGAGCTATAATAGCGCGGAACGACGGACAGAATTCCATACCAGAAGATTTATAATAGTAGGAACCTGACCTGTTTCCTTTCCTCTAGATTTTAGACAATTTGCATTTACTGTTTGAAATTAACATTGTCGCGCAGAGAGGCGGAAAAGGCAGAGGGCCGAGCAGCGAGGCTCGTCGCCCTTGCAGGACGAACCTCAGGACGAAGACCACCTGGACGAGGAAACGCTGGCGCTCGATGCGGTCGCCGTCGAGAGAATCAAGCAGATACTCATCGAGCACGAGGACGAAATGAGAAACTTTGAAATGAAAAAAGAAGGTGAATAAACTTTTGGCATAATTAGCGTATACTAACCCACCGATATGCGTTTCCAGAGGAAGTGTTGCAAAAAACAAACAAAGTGCTCGACGAAGCCGACGTCGAGGAGGAAAAGAGGGACCTAATCACCCGAGAGATCGGTAAATTCCGGGAGATAATGAAGGTGAGTGCGCGCGCGTTTACGTAATTGCGAGAGGGGGGATAGGAATTTTCATTTTTACTTTTTTTTTTGTCGTTAACTGTTGCTATTTGCCGATTGGCGGTGCGGTTCTAAGAAACTTATTTCTTACTCTCGTACCGGCTAAAAGTTATACGAGTTAGCTAAAATTTAATAAAATAAGATAGGTTAGGGTGTTAGCTTTGAGGTTGGTAATACGGTAATTCAAAACCACTAGGATATGGCAACGGCGCAGTCCAGACTTTGTACAACGTGCGGCGCCGCCGGTGAGTAATGTGCCACCAGTTCTCTCCATTGTACATAATTTTAATTACATTCGCATTCGGCTGTTTTATGTAATTTGTTCGTAGTCAAAGAAGTCGACGCGAGTGTGATTTAAATTATCGATTTTATTCCATTTATTATTATGAAAGTATTATTGTTTTTGTTGACGGAAGTCACTGATTTTAGTGCTTTTAGTGTTTCACACTGGATCCAAATTGAGTGCTCGAGTGAATGCGTTGAACTTACCAATTTATTCAGTTGCGATTGAGATTTGCGCAATCAATCAGAAACCTAAAACTGTTCTGATTGGTTACGCTATCGAACGAATCTTGCTAATCTCGCCTTTATGTTTTTATGAATGGTGTAATTTAGTTTAATTGCTGCGGATCGTATTTGTAAGTTACGATTCGTGGTATAAATATATTTTCAACAATTTTTGGAGACGACAAGGTGGAAAAATTGTTCAGCTTGGATCCTTCATCTCCTTGGGCTCGAGTAAGTTACTATAGTAAATGTATGATAGCTTAGTATAAATAAGTGCTTTCAAGTGCTACTCAAACCGCTCCTTTGAATTATTGCAGTTTGAGTAACACTTCCCATTGACTTTCATGTATTTATCAATGCAAAATATGCATGTAATGACATCATCACCAATAGCATTTGTATTATTTTATTATGCGTATGTATATACAAGGTGTTTCACTCTTTCAAGGTCAAGGTCAGTTGGAAATTTCTTTGGAAAAATGGCAACATTGCCACATATGTATAAGTGCATAACAAAGAGACCCACCCCCTGTTTTCCGTTGATTTTGTGAACTAAAAAATAAAATCACATAGTCTTTAAGCTCAAATCCAATTCAAAACTTTGATATTTTCTTGTTGAATCTCAAACTCAAGATTTAGACGTTGTGCGCAGGACCAAAATTCCAACTATTTTGCAGTTCCCAGTTCAAGTTGGCACTTTGATTCAAAGGATTTTCGCATTAAGGTCTTAAATAAATATGTACCTTAAAATTCAGCAACTGCTCAAGATTTGCTAATACTAATGATACTAGATAGGTCCTTACGGACCTGAACGTATCACCGCATTTTAATTAGCAATCGCCGTTAATTATTGTTTTATCGTTTGTGATTAGGGTTGTTTTTAACTAAAGTTGGAATTTTATAAAGTGCAAAAAAAAGGGGAAAGAAATTTGATTCGGCTCAAAAAAAGCACCAATATATATCGATAGTCTCTTTTTTTAGTTACGCCGTTTATTTCGCTATTTTTACGTTTTCATTTTTTCGGTGTAATGTATATAATTAATGCAAAAATTCCTTTGTATCTATATGAAAAGATTAGATTCAGTACTAATCCCAGATTGATTCATTTAATCACACCCCCGTATCACAAAACGGCTCTGTTTGAAAGATCAATTACGTACCAAGTGGCTAACCTATACAACTCGCTTCCTGACACTTGTAAAAAACTTAGCACATCTCAATTTAAAAAATACGTCCGCAAAATCGTACTTGACCGGCAGCGGCAATAACATCTTTTTACTGTGTTATTCCATATTACCATGAACCAATGTATTATACATCATATAGTTTAATAGTTATCACAAATTAATTCTTTTTTTAAATATTGTCTGTTAGTCCATTGCACAACATTATTAATATGTTAAATATAGTTATGAGTGGGTAATGTGGAGTAAATTTTTCATGAAAATGAAAAGCTCCAAGTGGAACACGATAGCCCCATGCTTCCTCTTCCTCCGACCCGAATAACAGTATAAATATTTGAAAAATACAATAATAATAATGTATAATGGCGGCCATTAAAATAAATCAGAGTTAAGAACTCAACCTTAAGACAAAAAAGCACATTGGCGTATTTGTGCGAGGTGTGAGGCTGAACTTATGTTCATTTTTATCTAAATAGGCCAGACTGATTCATACGCTCCGCATGCGAAAGACGCCTTTTCCCCTACTAAACTTTTTTTAATTTATTTATTTACGTAAACAAAATGTTATCAATTATTGTCTTATCCAAACCCATTAGCTTTTAACACACTTGTACAAAAATATTGCATAACAAATAAACTAAAGATAAAGAAATTTTATACAAAGAAACGCCTGCAAATTTTATCAACTTAAAATGTTATCAAATTAAATAAAAGCAGCGATTTTGCAGTTTTATCTAATTATCTGGCGTGATAAGCCTTTCAAAAACATTTGTTTAACTAATGGTTAATTTTGAGTTTGAAATTCGACTGTTGTTCTAAATGTCGTTTGCCCTAGAAAGAAAGAAACACCTTGTATACGTGTGTGTCTATAATGTGCCCTGTAAAAACGTAATCAATTAAAAGCAACCATTACTTGAAAATTACAGTTTATTAAGATCACCTGCATAAGATGTTATCTTTTCTCAGCAGTTGATTAGGGATCGGTTGTTGTTTCTTCCGAGTCGTAAGTGGTATGAAAACATTTATTCATTTTACACAAACGCGTGGCGACGGTAGGCCCAAATTTCGTTAATGCGAATTCGCTTTCTTCTAGAAACAAGAAGAAGAGAAGGAGGTGACGCGACGCAAGGAGAAGGAGAGAGGGACCGAACCTAGAGAGTCGTCGCACTCGCCGAGTCCGAAAAGGAAAGAGAAGGAGGAGAAGAAGCGGCGACGATCGAGGTCACGGTCAGTTAAGAAGGAGGATAGCGCAAAGGTTCAACACGTACATTTCAGATCAAGAGATGAGCGCAGCAAAGAGCGGGAGCGCGAGAGGGAGAAAGAGCGCGAACGCGAAAGGGAGCGTGAGCGCGAAAGGGAACGCGAGAGAGAGCTTAGAGATCGCGAGCGTGAGCGCGAGAGAGATAGAGACAGGGGGGAACGCGAGAGGGATAGGGATCGAGATCGAGATCGTGAGGATCGAGATAAAAGTAAAAGCTCCAAAGAGTTGCTAAAGGAAAAAGAAATCGAGGAGGAGTTGAAGGAGAAGAAGAAATGCGAGAGAAGGGCGAGAGAGAAGGAGGCCGCCTACCAAGAGCGCTTGCGCGCGTGGGAGACGCGCGAGCGTCGAAAAGCAAAAGAGTACGAAAAGGAAAGAGAAAAGGAACGGCTCAAAGAGGAAGAACGCGAAAGGGACGCAAAGAGGCTCAAGGAGTTCTTGGAGGACTACGACGACGAACGTGACGACGTCAAATTTTACAAGTTCGTTTTCCACTAAACCGACGAGAATACGATCTAAATTTCTTTTTCCAGAGGGGGTCAGCTGCAAAAGAGGTTAAGCGAAAGGGTCAAAGAATCCGAGGCGGACAATCGCGATAGACTGAAGGAGAAGGAGGAAATGGAAGAGCTCAAAAACAAGATTTTCGCGAGCGGCCTCGAAGATCCGAGCGCCGAATTCGAGCGAGCGAAGAAGGAACGTGAAGATCAGTATAAACCAAAGTTACTAATAGATGTAAATCTAGATCAGTGGCGGCAGCGTGAACGGGAGAGGGAGCGGGAAATTGAGCGACAGCGGGCGCGGGAGCGTGACCGCGATCGCGAAGTCGAACGGGAATTAAATCGACAACGAATGAAAGAAGAGAGAGAAAGGTATACATATACATTCTGGTCGTAATCAAGCTTTATATATACAGGGTGTTCCGGAGCGTCCGATTTACAGTGAGGGAACAATTTATTCAAAAATCAAGTTTTAAAAAAAAATGCTCGCACTTCGCCAATAGGAAAGTTACCCATGAAATCTCAGACGGTCTGGGGACACCCTGTATATTAATCATAATCTTTGTTATTTGCTTATTAGGCTCACATGTAGGGTTGCGATTTAAAAAATAGCCGGTGACGTCATATCTCAAAATTGGAACACGCTGTATAAAATTTTTTTACATCAAAAAGAGCACAATTTAAACTACTAATCGATGCATCTGAGCATAAAGGCGGGGGGGGGGCACCCGTTCTATCCTATGCCTTATGGTATTCTACTAAAAGGTCTCATCGAAATGAGTTGGTTTCTACAAACTATAACTTTCTTGGGTGATTCCTTTCTGAGGGGCGGGGGGGTAATAATTAATATCTCACAGTATTCTAATGAAAGGTCTCAACAAAAGGAACTGTTTTTACCTACAATTGCCTTTCTTCCTGATCCCTTACCAAAAGAGGGGTGTGGAGGGGGAGGGTAGCACTGTCTCAACCAAAGGAATTAATTTCTACCAACTATAGTCCTCCTCCTTGACTCCTCATTTTCATTTCTTCCATTTTGTATTTTACTGATGTGTGCATCTCACTTCTTCAATACTTCTCACACTACCATCTACTACTCATCCACTCCATACTTATTTCTTGTCGATCTTTATCATTAGTTGCTTAGTCTTTATTCCTATGTGGATTTTAATGTTACTTCCACCTACGTTGCTCTCTTACAATATTAACGCGTTTTACAAGTGCGAATTTTAGGTACGTTGTCCAGCAAGCCGCTCAGGAGCTGGCGGCCGTACAAGCCGAGCCGATCGATAGCGATAGTGACGTAGACGACCACCGTAGCCCGCCCCCACCTGTAGATACCAGCTCGGAAAGTCGCGGCGAATCAGTTAAGGTAAGTCAAGGCACTCTGCCCGGTTTTCTGAAACGCTCGCTTTACAGTGGACACAAGTGCAAGTCGGAGACGAGGACTCCCGGCAGTCGGTTCCTATGGTGACAGAAGACGCCGCCCCTCCTCCGACCGGCATCGGAATCAAACTCACATTATCGAAACCGGCCGGTTTACACAGTCCGCCGCGCAACGATAGCAAACGAAAAAAGGCCGACCTACGCGAGGTGTTCAATCCGGACGAGGATGATTCGAGTACGTTGGTTAAGAAACGCAAACTGGTCCCGTTGGATTACAGCGAGGACAAGAAGAATAAGAAGGACAAGGAGAACGGCGACAAAAACTCCGAAGACACAATTAAATCTCAGGAGGAGAAACGAAGGCACATCAAGTTGCTAATAGAAAAGATACCTACGGAAAAGAGCGCGCTCTTCGCGTATCAATTGGATTGGTCGGTCATCGATAATTCGTTGATGGAGAAGAAAATTCGACCGTGGATTAACAAAAAAATCATAGAGTATATAGGCGAACCGGAACCGACATTGGTCGATTTCATTTGTTCAAAGGTACTCGCTGGATCTCAACCACAGGTCATATTAGAAGATGTACAAATGGTAAGTACACTAAGAGAAAGACTTACTATACTGCATTCATTATAAGAAGGTAGAAGGTAGATGGCGCTGTGTTTAAAGACAGACACACACAGGATAAATATAAAACGGCACCAAATTTGAAACATGAAAATAAATCAACAGATTTCACGTTTGGATCATTGAAATTGACATCTAAAGTCAGTTCGACAGTTTTGTTCGTAATCGAAACTACTAATATAACAAAATTGGTCACACATTTTATTTGTCGGCGTAATACAGACTCGCGGTTTAACCAACCACAGTCAAGGTCAAAACTTTCCTATGCTTTCTACCGCTACCTTCTTAAAATGAATAGAGTATAGTTCGCAAATCTGTTCATAGAGTACAAACGCATCTAATTGTGCAATTCTTTTTTAGGTATTAGATGAAGAAGCCGAAGTATTTGTCGTGAAAATGTGGAGGTTGTTAATTTATGAAGTAGAAGCTAAAAAATTAGGTTTGGTTAAGTAGTAACTTGAGTCTATCTACATGTCGTCCTCTTTTATAAATAATTGTAAAATTACAGAATAAAAGAATTTCAAAATATGCAATGTAGTATGTAGTATTAACCTTCAAATACATTCTAAATTTAAGGTTATTTAAACACTAATTGAGTACTCTGGTTTTTAGTACTATAAAAGTCACTAGATAGTGACTTTTAAGTACTATTTGCAATTCAGGACCTCTATGGCAGAACATTTTAATGAGAATGACTATTGGTCATATATATTTCTCTTATATATATGCTATTGGTGGGATGAGACCGCCATTTTGTTTATTTACAATTGCCAAAATTAATCAATATTTGTGCTATTTATATCGTATAGACAGCTGTCAAATTTTTATTTGATTATTTGGCGCCATGTAAAAATTGTACAATCTTTTAAAAGAGTGCCCAAAGGTTCAAATTCCCTATATTCGGGCTGTTTGTATCCTTTTTGTGTGGGAAAAGTTCTGCAAATGTTCCCGTAGAACATTTAATTTCTTGACAACGGCCATACCACGTTGAAAACACCGGTTCTCATCCGATCACCGAAGTTAAGCAACGTCGGGCGCGGTCAGTACTTGGATGGGTGACCGCTTGGGAACACCGCGTGCCGTTGTCTCTTTTTTTTTATTTTTGCACATGTCTATTTATCACATCTTTACGATTTATCGTAACGAATAGGTAAAGCTCAAATTACATTCACTTTTTTTTTCTAAACTTGATTTCATTCGATGGGTGACGTAATCAATATGCGCCTAATATGGAAATAGTTTCATTACGTAACTCCACCATTAGTTCACAATTTTGCTGTGAGATGGAGGCGAAGTTATCGCTACCATGCGATACGCAAGTTGAATATGTTGATGTCGGCGAAATGTTAACGCTTGCATCAAGACTATACTTCACAGGATCATTTCTGTAGTTGGTCTTCCAATACTCTGTTTTAAACACAGAGCATTTGCAACCATGATGAGGAGTGACAGCTTCACATCCTGAGCGTGAGACAGGTTGTTGGTTTGCTGTTTCGGCAATGAACCTTTAACCAACGATGATCGTTCACCTGGCGGCTTTGACCAAAGGGGATGGATGTGACGCATTCTGAGTGGTTGCAACCCTTTCTTTAAATACAAATAAATATTAGGAGCACCTTATGTTTGGGGGGGAGGTGGTTCATATTTCTGAACAACTACAAAACAGTTTGTTTTTTTAGGTACGTAATGTTTCAAGCAACATGTAGAAAACCTCTTTTGTTGAGGGGGGGGGGTTGCAAAAATCGTAAAGGCGATTGCATTTGCATTACCTACCACCACCCTTTTTTCTTCCGTAGGACCGAATATGTCTCACAGTGTGCTGTGTGGCCCATTACATAATAGTTATTTTTTATTTATGCATCAAGGGCATTAAGGCGACAGAGCCGAGGGATTGTAAGTCGCCCGAGGATTGAGTATGCCTGAGGTGTGCATAACAACATTTTATTTTTCATTGTTCCCAAAGAATGCATTTCTGTTACTGTACCTCAGAGGTAAACTGTACTAAGTCCATTTTTCCCCAAAAATTGCTTTTTTGTACTAAGTCACATAAGTTTTGATGTTCTACATGAAATATATGGATTTAGTATTGTTTGATGATAAACAACAGTTAACAAATTTTAAACAAGTACTAAGTCGCATCGCAGTAACATTGCGAGGTCAACTGTAATAAGTGGACTTAGTATCAATACTTGTATGTGTTTGACGGACTTAGTACATTATAAGGAATATGTTTCAGGTTTTTTAGCGTATTTTTTAAGAATAAAAAAATTGTGCTATTGTTTGCGTTTTGTCCGTCCGGACCCACTTCTGCCGTTTCGAACTACTTCTAGAGTCCAGGAATTTTTGCAGTAGGTAGCCATATACCTTGAAGGTGTTCCAAATGGCCATCCAATTTCGCTGTCTTAAAGGGGTGGCCCCCCCCCCCCCATCCATTATGCCCTTGTGCGTAATAGACTGCTTCATATATCACATATGACAGATATAATTGGCATATATATAGGCAAATGAAAAATAAAATAATTAAATTTTGAAGAAGAAATCGTCCATTCCTTTCTGCAGGGAAGCATTAAAGTAAGCAACGAAGTTTTGATGACAATAAAGGATGAAATTACCGCTAGTATACTGTGTTCTGAAGAACCAGTTTATATTATAATTATAATGAAATCATAGAGTAAAATTTACTATATGACCAGACACAGACCATGATACTCTGTTTTATATGCATTATATTTAATCACCGGAATGTGATATTATGCTTCCTATGCAAGGAGTCTTTTAATTCTTTCAGGCCATAGACCTATTTATTTTATTATTTTAACGCCTTACCTTTACCATTGTTTATGCCTTTACCCAATTACAAACTTTATTTGAATTTAGCTAGCAATGAAAATTAAATAGGTACAGTGAGAAAATATAACTGATTATGCGTATAATTTCTAACGTTTTTGTTGGACTAGCGGTACACGTAGACCGTTTTAACACTGCTTTAGCAATTTTGTGTGGAATTTACGCAAACAAGGTCCATTTGCGCAATTCACAAATGTGGGAGTGCTGTAAGTATAGTTTATTTGTGAGAGAAAAGATCAATTCCATCCACACTACCAAGTACCATTGTATATAAAGATGTATATTATATACAATATTTTTTTTCGGGGCAAAAAAAAGGCAGTGTATAACCTTCCTTTTTTGCCAAAAATCGACTGCACAAAAATTTCTCGAGAAAACACTTTTTCTTATTAATTTTGGGGCGTAGAATCCAAAACAATTCGTACTTTTTCGATCAGACTTCTCAAAAAAAAGTTATAGACTAGAAACCAATTTCGAAAGAAAATTCAAAGGGCTGTAACTTTTGAACTAGTAGCCCAATCTTGGAACTTTTTGAAATTATGGATTCTACAGGCCACATTCTATAAGAAAATTTTTTTTCCGGGTCGATCTGAGACAATTTTTTTTTCGGGGCTCAAAAAAAGGCAGTGTATAAACCTTCCTTTTTTACCAAAAATCGACTACACCAAAATTTCTCGGGAAAACACTTTTTCTTATTAATTTTGGTGCGTAGAATCCAAACAATTCGTACTTTTTCGATCAGACTTCTCAATCAAAAGTTATAGACTAGAAACCAATTTCGAAAGAAAATTCAAAGGGCTGTAACTTTTGAACTAGCAGCCCAATCTTGGAACTGTTTGAAATTATGGATTCTACAGGCCACGTTCTATAAGAAAATTTTTTTCCGGGTCGATCTGAGTCAATTTTTTTTTTCGGGGCAAAAAAAAGGCAGTGTATAACCTTCATTTTTTGCCAAAAATCGACAGCACCAAAATTCCTCGGGAAAACACTTTTTCTTATTAATTTTGGTGCGTAGAATCCAAAACAATTCGTACTTTTTCGATCAGACTTTTCAATCAAAAGTTATAGACTGCTTGTGATTATGGGGCAAATAATAAATACGTCTTCAAACGACATTTGTTAATACATAGTTTCTAAGGATTTTAAATGTGCTACTTGTGTTTATGGAACAATTACCACTTTTTTCAGAGAATTTTTTTCCCACACTTTTGGATTACCATCAAAATTGTTAAAATTAATAGCAATAATTACTATAAAAAATTCCATTTAAATTTTAAGAAATCATTTTATATAATAATTTTTTTTTTAATTATTTTTTCATGTTCAAATTTGTATTGTATCCTTTGTTTCACAGCAACCCAGAATGTTGGGAAGGTGTAATTTATACAGAGTGGCCCAACGAGAAGTATACAGAGAGCTTTTAGGGTATTAAATTTAGAAATTTCGAAAAATCCTCGAACACGTCAATTTTGTATTCGAGGGGGACAGCTTTTGGAATACAAATCACGAACCCAAGTTTTCACCCCTCTACGTAGGGAGCTTAACCCCTAAAATTTTAAATGGAATCCTATGGTACATAATTTGAAAGCCAATTTAATCGTGATTCCTAATCTGCTTTGCTTTTTACATTCTATTGATTCGTTTTGGAGATATTCGCATTTGAATAATTTGCCGTATGATGTGTTGCCTATACCAATCGTACGGTTGGTTGCTTGCAAGCTATTGATTTTCGGGAACCTATACGCATGCGCAACACGACTGTTGTGTTCAATGTTCATGGTTGTCTTCGTGTGGTGGTGGTGTTATTTTTGAGTTTGTGCCTTTCTGGTGCCGAATTTGTAGCGTTTCCCTATCAAAATGGCAACCGTAATCTCCACAGTAAATTTTTCTAATTTGGAAAAAATCGAAACGTAAGTGTTTACCTCACATTCCCCCATTTCGCCTCTGTGGCTAATTAGACACGACAACGCCATTTTTAGGTAACAACTTTGCCCTTATTTCGTTGCAGTTTTATGAACGACACGTCCTACAGAGAAATACTGGAGAGTGCCGCCAATTACAACACGAGATTATGCATCGAGCGACGCCTACGGTTGCCATTCCTCGACAGTCAGACGGGCGTAGCTCAGAATCACTCCTCGCTGTACATGAACAAAAGGCACCGGATGCCCGGCATGGCTCCCGGCCAGATCTACACGTACCCGAGACCGCGATGGCGAAAGAGACGAAGACAATATCTGACGATGAACTCGAGGGCGTTCGCGCGAGCCGCCGACGCGCTACTCGACGGCGACGTCGACCTCCACAACATATCGCAGGTCGAGAATCCCGCCCTGCAAGATACGGATAGCAAAGACAGCCAACTGCTTTTAAAGGATGATGTCTCTAAAGTAAGTTTCGTAGTATGGAAGCCCATAGTAGGGTTACAAGGTGTTCAATAACAATGTCATTTGATCATGCGAATCGTTTTTTGAATTCTGTTTTAGTATGATTTCTGATTATGTCTGGTACACATTATTGTAGTGATCGAACCCAACATTGGAATGTGAACCGGGATTCGGATCTACCGATTCCAGTGAGCAATGCAATCTAGGGTTGGGAATTTTTCCCCATATGGTTATCGTGAGGTTAAAAAATTTTTTGTTTTTAAATGAATGTTGGCGTGGTGGGGGTTTTTGGGTGCACTGATTAAGAATCTGGTGTTAGATTTTCAAAAACAATATGGCGGACAAAAATGTCAAAAAATTGTTGTTTTTAAATGGAAGTTGGTGTAGTGATTAAGAATCTGATGTTAGATTAAAAAAAAAACAAAATAGCGAATCCAATATGGCGGACAAAAATGTCAAAAAATTGTTGTTATTAAAAGGAAGTTGGTGTAGTGATTAAGAATCTGATGTTAGATTAAAAAAAAAACAAAATAGCGAATCCAATATGGCGGACAAAAATGTCAAAAAATTGTTGTTATTAAAAGGAAGTTGGTGTAGTGATTAAGAATCTGATGTTAGATTTAAAAAAAAACAAAATAGCGAATCCAATATGGCGGACAAAAATGTCAAAAAATTGTTGTTATTAAAAGGAAGTTGGTGTAGTGATTAAGAATCTGATGTTAGATTTTGAAAAAACAAATTGGCGGATCCAATGTCGCTGACACAAGTGTCAACATTGTGTTGCTAATTCAGAATCTCATGTTAAATTTGTTAACACAAAATAGAGATCTAATATGGCAGATAAAATTACAAAAATTGTTATGTCTAGATGAAAGTTGGTGTAGTGTGGGTTTTTGGGAGCGCTAATTGAGAATCTGATGTTGAATTAAAAAAAAAACAAAATGAAGGATCCAAATGGCGGATAAAAATTACGAATAATTGTTATTTTTAAATGAAGTTGGTGTGGTTGGGGTTTTTGGGTGGGCTAATGAAGAATCTGATGTTAGATTTTCAAAAAACAAAATGGCGGATTCAATATGACGGTTGCTTTTAAATGAATGTTAGTATAGTGGGCGCGTTTACCGAACATCTGATCTTAGATTTTTTTTTTAATAAAATGGAGAATCCAATATGGCGGATAAAAATTGTTATTTGGGTTTTTGAGTGGTGATAAGAATCTGATGTTACATATTCAAAAAACAAACCCACTTTGTTGTTTTTAAATGAAAGTCATAGCGGGTTTTTGGGCGCGCTAATTGAGAATCTGATGTTTCATTTTTTAAACAAAATGGGGGTTCTAATCTGGCGGACAAAATGAGTATCACCAATTTTCCACAACCAATCAAAATTCATTTACGACTGCGGTACTAAGAGTCCCTGGTTCGAATCCGAGTTCGGGCATGGCTGAAACCCCGCCCACTCAAAAATAAAGATAAATAAGCGGAAGCAATCACGCGAAAAAAATTTCGTATCAAATAAAATCCGTTAACGGGTTCTTGTTACAACCTTCGGGTTAATTTTTGGAGGTAACAAATGCGGGCAGCTTTCTGGTGGAAGATTAGTTTTCTGAATCTGATCTGATCTAAATTTTAATAATTTCGTCCACTAACAATGACATAATAACTACACTGTCATTTTTGTAGGGCAAAAACACCAAAATCGTGAACTTTGGACATCCTGTATACATTCTTTGACCAGTTGTTATACAGGGTGATTCTTTAAATTCAGTAAATCAAAGGTTTTTTTTCGGAAATTTGCTCGTACACGTCGATTAGTATTTTAAATTGCGCTATTTTTGATGTAATAAAATTTTATACAGGGTGTTCCAAATTCGAGATATGACGTCATCGACTATTTTTTAAATGGCAATCCTAATTTTTTATGACTATTCTTAGAGTATATCAAGTTACACATATGTGCCAAATTTCTAATTTTTATTTCTTGTCTAACGTTTGGCACACATGTTTACTTTTTAAGAATAGTCATCAAAATTAGGGATGTGACGTCATTTGATCTAATCGAGTGCGTCCGTTACCGTGGTAACCGCACACATACTAAGCGAACAAATAGGCATCATATGCGAATAGGTCAAGTGACGTCACACGCCGAACGAATTTATTTTTCCAAGCGCAACTTTAAAATCTTGTAACTTTTTCATTTGTGGAGATATTTTAATGATTCTTTCGAATTTTTGTTTTATTTTACTTAAAATTTCATAATTAATTTACAACAAAAAACTGGAAACTTCTCCATTATAGCAACATTTAATCTCCAACTTACAGGATTGGTACTACGACGAGCAAGACATAATGGAGATGGACGCGTACGACGAGCCCGACCAGGACTCCGATTTGGACTACGAGGAGACTTACAGCAAACGTAGCAAGCGAAGGAAAGGGACGGGAAGGGTGAGAATTTGAGCGAGTTTGCGATTTCGTTTACGCAACGCTTTCGTTTTAGAGCCGCGGCACGGACTCGCCGAACGCCCCGGGACGTCGAAAAGGCGGCGGGCGCGGTAGGAAGAAGACGTACGCGCACAATTTCGATCCGACGCCCGGAGATCCGGACAAACCTTTCGCTTGCGAACGTAAGTGTTATTCGGAAATCGGGCGTAATCGAACGCGTAGGAGGACACTGACGGACTATTTTTACTTTTAACTGGCGTCGCCAGTTAAAAGGTAAACGTCAATTAAAAGGCCTGCTGCCGCTTCGCCAAAATATACCTATACAAAGGTGCTTGTGCATGTATTGAAGTTATTGTCGAGCAATTTTATTTGTGTAGAGTCATATGTGGTCTGTTACAAAATAATGTTCGTATGCAGAGTTAACGTCTGTGCTAAAGATGGTACAAGTGGTAACGCTTTATGCTTAGAGAGCTTTTTCTTCTATTGCTTAGGTAGGGACTCGAACCGAAAGTTTTTACCGACACAATGTGCCAGTGGGAGGTTAAGTCGCAGCTTCATTGATTAATCGAGTGTATGTCAGATGTCGCTTATTTTATGCAATTTTCTCAGAATCTTGTAAGGATTTTCTTAGAATCTTTTGATAATCCTCTTATAATCATATTCTTACAATCTACTTGCATTCTGTTTGGAATAAAAAAATTATTAGGCGACAAAGGCTTAATGAAAATTACGTTTTTCAGATTAGCCAACTCAAGAATAATAAACTATTAAGAATTAGGAAATATGAAGTAAAAAAAGTAAGTGATTAAGATTGTGGAAAATTTAGGGTTTCTTCCGCAAATTTTCTTGTTGAAAACGCTTAAATGCTTAATTACACACAAGAACAAATTCAATAAACATTTTGTGCCCTTTATAGATCATTTTAAGCAACTTTTAAAGAATAAAATGTTTACCAGTCTATATGTACCTACAGGGTGGTTCAAATTCGTGGCTTATCATTAGGACTCAAAAAAACGCTTTGAAAATAACATCACCGAAAATCTCAAATTTCGTCATTTTCCCTAGCTTAAGTGGTTGGGCGGTTCCTGCTAGCACCTTCTATGGGCACTTTTTCCTGAGAATCTAAATCTGTTATCAGAATTTCCATAACACGTTACTATTTTCGTATTTCTTATGGACGCCATATAGGATTGGAGGACTAAACAAAAGAAATTCAGTTGAATGCTTCGTCATAGCCATGTTGGTTCATCAGTATCTAGCTACCCATGGAACATTTGATTTGAAATTTTTCTTGTAAATTTATGTGGAAGTATAGAGTGACCGGTTATTATTTGTCTTTTTTTGTCTTCTATCTCATTTGGTAAAACTCCAACATGGCGCCCATAAGAAATAAGTAAACAGCTTTTATATCTAGCGTGTTATGGAAATTCTGATAACAAATTCAGATTCTACCATTTAACCCATACTGTATCTGTCACAGTTTCGGAGATCTCAGTGGTGAGCCAAGAATTTGGACCACCCTGTACGTACTACGTTTTATATGTACAAGAAGATAACGAGCAGTTCCCGACGTTTTCTTTAATAATTTTGTTTTATGCTGGACCGATTTCACCAAATTCGAGCTTCGAATTGAAGCGGCGCGACTTTTCCGATGTGCGGCTACTCCCAGACAATTCGTTCTCCCCCCCCCCCTCTGCCCTTCCCCGGACGATGGGCGCGCTTCCGGGAACAAAATTCGCACATGGGTAAACCGTTAAACTGGACGAATCCCGGCCGCGGGGGGGGGGGCGTAAGAGGAAGTGAGGGTGCAATTGCTCGAAAACTAGTCCTGTCTTCCCCTATCGAAACGCCCTTAATGGATAGCGCCAACAAATCTATACAGGGTATATAAGTATGAAAAAAAAATTGGGTGGGAGAGCGGATCAAAACAAGTACTTTTGCCAAATAAACCGCGCGTCCAACGTGATGGAATGTGCATTTCTTCTTTAATGTTTTTTTCTGCAATCATAAGAGTTACAAAGACTGGTGGCACGTCTTTGAATAGGCTACTAGCGAGTCATCAAAATGCGGCAAATAAAAAAATTATCCATTTAAGTCTCTAGACTTTGCAAAATATCAAGCAAAAGCAAAAAATTGTGTTCTTCAAAGCAACGAAGCAAGCATGCACGTCCACTTTTAAATATAATTATAAGAAATTAATTCTATTTATTTTGTAACTTTATTGTGTGAAATTTGACGCAGTGTACACCACCCACAAAACGCCTGGCCTGCTAGCTCAAAGAAACAAAATTGAAAATTAGATTGTTTTGTAATCGTTTCGTACACTTCCAGCATCTGCTACAAAGAAAAATCCCCACACTGACTTAAATTAATAATTTTGGGAGGCCTCAATCAGCACGTGAAATAAATCTTCGATATGAAAAGGTTAATCCCACATAAAGACTATCGGGGTCGCACAATGGCTTCGAATAAACACACAATTAATTGATTGACAATCATAAAATTTATACCAAAAGGCATGAAATTTCTGAAATAAAGAGAATAAAGCTTGTTTTTACATAATACCCCGTACGCATACGGTCGACAGTGAAAAAAATTACATTACTAGTTTTTTTGTTTATAATCCAAATAATCGGGCCATAACAAGGCTTGTGATAAACAAAACCTTTAAGCAACAAAAGAACCTCAACAGAAAGCCTCAGGTTGCACTAAAACTGCTTCCTTTACTTCAACTTGACTAACTTCTTCCGAATGCGGATAACATGCGTTGAACTTTTCACAACTTTGTAACAACTTCAGTTAACTTTTTTCTGTACAGAAATATTATAAAAATTACGAACTTCAATCATTCAAATAGGGTGAAACGCCCCCATAAAAATAGCGTACACTCTTTTCCAACCGTCGCGAACCAGGTAGCAGCCACCTCCTTGTCGTATTTAACGAAACATTTCCATAATAAGATAAATCTTCTTGCGCCAATCAAAACTGGATTAGATAACGCCAACTTCGAAGGAACGCCCCCTCTTCTTTCTCACGAGACTCGCAATTGTTCGTGCGATAAGCGATAGAAGCGATAAAAATTGTAAAATGAAAACAACACTAAGACACATATTCAAATGAAATAAACCAATTCTGTGCTCTTTATCACTTTGACATCTATGTTAAGATTGAAACTAAACACAATTCAATTTGCGTATATAGCGAACCAACAGCTTCTAGAAAAATCTGGAATCAGCATATCATACTTCATAGACCACTTTCTTATCACTGGTGATTAATTTGTTATGGACCTTATAGCGCCTTTATAACGATCTAGAAAATTCGCTACACTAACAAGATAAAATTCACTAGACTTTCTGCGATTATTGCATTACATGCAGAAAACAAACTACACTTTTTAGTAAAACCAAAGTGATTTTTCTCCAGTGGTTGCCACGGGTTATAGTCTGTGGCGTAATCACAGAGCTGGAAATTAGGCTCACATTTTTCTTAATGCTAATCATAGGATCACACTCATTACTAAGCGGCACGCCCCTTACATTTATTATATCGATTTCGGTTCGGGTTCAAACTAACTGACGCTTTGGTACTTGAAATCATTGTTTCCACTAACTGAACTATTCGCGCTTCTAAATGAAACACTAATCGCCACCATTTAAGCACTAATCGGTTCCAGTTCTGGTAAGCTCGAGCATAACTGCATTTAGTGCTTGAGCATCTTTAAGCATTTCGGCGTCTGCACCAAAAACCAAATTGTGTTGTTTGTAAGTGAAAAAATTTCAGTGTGCGGAGCGCGGTACAAGACACGACCCGGCCTGACCTACCACTACGGCCATTCGCACAAAGAGGGGGCTAGCGATGAAAATTCTCGTGACAGCAATGCCCCCATGCCGACCGCCCCGGTCGTCGGCATGCCCAACGTGCCGGGAGGACCGCCTATGCCGCCGGGTATGGGTCTACCCATGGGCATGGGTGGGCCTGCTTCTCTTGGGGGCTTGGTTACGGGTGGTCCAGTCGTGGGTGACGGTGCGTCCAACAACCTATCACCCGCGCAAGGGATTCTACAGGGATCTGTCTATCAAGATAGCTATGTATCGTTTCTGAATCAACCAAACGCCGGTACTGCCTTCTTTTTTACTTTTCTGTGTGTTTCTGTTTTGCATGCATGTTAGTTGTTTGCCCAGTGTGAGTAAACTTTTTTTGTTTTCAGTTTTTTAATGTTTTTATTAACAATGGTGATGTTTTGTTTTGTACACTAGTTTGTTTGTTTTTGTTGTAAAAAGCATAATGCGGTTGTCATAGGAACCATGTTATAGGTAATAGTAATTTTGTACCTAACGTATTGAAAACGCGTCTATTGATTTATGGAGAAATGCGTTGTATTAGCTCTCTACTATTTGGTGAAGTGTCGCCCTCTATATTTCAGTGAACATGTTTTGAATTATTTTTAATTTGGACAAAGTTGCTTGAATTTAATTTGTGAGAGTCGTTTAGCAAAACAAAAACAAAAGGAGAACGCAGTAAGTTTAAGGAGTAGTGAGGATATTTTCATTGTCGTATGTTTTCGTTGGTATGGCTTCAGTTTAATTGAGAAAACAGGCTGAAGGCTCAAATGTTTATGATTATTCAGATTATTCAAGCCTTCTTCACTTTCTTCCTCTTTCACCCCCTTCTCAGGTCTCCTTCACCCTTCTTTCCATACTCTTCAAGATTTTACTAAATGATCATATTTTTAAATGTAACACAGTATATCTTAACGTCATTTTTTTTGCATTTTTTTTCTTTTTTACATTGATTTTTAAGGGAATCAAAAATAAAATCCCTTCTTATAGTTTTTAAATAGTAGGCCATGGATCAATCAATCAATCAAATCTCAGAAACGGTGGTCCAAACAAATTTTTTACTGCGCCACTGGGTTCTACGTAAAAATATCTAAAATAGGCACTTGTCCCTTTTTTTCTTTCTTACATGGTTAGTAAGATATGATAACATCTTCTATCTTTCTCGTCATGATCTCTTCCAGTTGGTGTCGCACTCAACCATCATTGCAACAAGGCTCTCCCGTCTGACACTCGACCTTGCGAATCCCTTGTCATAGTTCATTTTGAGCACCTGGCTTGCATAATCACCCATAATAGGGGTTCGAACACGGAACCCCCGCGCTCTTTTCAAACTGCATGGGCATCTGCGGGGGATTTTTGACCACCACCGTGCTATCGGCCAGATATTCAGATGCGTCGAGTAAAAGCATTTTTGACGTCCAGAGATTATTTTTACTATGTCCCACTATTTGCCCTTTTACTTCTTTCCGGTATAGCTTTAACGCTCCCATACCGCATCTGCCTCGAATGAACTTCATATCCCCCCCGCCCCATAGTTTTGCACGCACTGCGAAAAGATATGTCATTGCCCACCATGAGAGTCGTCTTGATCTTCTTTATCGCCTCACACATCCCTATCGATCTTGTCTGATATTTAGCTTCTCTTGCTCTCCCCGAGGAAGCTCTTTAGAGCATCATCCCTTTTGGACTTCAGTAACTTTTTTCTTTCTCTTTTATGGAATACTCTGTATATTGTAATCTAAATAGACAGCATATTAAATTGTATTTTCAAAAATATAACACGCCAGGGATGATATTCAAAAAATTTAAAAAAATTAAAAAATTTTTCAAAACAATTTTTGAATTTTTAAAATTTTGTTTAGTCTTTTTTGAATCAATATATTACTTTTTTGATAGCACTAACAATTACGAACACCCTAGAAGAGTGTCGAAAATGGTTCTATATCCCACTGTTTCTCCTTTTGACCTCTTCCGCCATAGCGGGTCTGACCCCCCCCCCCCACTCGCACACCCTATAGGTTTGCATGCACTGGGAAAAGATTTGCAATTGGCCACTAGGGGAGGCCTTCCACTCCACACATCCTTATCGATGTCGTCTGACCAAGCTTTTAAGTGCATTAACCCTTTTGGCATTCAGTAAATTTTTTTCGTGCTCTACCTGAATCCCGGCCTTACGCTTCCTCTGATATACCCTCTTAGTCCAGGCATACTCTTTGCGTTGTCTGTTCGCGTAAAGAACTTATCGGATTTAACCTATTTTTTCTAAATGGAATACCCTGTATATGATATGGAATGGGATATGGCATGATATTCAAAAAAGGTTCACAAAAAAAAGTTCAAATAATTCAAAAAAATACAAAAACATTTCAAAACAATTTTTGAATGAATATTGAATTTTTTAGTGTTATATTTTTTAAAAGACAATATGCAATCCTTTAGATTAAATTATACAGGGTCTTCCATAGAAAAAGTTAGATTCGATAACTTTTTCACCTGACCCTATATGTAGTTAAAAAAGATATTACATTTTCTTTTCAAAAATATAACACACCAGGGATATTCAAAAAAGATTCAAATAAAAATTTCAAAACAATTTTTGAGTTTTTTTAATTTTATTATTTTTTTGAATCAATATTGAATTTTTTAATGTTATATTTTTGAAAAGAGATTTTAATATCCTATCTTTTTAGATTAAATTATACAGGGTTTTCAATTAAAAAAATGAGGTTAGGTTCGATAATTTTTTTACCTGACCCTATATGTTCTTAGATAAAAAAGATATAGAACAATGCTTTATACAAGAGTTTCTTTATAATGGTTGTTGAATAAACCGCCGTTTTCAAATTAAGTATAATGGGATCTGGTAAAAAAAGTTATCAGAGCTCACATAATTTTTTTAAATTAATTTAATTAAATTTTCTTTTCAAAAATATAACATACCATACTTCAAAAAAGATTCAAATAAAAAAATTAAAATGGTTCAAAACAATTTTTGGGTTTTTAAAGTTTGTCGAAAATATGAAATTCTGTTTTCAAATATCCAGGGATGATATTAAAAAAAGATTCAAGTCATTAAAACAATTTCAAAAAAGATTCAAATAATTCATTTTTGAATTTTTTAGCGTTTGAAATGGCACTATTTTTTTTACATTTAATTAACAAGGTCTTTCATTTAAAAAATGAGGTTGGGTCCAATAACCGGTCTAATCCGATTATAATACTGTATTGCTCTTGTTCTCCTGTAGCCCTTGCGCGATCGAAGGCTTCGTTCTGTCTTTATCCATAACCTCTGTTTCTCCTATTGCAGCACTTCATGCTAATGTGGCTCTGTTTTCAGCAATTATAACACCTTTCCACTCTGGTGCCTGTACGTATCCTACACTTCACCACACTCTCAGATATGACCCGTTTATTCTTCTTTCCGTATCGCGTTTTTCTTTTACGATTCCACATCCTGTGTTTCCTTCACATCCATTTTCTGCTCCTATCTTCATGCTTTGATATCATCGTCAATGATTCTTCCTTCCCGTCTCATTGCATGTTTTAACGCCATCTTCTAGACTATCGCACTGCACTAGTAACTTCCCTCGAGTACAGTTCAGTACTGGATTTAGAGTTTCTTTATTTCAAAGGCGCATCACTCCTTTTGTTTTTGGTACCGAGTAGGTTTCAGCAAATTGATAGTGAAAAATGTTGTGTAGGCACTCCGGGCGGTCCGATCAGACGAAGTCGGCCGGGAGGCCTACAGCCCTCTCCCCAATCGCAAGCGCCGCCCAACCTACCACCGAATCTTCCGAATCAGCCGCCCCTACTCCCGATGGACGATCCTCCGATGCCCATCCTTGTGGCGGAGAAGAACTACGATCCGATGCCGCCCGTCTCGATCATGGACCATCTCAAGGATAAGGCGATGCCGAGTCCGTACTGCGACTTCTGCCTCGGCGACTCGAGAGAGAACAAGAAGACGGGCGGCTCCGAGGAGCTGGTGTCGTGCGCCGACTGCGGTCGATCAGGTAAGGGCGATCGAATGGACGGACGGCCGATTCCCGCCAAAAAAGGTCGAAAAAAGCGCATTCAATGAGTGTAATTCCTACTTGTAAATACTCGAATGATGAAAGGATGCAATAAGGGGTTTGCCGATCGGACGGTGTGTACATATTTTTACAGTAACACCATCAGATATATCAAAATCGTTAGCTGTAAGTGTAGAACAAATTCTATACCTAGTGAATGTCTTGTGATGGTTGACGATTATCATTTTGTGAATTTAGTAAATGTAGGGTTAAACGGACCATCTTTGGATGTTAGTACAATTTTTGAAGTTCCTTCTTTTATTAAATTATTGCATTTGCGCGAAGATGGGGAGGGCCACCCAATCATTTTCTTTTAATTTCAGACTTCAGCAAACAACTAAAGAGAAAGTACAAATTTTATACTCATTTAAGTGGGAGTAACAAGGATCCTCTCTTATTATTAGTCACAAGAGTTTCGGTTCAGTATTATTCGATGTAGGAGATTCTAAATTCGTGTTTCTGAATTTAAAAACAAACGAATTAGGTGGCCCTTTCTACGCCTATGACAATGTGGGTTAAAATGGTTTGTCTGCGCGGTCATTCGCCGCTGTAGATAAACGACGCACCCTGTAGAAATACTGCCAAATTTGTACAAAGGGAAATTTAGTAGTCACTTATTAGTACGAGCCGAATCACTCGTAGGCTCGGAATACACATCACCAAAATTGAGAGGGGAATACACATCAGTCACACTTTGTGATCATTCTTACTAATTTATTTTAGGAAATCCGAGAGGATACTTTTGTTATAATTGAAATGGTAGGTTACGCTTTTCTTTTCGAAATTCTCGCTAAATAGACTGGATTAACCAAATATGTATGCGTTAGGGATTTTAGGTTTTAAGACTTTGCGTCTTCCAAATTTCTTTTGTTTTTTTATACGACGACGATTCTGATTTCTTCGCAAATTATTTATTATTATTATCGCGTTAATTGTATTGATCGCTTTTACCTTATATGGATAGCTAATCAGTACTATCGTAAATAAATCTCGATTATATATACACATGAACATTATAATAGCGTTAATTGAAATTATTTATTCTAGCGTAGGGAATTTTGAATGATTTTTACACTTTTAATTTTCTTGAAATATTAACTGCAGTCGAGTGGTAAGAAGCATTCAAAATTTAATGAAATTGTTGTAAGAACAGTTATTTTCCAAGCATTTTAAAAAGTGTATTGTTATAGTGCAATAAATGATGCCAATACATAAAATATAAATGGTTTTATTTAGTGCTGAGGTATAGTGGCACTTCATTTTATGTAAATTTTTCTATTATACTTTTCGTCTTAAAACATTCTCATCTTTTATAGTTGTGCGCGCTTTTTTTTAGTTGTCTTGCAAAGAAAAATTTCATAACTTGGAAAGTCACTGTTCTTCGGCACTTACTACCTACCTGTAGATAGCATACTGTTTTGAGCTCCTTTACAGAGTCCCCAACTTACTCACCATGTGAGTGTAGAGAAAGCGATAATCAACAAAGCGAGTATTCCGGTTTCAGAATTGAGACTTAAGGATTTCCATTTTCATGTTCTGGTTCTAAAATCTCCAGCTGGTTCCTGTTTTGAAATATTCTTATTACAATTTTTAGGCTTTATGTTGCAATTTTCCAGTAGAGAGATATTCAGGTAGCCCATTCGTTAGAAGTTTTTAAATTTGCAGTTGAATAGAAACTTGAAATTTGATTCACAGTCATAATCGACTACAGTGGAGTCCTGATAATTCGAGTCTTGAAAGCATTTAGGTTTGGATTTCAGTTTTTGAATTAACTATACAAAGTTTCACCTGACAATTCTTGTGCACGAAAAAATCTGACATGAAAACTCTATCCGGGTCGGACAATGGGTTCAATTAATTGGTTGACTATAACCAAAATTTATTCTCCAAAAAATTAAAACAATAAAGCTGGAAGGAAGAAAACATTCAGTGCCTTTTTTACACATACCACGCACGCAGACGGTTGACAATTAAAATAAGAAATCTTAAATAATCTGATTGTAACATATTTGCGATATGTTTTCAGGTGTCACTTAAGGGTTGACGTTTCTGTTTATCATCCGGGTTTCAAGGATAAACTTAAGCATCAAGTGCTGCATACCCTGTTCCATTTGTCTGATTCTGTTTTGATCTTCGTGTCTAGGTTTCAGTTCTTAGGTGGCGCGTTTTAGGATACCATACGCATTGACATGTTTAGTTTAGTTTCTTGGTTCTCAGGAATCAGGTTTTAGATTTCTGGTCTTGAACATTTTCAAAGTTATATGCTCCAACTGATAAGAATCAACAACTTGTGTTACTTTCTGCCTTATTCGTTCACTTTGAAGAAACGTTTAGCATAAATTAAATCTTTTAAGGTTAAGTGGAAGAGTAACTAATTACTAATGAAACATTAAGGCAGCTGCTTCGACCGTAACATATTTAAACTTTTTTTTTAGCTCATCCGACATGCCTTCAATTTACAATGAATATGATTATTTCTGTGCGGAAATATCGTTGGCAGTGCATCGAATGTAAATGTTGCTCAGTATGCGGAAACTCCGATAACGATGTGAGTACGCTCAATTTTCTAGCTCCCTCTCGTAACTTATCCGACTTGCAGGATCAGCTTCTGTTTTGCGACGACTGCGACCGAGGCTACCACATGTACTGCCTGTCGCCGCCGTTGAACACGCCGCCCGAAGGGTCCTGGTCCTGTAAGCTGTGCATCGATCAGTTTCACAAATAGGTCCTCTACCTTTAATTTCCTTAACATATTTTTTTTCTAGTTCCCTAAGTAAAAAGTACTTAATTCGAAACGATACTTAATTGTTTGTCTTAATTTTATTGTAGCTACCTCGTTGGATTAATGATAAAGGTATTTTATACAAATTCATTAACTTTTTTAATAGCATTCATAGTTTTTAGTGTATACTAACTTGTAAAATTATTTCTTTTATTAAATATGACATAGATAATGAAGGACACTTCATTTATTTTTATATCGTCCTACTAAGAGGAAAAAACTGACAGATAACGATAACTCCGAAACAAAGATAGTTCAAGTGAGTGATTCGAACAATTTACTCGATTAGATAATGCTCAACTTAAAAACCGAGATAAATCTAAAAGGTAAGTTCACCGTCCTTTCAGAACCTCTCGGCTTTAAACGCAATTGACTCGCGCGGGTCAAGGGAGTCGTAACAAAGGCGTCGCATGCACATTTTTGCATTTGAAATATTATCAGTAGGTCGTTTAGTTCACTGGAAGAGATAGCCTTGTTCGTACGAGATACGTGCAGATTTATTAATTGATAAATTGTTTGAGTAGTGACAATTAGTCAACAAGTTAAACGTAGACATTTTGTTGCTTGAGGCACTTGTAATGAATCTGACGCAACATCCCTTTTTTCAATTTTTTTAACTGGGAGGGATCACAGAATCTTCCTTTGGTGCTACCTAATGGTTCAATGATCTATATATATTTTGTTAGGCGAATTTCTTTATATCGCAAATTTTATTTTGGTTCTCTGCAATCTGTGGGGGCACTTGCGAGCATATTTTGCTGAGTTGCAATTAGACACCGTAAACAATTATGATAATTACAATTGAGAGGGGGTCCTCAAACAGGGACTTAAAGAAAAGCTTGCAATGCAATGTTTTGTTTGGGGATATCATTTTATCATGTTTATAATTAAATTAGTGCCTATAAATAGACTGCATTATAGTCGGCCCTTTGAAACTCCTCTCGATTTCAATACGTGGAAAATTACGTGTACATCTACACTTCATAAATAATGCAAATATGGATTTTAATCACGGAAATAACCGGCTATGATTAGATAAAAAAAGTTTGAGATGAATTGAGATTGAATTTAACCAAATGTAGGTACTTGTGGCTAATGACGTAAAGTACAGAAACTGCAGTTTGAGTCAATTTGATTTGTGGAAGAAAATTGATCTTGTGCCGCATATCGAACGAATTTATTAGATTTACCATAGCCCCACTGATTCATTATACTGTATACAACAGAACCACTCGAGGCATATGTCAAACTTGATACCTTGGAAACAATCGGATGAATGGCTTATGTAATGTTTACATTAATAAATCAGCTTTCAGTGGAAGGGTCTTTGAAATCATCTGTGAAGACACCCCCGATAATTGAAACTTATGTGAGTGTATCCCATACCCAAGACATTCAACATGATATTGCCTGAAGGATGTACCCTACCCCAAGGGAAATATGAGATATAAATGTGCTAAACGTTTTGGAAACAAATTTAGCTCTGGGGGGTATAGACTAGGTGGTATTCCATACCCCCCAGTAAGGGAAGCAATGAGGGGCTTACCTCAAATCCTAAAACTCTGACTCATGGTTGTGGTCTCTTTGGTGGGAGGACCATCGAATCCGATCCTTTGATGCTGGGAGACATTCCATACTCCCGGTGCTACGCTGTCCCCCCAACTCTCAACATGATTCAGTTAAAGCTGAACTGTGGTGCTAATTAAGGGTTCCGGGTTCGGGGATGGATATTTGTAAATGTATAGTGGGTTGGGTTGGTAGAGCAGCCTTGGCCCCGACCACTCAAAAAAAAGCAAAATTTAAAAAAATATTGCCTGAGGGGTATAACCTGCCCACTCCGCAAGGAAAAAATGGAAGTTCCTCTTTAAAAAATATCTGGAGAGGTGAAAGGTCCTAAAAGTTTTGGGAAAAAACTGAATACTGGGGGGGTCTGGGTGGGTATGGAATTACTCCTCAGTACCAGAAGCTTTGATAGGCTTACCTTAAAAGATTATCCTAGATCTCTTATTCACAGTTAATGTCACTTTCGCCGGATGACCGTCGCATTCGATTTTTTGCTGGGAGGTATTCTACCAGACCCCCTGGTACTACGTTGTTCCCAGGGTTACAGCCCTTTGAATTTTCTTTCGAAATTGGTTTCTAAGAAGTGCATAACCTTTGATTGAGAAGTCTAATTGAAAAAGTACGAATTGTTTTGGATTCTACGCACCAAAATTAATAAGAAAAAGTGTTTTCCCGAGAAATTTTGGTGTAGTCGATTTTTGGTAAAAAGGAAGGTAATACACTGCCTTTTTTCGAGGCCCGAAGAAAAAATTGTCTCAGATCGACCCTGAAAAAAATTTTCTTATAGAATGTGGCCTGTAGAATCCATAATTTCAAACAGTTCCAAGATTGGGCTACTGATTCAAAAGTTACAGCCCTATGAATTTTCTTTCGAAATTGGTTTCTAAGAAGTCCATAACCTTTGATTGAGAAGTCTGATCGAAAAAGTACGAATTGTTTTGGATTCTACGCCCCAAAATTAATAAGAAAAAATGTTTTCTCGAGAAATTTTTGTGCAGTCGATTTTTGGCAAAAAAGGGAAGGTTATACACTGCCTTTTTTTGAGGCCCCAAAAAAAATTGTCTCAGATCGACCCGGAGAAAAAATTTTCTTATAGAATGTGGCCTGTAGAATCCATAATTTCAAACAGTTCCAAGATTGGGCTACTAGTTCAAAAGTTACAGCCCTTTGAATTTTCTTTCGAAATTGGTTTCTAGTCTATAACTTTTGATTGAGAAGTCTGATCGAAAAAGTACGAATTGTTTTGGATTCTACGCACCAAAATTAATAAGAAAAAGTGTTTTCCCGAGAAATTTTGGTGTAGTCGATTTTTGGTAAAAAGGAAGGTAATACACTGCCTTTTTTCGAGGCCCGAAGAAAAAATTGTCTCAGATCGACCCTGAAAAAAAATTTTCTTATAGAATGTGTCCTGTAGAATCCATAATTTCAAACAGTTCCAAGATTGGGCTACTGATTCAAAAGTTACAGCCCTTTGAATTTTCTTTCGAAATTGGTTTCTACACCTTTTCCACTTTTATTCGAGAAGTTGTAAATTGAATTTGAGAATTGTTACTTGTATTTGAGAAAACGTCAAAGTAGATGAGAATAGTCAGTTGGATTTGAGAAAACATCAAATGTATTTGAGAATAGTCAATTGTATTTGAGAAATTATCATTTAATTTTATTGTATTTCAGAATGTAATATTATTCCTAATGAATTATAATTAAGAATCAAATTTTTATAATTCCGCTACTGTATGTAGTCCCGCAACAGAAGCAGCAGCATCAGGCTATGTTATACATGTGATTTTGTTATTGATTCTCAAATACTTAATTTTACCATTTCTTGAATACAATTTACTACCCTCAAATTCATTTGATGCCTTCTCAAATACAAATCACTATTCTGAACTAGGTACATTTGTTGTTTTCTCAAATACATTTTACTATTCTCAAATACAATTGATACTTTCTCAAATTAACTTGATAGTTTCTCGAATAAAAGTGGAAAAGGTGTAGTCCATAACTTTTGATTGAGAAGTCTAATCGAAAAAGTACGAATTGTTTTGGATTCTACGCACCAAAATTAATAAGAAAAAGTGTTTTCCCGAGAAATTTTGGTGCAGTCGATTTTTGGTAAAAAAGGAAGGTTAACACTGCCTTTTTTTGAGCCCCGAAAAAAAAATTGTCTCAGATCGACCCGGAAAAAAAATTTTCTTATAGAATGTGGCCTGTAGAATCCATAATTTCAAACAGTTCCAAGATTGGGCTACTAGTTCAAAAGTTACAGCCCTTTGAATTTTCTTTCGAAATTGTTTTCTAGTCTATAACTTTTGATTGAGAAGTCTGATCGAAAAAGTACGAATTGTTTTGGATTCTACGCACAAAAATTAATAAGAAAAAGTGTTTTCCCGAGAAATTTTGGTGTAGTCGATTTTTGGTAAAAAAGGAAGGTTATACACTGCCTTTTTTTGAGGCCCCAAAAAAAATTGTCTCAGATCGACCCGGAAAAAAAATTTTCTTATAGAATGTGGCCTGTAGAATCCATAATTTCAAACAGTTCCAAAATTGGGCTGCTAGTTCAAAAGTTACAGCCCTTTGAATTTTCTTTCGAAATTGGTTTCTAGTCCATAACTTTTGATTGAGAAGTCTGATCGAAAAAGTACGAATTGTTTTAGATTCTACGCACCAAAATTAATAAGAAAAAGTGTTTTCCCGAGAAATTTTGGTGTAGTCGATTTTTGGTAAAAAGGGAGGTAATACACTGCCTTTTTTCGAGGCCCGAAGAAAAAATTGTCTCAGATCGACCCTGAAAAAAAATTGTCTTATAGAATGTGGCCTGTAGAATCCATAATTTCAAACTGATTCAAAAGTTACAGCCAGGGCTGTTCCCCAAAATACTTTCAACACCATATTGCCTGAAGGATATAACCTCTACCTCCGCAGAAAGGGAAAAATATGGAAGTTCCTCCTTTAAAAATTATCTGGAGAGGTGAAAGGTGCTAAACGTTTTGGAAAAAAATTGTGCACGGTTGGGGGGGGGGGGGGTATACCTCTAGGCTTACCCATGAAAAGATTATCCTAGAATTCTCATTTACAATTATGATCATTTTCTCGAGAAGACCGTCAAATCCGATCCTTTGCTGTGCTGTGTGGTATTCCAGACCCTCTGGTACTATATATCCTGTCCCCAAAAATACTTAACGCAGTTATAGTATATAACCCCCGGTGTAGTATGTATAAGCTACCCCCAAATTAGAAAGGGAAAATGGAAAGTCGCGTCCTTAAAAAAATATCATGAGAGATGAAAGTGCACTTGGGGGGTATGTAAAACCCCTCAGTGACGGCATTGATGGACTTGCCTCAAAAGATCGCTAGGAATATCGCCTAGAACTCCCACTCACTTTCGCTGGAGGACCATATGTCCCCTCCTTTTCTGGGCATTATTCCAAACTCCCCAGTGTTACCGCTGTTCCCCAAAATAATTTCAACACAATACATCAGTTATGTGATATTGCCTGGGGGGATATGTAACTTACCCTCATAGAAAGAGAAAAATGGAAGGTTCTTTTTTTAAAAAATATCATGAGAGGTGAAAAAATGCTAAACGTTTTGAATGTCTGGAATACCCCCCCTCAGTATCGAAGAAGGCATTGATGGCTTACCTCAGAAGATTATCCTAGAACTTTCACCTACAGTTATGGTCACTTTCGCGAGAGTACCATCCATCTTTGTACTCCAGTAGGTATATCACTCGTGAAGATTTCAGTCGCTGTGAATGTAAAGTTCGATAAAAATGTAATAACCGGAAATAAATCTTGAGCGTCAATAGGAAAAAATCTGACATGAAATCTATGCGGGTCGCACAAAGGATTCGAACAAACACTACTATAATTGATTGATAATGACATTTATTCCGATACATGCATAAAATAAATCCTTGAATCCCCTTATCGTGATCGGATATATTCCCTCATATCTCCAGAACAGATTGTCGGAAGAGGGTGTACTTACAAAGGGCGATTGGGATGTCTAGAAGAACTACCAACGTGCACATTATTGTACTCGTTTCATGCCGAGTTGTAAATGTTGTAAAGCTGTGATGGATGTCTCACGGACAACGCTGACTGATTGTTTATTATTAATTATTTATATGTGTGAAATGTAGCTTAAATATTACAAACTGCGGGCGCCCCTTTTATAGGCATAGAGGAAATACATTAGTAAGTACGTTCTATGTTATACAGAAATAAAGAGCATAAAATTTGTTTTTACTTGGGGGGGATTCTCTACCCCTCTGGTACCTTCCGGTTCTATATATGTTTTTATCTAAAATTATGAATTCAGTAGTGCCCTTTAATACCTACTTATCGTATACACATAGGCACATTCCAGAAAGATACCATCAGGGGGATATAGAATACTGGTTAGAAAAAGAAGATTCGATGGTCCCCTTTGAAAGTGTCATGATACTGCACACGACGCCTATTAGCACCGGGGGAGTCTGGGGGATATTCATTATCCTCCAGAATATGTAGATTTCATGTAGGTAGGTATAAGTGTGTACTAGAATTGATTAATTAGTCAATTGTACTAGGGAAAGGATCATCAAATTCTCCCTTACTGATGGGAGGTATGTAGGTATATATTCGCTATACCAACCTGCTCTTCGGTTATATATTTTTAACCTAAAATGGTTAGTGCCCTTTAGTAGTCATCATATATTTGTAAGGGGCGCAATTCGACGTACATTACTTTGGGTACGTTGCAGTCGTTATAGGAAGAAAGAAAGATCCCATTGTCTCCTTCGTAAACTGTTACGAGACAACCGGGGGATGTATACGAAAGAGTTCATGAGAATTGAATGGAAAAGATCAAATTTTCCTTAATCCTGAGCAGAAGGAGGATTCGACTACCTTTTTCCGAAAAATATCAAGAGTGCTGTGGGGAAAGTAATGGCTAGGTATAAGATATACCACGAAAATGAAGATACGATTACTTTTCTGATGAAAACTATGTGACAGGAGAAAGTATCTGAGGGTACGGAATATCCGTCACACAGACAGACTCGTTTTCATTTTCGAAAAAGGCGCCAGTCTGTGTCGCCGAGACCGTGCTCCGGTCGTATATCGAATTTGAATTTCGCGCGCGCGAAGTGAACAGATGATTTCAATCGGGTCGCTCGATGACTCATTTCCGATCTCTTTATATGACCACCAGTTTCGTAGCTTTTGTCGTACCATGAGCGCACTGTAATTTCTGTGATTTTTCTGTGTTAAATTCCATTTTTGTGTTTAGGAACGTGTCGAAAGGCTCCCAAAGTAAGTACGAAATCGTTTCGCATAAGTTTCCGGGGGGAATTTCGCAAGGGAGCGCCGTAAATATGGACAGCGGTGGCATACATTTTTTTCCGTGACGTGAACCTTTTTTAATAATTGAGTTCAATTTGTCTGTTTATCGCTTTGTTTTTGTGTGGTAAACATTACACGAACTTCGCTTGCGTTAATTTTGAAAATTTAATTGTACGTAATTGGGGAGTGTTGCGTGTACGTGTTACGTGTTTTCTTTGTTTCTCTTCAGCTGCTTCGCCCAGTGGGTACGTCATCATGATTTCTAATAATTAGAGAAATCAAAAATGTATGCTTCCTGCAGCTTTGGGGGTTGCACCCACTTCGGCACGTAAAAACTTGATGACTGATAACCATAATCAATCACCTCATTAAAACCAGGGACGTAGATATAGTCATTGACTTCTCAATTTTTTGTGTTTCCTACAATGGTGACGTTCAAAACATACATATTTACATGGTAACTTCGCTTATTTTTACTATACCACCGAATCGCAAAATGTTTTGATGTAGATAACACGATAAGATGATAAAGCTCGACGATAAATTCCCCTTTTATGGCCGAAGTTCTCAGTAGCTCGTACGGACTTGTTGCATTGAAAAAATCGAGTGTGCCCTGTTTGACAAGTCTACAAAATTTTTTACACAATTTTTTACAGACAGTTCCCCCTCGTATTTCGGTCCGTTTTTAAAGTCGATGTAAATTTCCATTCGAGAAAAAGAGAAACGTGAAAACAATAATGAAGGAAGAAGTTTTGGCAGCGGTCATGTTTTTAGTTCGTTTCATCGAGAAAAGCGAAACATTCCCAAGGGAGCAGATCGAGAACTTCAAGAGTCACCTAACTACGCTTCTAATGCAAAGGTAGGTCCCCTTTGATTTAACCTTGTCTAAAAGTGAGAAGGTAAATTGCTACGTTATCTGGGGAAAGATAATGGTGGCGATTAAAGTGTAATTTCGTGGAAAAATTATAAAGTGAAAGTGATGACTTCACAAGGTGAAGAAAAGGTACCTAAATATTAATTGTGCGGCCATTATATAATTGAAATAGTCCGTGTCGCAATTCGCTTATTGATTACTTTGTTTAAATATTTATTAAATGCAATTTCAGCTGACATTTAAAGCCTTTAACCTTTAGCAGTTGCTCCAATTTTTGTTGTGTTATTCTCTTTGATGCGCTTTGAGTAAGCGGTATTCGCAATCTCAAAATGTGATTAGCCACCGTCCTGTGGCCTTTGTGGTTTTGCTTAATTCCTTGAAAACGCAAAAACTTTTGCGGTCTCCTTCACGTTGCGCTTCGTGGAGCACCCGACCACCTTGAAGTAATTTCGATCGGCAGGGGGTTAGGCAACACATTCTACACCACCAGACACAACAACCCCCTTCTGTTAGCAAATTACAATAATTGGAGAATTGGTAGTAGATTGATAGCGTTTATGTCGTACTTGATAAACTTAGATAACGTGTTGCTATCTGAAAAATAAGCAATGCCCTTGTTTACGTGCTCGAAGACGAGGGTAATTGTGTGCTCATTCAAATTATGTAAGCCATTCAAATTGGCACGGAGTCGTTAAGCTAATTGTTTTTTTATGGGGAGGAGATTGTTTGAAGTACATTTTTTTTTGTAAAATTTATAAGAAAACCTGTCTAGGAATCTAAATAATACAAAAGCATTAATAAACTCATTAAGGGTTGCACATACTCATACACGAACATTATCCATAGCAGTGATTGTAACTTTTGTGATCTATTAAATATTTTTGTTTCTGGTGTTTATTTTGTTGACAGGGTCCCCGCAGTGTCCAAAAGCCATATTTCATCTGCCTCAATAGCAACTTTTATGGTGCATTAATTCTTTTTGTTTCATTGTTTGATTTTGTTTACTGAGTCTACCAAGGCACCCTTTAACTGCATATAAAAATGCACCTCCCCCTTAAAACTGGGAATTTTTAAAGAAACATTGGCTCTGTTACGAATCATCAATTGGCAGTGTTGCAACTTCTATAAATATTTGTGTTTTTTGCTTGATTTTGTTCACAGAGTCACCATTTAACTGTATATAAAAGTGGGAATTTTTAAAGAAAATTGGCTCTGATATGAATCATCAATTGCTCGATCAATTGGCAGTGTTGCAACTTTTATATGGTGCATTAAATATTTTTGTTTCGTTGTTTGATTTCGTTTACAGGGTTGCCCTTTAACTGCAAAGTGCACTCGCTCTTTTTAAAGCTGGGAATTATTAAAGGACATTGTCTCTGACACAAATCATCAATTGGCAGTGTTGCAACTTTTATGGTGCATTAAATATTTTTGTTTTTTTGATGGATTTTGTTTACAGGGCTACAAGTCGCCCTTTAACTGCATATAAAAATGCACCTCCCCCTTAAAGCTGGGAATTTTTAAAGAAATTTGACTCTGACATGAATCAATTGGCAGTGTTGCAACTTCTATAAATATTTTTCTTTCTTGATTGATTTGGTTCACAGGGTCACCATTTAACTGTATATAAAAGTGCACCTCCCCCTTAAAGCTGGGAATTTTTAAAGAACATTAGCTTTGACATGAATCATCAATGGGCAGTGTTGCAACTTTTATGGTGCATTAAATATTTTTGTTTCGTTGTTTGATTTCGTTTACAAGGTCGCCCTTCAAAATGCACTCGCCTCTTTTTAAAGCTGGGAATTTTTAAAGAACATTAGCTTTGACATGAATCATCAATGGGCAGTGTTGCAACTTCTATAAATATTTGTGTTTCTTGATTGATTTTGTTCATAGGGTCACCATTTAACTGCATATAAAAGTGCACCTCCCCTTAAAGCTGGGAATTTTTAAAGAAAATTGGCTCTGACACGAATCATCAATTGGCAGTGTTGCAACTTTTATGGTGCATTAATTATTTTTGTTTCGTTGTTTGATTTTGTTTACTGGATCTACCAAGTCACCCTTTAACTGCATATAAAAATGCACCTTCCCCTTAAAGCTGGGAAATTTTAAAGAAAATTGGCTTTGACATGAATCAATTGGCAGTGTTGCAACTTCTGTAAATATTTTTCTTTCTTGATTGAATTTGTTTACAGAGTCACCATTTAACTGCATATAAAAGTGCACCTCCCCTTAAAGCTGGGAATTTTTAAAGAAAATTGGCTCTGACACGAGTCATCAATTGGCAGTGTTGCAACTTTTATGGTGTATTAAATATTTTTGTTTCGTTGTTTGATTTTGTTTACAGGATCTACAAGTCATCCTTCACCTGCATATAAAAGTGCACCTCTCCGCCCCCTCAAAGCTGGGAATTTTTAAAGAAAATTGACTGACATGAATCAAGTGGCAGTGTTGCAACTTTTATGTTGCATTAACTATTTTTGTTTCTTTGTTTCATTTTGTTTACAGGGTCTACAAGTCACCCTTTAACTGCATATAAAAATGCACCTCCCCCTTAAAACTGTGACTTTTTAATGAAAATTGTCTCTGACATGAATCATCAATTGGCAGTGTTGCAACTTCTATACATATTTTTGTTTCTTGATTGATTTTGTTTACAGGGTCACCATTTAACTGCATATAAAAGTGCATCTCCCCCTGAAAGGTGGTAATTTTTAAGGAAAATTGGCTGACACGAATCATCAATTGGCCATGTTGCAACTTTTATGGGGCATTAAATATTTTTGTTCCGATGTTTGATTTTGTTTACTGGGTCTACCAAGTCACCCTTTAACTGCATATAAAAATGCACCTCCCCCTTAAAACTGGGAATTTTTAAAGAACATTGGCTTTGAAATGAATCATCAATTGGCAGTGTTGCAACTTCTATACATATTCTTGTTTCTTGATTGATTTTGTTTACAGGGTCACCATTTAACTGCATATAAAAGTGCACCTCTCCCTTAAAGGTGGGAATTTTTAAAGAAATTTGGCTCTGACACGAATCATCATTTGGCAGTGTTGCAACTTTGATATGGTGCATTAAATATTTTTGTTTCGTTGTTTGATTTCGTTTACAGGATCGCCCTTTAACTGCAAAGTGTACTCGCTCTTTTTAAAGCTGGGAATTATTAAAGGACATTGTCTCTGACACAAATCATCAATTGGCAGTGTTCCAACTTTTATGGTGCATTAAATATTTTTGTTTCTTTGATTGATTTTGTTTACATGGCTACAAGTCGCCCTTTAACTGCATGTAAAAATTCACTCCCCCCCCTCCTCAAAGCTGGGAATTGTTAAAGAAAATTGGCTCTGACATGACAATCATCAATTGCCAGTGTTGCCACTTTTATGGTGCATTAATTATTTTTGTTTCGTTGTTTGATTTTGTTTACTGGGTCTACCAAGTCACCCGTTAACTGCATATAAAAATGCACCTCCCCCTTTAAGCTGGGAATTTTTAAAGAAAATGGACTGACATGAATCATCAATTGGCAGTGTTGCAACTTTTATATGGTGCATTAAATATTTTTGTTTCGTTGTTTGATTTTGTTTACAGGGTCGCCCTTTAACTGCAAAGTGCAGTCTCTCTTTTTAAAGCTGGAAATTTTTAAAGGACATTGTCTGTGACACGATTCATCAGTTGGCAGTGTTGCAACTTTTATGGTGCATTAAGTATTTTTGTTTCGTTGTTTGATTTTGTTTACAGGATCTACAAGTCATCCTTTAACTGCATATAAAAGTGCACCGCCCACCCCTTAAAGCTGGGAATTTTTAAAGAAAAGTGACTGACGTGAATCATCAATTGGTAGTGTTGCAACTTTGATGATGCAATAAATATTTTTGTTTCGTTTTTAATTTTGTTTACAGGGTCTTCAAGTCACCCTTTAACTGCATATAAAAGTGCCCCCCCCCCTCAAAACTGGGAATTTTTAATTAAAATTGGCTCTGACATGACAATCATCAATTATCAGTGTTGCAACTTTGATTGTGCATTAAATGTTTTTGTTTTGTTGATTGATTTTGTTTACAGCTTGACACTCCCCCCCCCTCTTTTTTTTTAAAACTCGTTCTGACATGACAATGGTCAATTGCCAGGGTTGCAACTATTATGTCGCAGTAAATATTTTTGTTTAGGTCGATTGATTTTCTTTACAGCTTCCATACGCCACTCATCATGTTCATATAGTAGTTTACCCCTCCCCCTTTTTAAAAATACCCGCTCTGACACGACCATCCTCAGGTTTGCCAGGGGTGTATGGTACATTCAATATGTTTCATTGATTGTTATCATTTACAGCTTACCCCCTCCCCTCCCCCCTCATAAAGTTACGATTTTTTAAAGAAAACTCACTGACAGGACAATCGTCAATGGTAGGGTTGCAATTTGTATGGTGCATTAAATATTTGTTTACCGTTGATTAAATTTGTTTACAGCTTACACGCCACCCTTTAAATCCATACAAAGGTATACCCCCTCCCCCTCCATTAAAAAAAAACTCTCTCTAACATGACAATCGTCAATGGCCAGGGTGCATCAAATATTTTTGATTGACTTTGTTCTACATGGCATATAACCCCCCTCCTCTCCCCCTCTCCTTCAAGCGATGAATTGCTTGCTCTGACTATAATTATCAATTACAGGGTCCTCAAGCTACCCTTGAACTGCATCTGAAAGTGTACTCCTCCCTGAAACTGAAACTGAAATACTCGGGATATCCTTGGACGTCCTCGGTCATCCACGGGATGTTTGATATTCCTTTGGAAATCCGCCCACAGCTTCTAATTCCTTCTAAACATCTATGGATATACCCATAGGCGCATCTAAAAAGTTGGGAATATCAATTGGTGGTACAGAGAAGTATTCACTGGAAATTCTTATTTTGTTGGGGTTCCTACCTCTCTTGTTCTCTTTGTGGTTATGTTGCTAGTACAAAAGCTTTCGTTGGGAGATCTTAAATACTTTCCATCTTTTTTCATGATTGTGGGCAAGATATTTATACCATTTTGGTTGAGACTGCAGTGTATCTCAGCTGTTTTTAAAGATAGAGACTTGCGATTTTCCCGACTCTGTGAAGCAACAAGCATTTGACGCATACTTGATATTTTTAGAATGCCACACCCTGTATATCTTAACGTCAATTTGTTGTATTCTTTTTTCTGATTAAATTGATGTAGCACAACCTATATTTCTCTAATTTTAGCTATGAAAATCAATAAAAACGTAATTTTTTACTGTTTTTAAATAGTAGGCTATAGATTTTGTTTTATTTATTGTATCCATTGGAACCAAGGTGGTTGACACCAATCAATAAACATGTCTGACTGTAGAAACTTGTTATTTCAACATTTTGAAAAATATGGTATTTATATAATTCATGGATATAAAAAATGCAAAAATTTGACGTTAAGATATATAGGGTGTTACATTAAAAACTGTGGGTCCAATCTCAGAAACGCCTAGGCCACTGGATTCTACGTACAAATGCCTAAAATAGGCAGTTTTTAGCTTTTTTCTAAATTACATCGGTAGTAAGATATGATCCTAAAAAGTAAAACTTTTACTTTTCACCCTGTATCTTAGAACTAAACGCCGCTAGATTGATTCTGTTTGTGGCATTAAAAGTTTCACAAAAAATGTGGGACAGGGTCGAGAAAACCATTATATTCATAATTATGTACTACAGAAATTTTTTTATAAATCGGCCGGTGTTCAATTGGAGCTACCTCAATAGGTGTTTCATTTACTATTGTGCTAATTTGAAAAATTTGGTTTGACGGCGATGACAATCATGTACATACTATGATATTCTTGCTTATGTTAAACACATTTAAAGGAAATTCAGAAATTGTCAACTTTAGGAATTGCAGTCAACAACTAAGTGATGCAGGAATAACACGATAGTACGAATATAATTCCGAAAACCTGAAAGGTGTGATATTTCGTTGCCGAGATCTGGATAGATTTATAAAAGGCGTCCGAACAGCCGAAAACAAGGTTCTTTTTGAGAATCGAAAAAGCGCTAAAAACTGAATTGGGGCATGACCCAGCGCTTTGCTTTATTCTGCACACGATATTAGTATGCAATTCAAAACCAGTTTTACGCCCCTTAATAAAAACAAACTGAGAGCAAGTGAAAGCGCCTCTCATGTCGATGCATACCCTTGCACATCTAATATCTGTGTATCTCTCCTAGATTTCCTTGGAAATCTATGCACATCCTCTGATATTTGCGCAAATTTTAGGATATCCTGCAGACATCTACTGTATACACTAGATATCTACTACGACTTCCCCCTTAGGTGGAACTCCTGTGGTGCATCAAACATTTTTGTTCAGTGTGATTTGATTACCTCCAAAGTGAACGAGGTATTATTACTGATTTCGTATGATTTAGAGTTCTAGATGTTTTGGCAGTTCTTTTGGTTCAGTGTTTTACTAAAAAAGTGTCCATTGTTAATGAGGGTGGGTAATTCGTTCAAGTTATGTAATTGGGTCAGGAATTATCACCACGTTGATTTACTACGCGATTGGAAGGTGAACGAACCTGAGTTTCTGTTCGTCTTTTTTTAATCTACGCCCAGGCTCTTAATTTTAGGTCCCGAATTTTCATGTGGTTATCGTACCAAATTTTCCATTGTTATCGTCGAGAACGCCACAAGATTATCGCGGCATTACAACGTAAATACCGGGATAACGTGTTATTTTTCATTGATAAGGTTTTCTAATTGAAATGTATAAAGTAAATAATAAGCTTTTTCTAACCCACCAAAACATCGTAAAGATCAAGATAATTACGCCGCAGGTTTTTCCTAACCGGTGTTCCTAAAATACCTTCGGTCGTCATTTCGTTTTTATTACAAATGACGCAAACAAGATAATTAGTTTTTCGTAATGAACTTGCCGTTTCTATTGTTACTTGTGTAAAGTGTCCAGAATCAAAATTGCGTAGAGTCGGATTTGCCTTTGAGAGAACTTTCATGAGCACTGTCTAAACTAAAGTATTCTCAGAAGAGAAGCAGAGAACTTCAAGGAATCTTTAATGGAACTTCAGATAGTCTTCAGAGAAATTTTGATACAAATAAAGATATGATAACCAATCATTTGAGACATTGTATGCAACAAATTTAAACGTTATTTACATTAATAATAATAATAACAGGACTGTGTTGATTTTATATCAACGCAGACTTGGTTATCTGAATTTGATATCTTCCCAGAGACTGAAGGTTTCATCTTACCAATACAAGACCGGTCATTCACACACGCAACTATAAAAATGCATATTTAAAGACAAAACACTGACACATGATTCTTGTCGACTCTGTTCACAAACATCAGAAACAATCCAACATATAATATCGGCATGCACACGACTTGCACAGACAGAATACAAACATTGACACGATCAGGTAGTTAAAATCATACATCAAAAATTATAATTTAATAACAGACACTATACTACAATACACTCCACCGATAATACTTGAAAACAACACACATAAATTATATTGGGATAGGACACTACTCAGACAAAACTATCCACAATAATAGGCCAGATATTACGCTTATAGATAAAACACAAAAATCCGTTTGTATAATAGACATTAAAATAATAATAATAATAATGTGTATGTTGCTAGAACAATAATTAAGTAGTATTATCAAAAGCGCACACGTTTAGGTTAAAAGAAAGGAAAATAATAATAATAATAGTTAATTTTGTACTTTCAGGTTTGAGAAACACTGGTTTCCCGATTTACCGGCAAAGGGGCAAGGATACCGCTGTATAAGACTGAACGTTCTATCACCCGTAGATCAGTCCCTCGAATTGGCAGCGAGCAAATGCGGCCTAACGTACAGGGACCTAAGCTTGCCGACAGAACTGACAGTATGGGTCGATCCGAGCGAAGTTTGCTATAGGTAAGTCGGCGCGCGTCTCGTCGACGTATCTGGTCTTGACCCGTCTCGTTACTTAAAGGCTAGGCGAATCGGAAGGTTCGTATTGCACGCTAGCAACTTTTCCGTCGGATTCGTCGTCGTCGTGTTCGGAATCCTCAACAAGTTCCTCCCCTTTGCCCTCACCGCCCAGCACACCCACACAGGAGAGATCTCGTCGGACGCAGTTCGTTTACCAGCAGCAACATCGAGTCGCTATGGAGATGTCCATCAAAAATCATAATCTTAACTTTAGTAGTAGTAATGTGGTCGCGTCGTTACGTTCGAAACCTTTGCCTAAAGAGGTATGTATTTTGGGCGGCGAGTCGACGTGCGCGTTCAACTGTTTATCTCTTCCCCAGATGAGTTTTAATTACCCCAACCGTCACACTTGGCGTTGCGATACGGCGCCGTTCTCCCTACCATCTCCCACATTCTACAGAGCCTACAATAACAGTTATAACAGTCGACAGTACAAAAATGTTCTTAAAGTGTAAACGCCCCCTCTACTACTAGGATTAACGGTAATGTGGTTGTTTTTCAAGTCTAACTCAACCAGTTTTTTTCATTATGTCATTTAGAAAGGATATTTAAATATTATACGTGTGTCTTCACTTTACAACTTAAGATAAAGTTTTATTTGTTGTTTTTCTTTTCCGCCTGTAAGGATTTTCAAATTGGTGTTTACCAAGTTACGGATGTGTTCTTTAATTTTGTTCCTTATGTACGTCTTCGGAGAAAATATTCAGTAATAAATATTTTCAAACCATAAGCAGTTTTAAAATTTGTACATATTGTGACAATTAAATTACTGTATTGCTGTGATAAACCTCCGTCATGACAAGGTAAATACAATATTGCCATTTTATAATGCTTTATGTAGAGTAATACTACAGTCGTACCTGTCTGTCGGAAAACGTGCAACACCTCATTAAACATTATTTACAAGTTGCACGTTTTCCGACGGATATTAGTATAAATATCAGAAAAAGAAGCTTTAACGTTTGAACTGGAAAGTACCTCTTGACTTGCGCATTTTAAAAATGAGAATGATTGACTGAATTTTTATACTTATATATTTAAGTATGGTATGTAAATAGAAAATTGCTTATAGTTTGACCAGGAGTACAAATTATATATGTAAAGCATTTCCAAACAAACTCAGTATTCTAGGTATCTTTGTATTGTACCGAAATTGCATTTTTTTCAATTTTAATGTACATATAGAATCACGTTCGCTTTCGCCAATTTAAATCTCGCTGCGAGATTTAAATTGCCCAAAAGTTTGTTAGTAATTCGCTACGATACAAGGTGTTTAAAAAAAACTGCCATTTTTAGACGTATTACAATGTTATCATTTATCGTTAATCCTTACCGAACACGGCAAAGACGTTTAAAAATTTCAGTTTACGTTGTTATCATGGTACTAAGCTCCCCCCGCTTTTCGCTGTTTGAAAATTAGTCGTCTTTTTAATTCTAGCGCTTAATTTGAAAGAAGGCTGTTTAGAGTTTTTTCCTCGCTTAACGCAGAAGTGGTCCAATTTATTGACGAATTTTTGGCATGTAGGTTATTTTAAGATTTTTTTGTTTGTACAGAATTGTGTGCGTGTATTAATCTGTTTAGAGAGTTCTTTGTAATTCGACAATATTCTATTTGTGCACTTCTAGAGACGCGTGCGATTCTGTGCGTGTTATTTGTAAAGTAGAAAGAGTCTAATCGTTTAAATAAACTATTATGCAAAATCGTAAAATAACTAACAGGGTTTTATATAGTTATTATATGGTATATGTTTGAATTCTTTTTAAATCTGGTTTATTTAGAATTATGTACGAGTATGCTTTTTATGGTCGCCGTACAGGTCACGTGTGATATTTTGTATATATAAACTCGAATTTTATGATTGTAAAACGTACTTTGTAATTTTGTACATAATTCTTTAAAAATCTGTTTAATGTAAAGTGTTTCGATGTAAAATAACTAATTATATTTAATATAAGAAAGCATTCATATTTTACTTGTTTTAATTAACGTCCTCTTCAAACTTCAAGGTGAAGGCAATACATAAATCTACTTCTGGCAGATGAAGAGGCGGGCGTTATTAAAACTCAAGAGAGGGTATCTATCTTCCTTCTGCCTTGAAGTATTACCTACCTGTGAATACACCCTGTACTTATTCACGACCCAGATTAATCGTGAGACCTCTACTGGCAGCACATTGTAACTACTATTGGGTTGTATAAGACCGCAATTTTGTTAGTTTATAATTGCCAAAAGTAATCAATATTGTTTCGTAGTATGAAGTTCTCCATAGTAATTTGTTATGTGATTACGTTAAGAAATTAATGAATTAATTCTCAACTTTTGAAAAAAGATTCTCAACTTCGCTTACAATATGTTCACTATTTATAGTATTTTTATAAACATGATTTGCTAAATTATTGGATCTCTTGATGTCTAATCAACAACCCTCTTTTTAAATGTTCAATGTTAATTCTATATTTCCCTGCAAACAACAACTAGACGCACGGCCTGGTGATGGAAAGTTCGTTTGGATCATGAACGCGAGAAGGCAGTCTTTTAGCATAGAGTCCGGTTTTTGGGCTACTAGATCAAAAGTTACAGCCCTTTGAATTTTCTTTCGCAATTGGTTTCTAGTCTATAACTTTTGATTGAGAAATCTGATCGAAAAAGTACGAATTGTTTTGGATTCTACGCACCAAAATTAATAAGAAAAAGTGTTTTCCCGAGAAATTTTGGTGCAGTCGATTTTTGGTAAAAAAGGAAGGTTATACACTGCCTTTTTTTGAGGCCCGAAGAAAAATTGTCTCAGATCGACCCGGAAAAAAAATTTTCTTATAGAATGTGGCCTGTAGAATCCATAATTTCAAACAGTTCCAAGATTGGGCTACTAGTTCAAAAGTTACAGCCCTTTGAATTTTCTTTCGAAATTGGTTTCTAGTCTATAACTTTTGATTGAGAAGTCTGATCGAAAAAGTACGAATTGTTTTGGATTCTACGCACCAAAATTAATAAGAAAAAGTGTTTTCCCGAGAAATTTTGGTGCAGTCGATTTTTGGTAAAAAAGGAAGGTTATACACTGCCTTTTTTTGAGCCCCGAAAAAAATTGTCTCAGATCGACCCGGAAAAAAATTTTCTTATAGAATGTGGCCTGTAGAATCCATAATTTCAAACAGTTCCATGATTGGGCTACTAGTTCAAAAGTTACAGCCCTTTGAATTTTCTTTCGAAATTGGTTTCTAGTCTATAACTTTTGATTGAGAAGTCTGATCGAAAAAGTACGAATTGTTTTGGATTCTACGCACCAAAATTAATAAGAAAAAGTGTTTTCCCGAGAAATTTTGGTGTAGTCGATTTTTGGTAAAAAAGGAAGGTTATACACTGCCTTTTTTTGAGCCCGAAAAAAAAATTGTCTCAGATCGCCCCGGAAAAAAAATTTTCTTATAGAATGTGGCCTGTAGAATCCATAATTTCAAACAGTTCCAAGATTGGGCTACTAGTTCAAAAGTTACAGCCCTTTGAATTTTCTTTCGAAATTGGTTTCTAGTCTATAACTTTTGATTGAGAAGTCTGATCGAAAAAGTACGAATTGTTTTGGATTCTACGCACCAAAATTAATAAGAAAAAGTGTTTTCCGAGAAATTTTGGTGTAGTCGATTTTTGGTAAAAAAGGAAGGTTATACACTGCCTTTTTTTGAGGCCCGCAAAAAAAATTGTCTCAGATCGACCCGGAAAAAAAATTTTCTTATAGAATGTGGCCTGTAGAATCCATAATTTCAAACAGTTCCAAGATTGGGCTACTAGTTCAAAAGTTACAGCCCTTTGAATTTTCTTTCGAAATTGGTTTCTAGTCTATAACTTTTGATTGAGAAGTCTAATCGAAAAAGAACGAATTGTTCTGGATTCTACGCACCAAAATTAATAAGAAAAAGTGTTTTCCCGAGATATTTTGGTGCAGTCGATTTTTGGTAAAAAAGGAAGGTTGTACACTGCCTTTTTTTGCCCGAAAAAAAAATTGTCTCAGATCGACCCGGAAAAAAATTTTCTTATAGAATGTGGCCTGTAGAATCCATAATTTCATACAGTTCCAAGATTGGGCTACTGGATCAAAAGTTACAGCCCTTTGAATTTTCTTTCGAAATTGGTTTCTAGTCTATAACTTTTGATTGAGAAGTCTGATCGAAAAAGTACCAATTGTTTTGGATTCTACGCACCAAAATTAATAAGAAAAAGTGTTTTCCCGAGAAATTTTGGTGCAGTCGATTTTTGGTAAAAAAGGAAGTTTATACACTGCCTTTTTTTGAGGCCGGAAAAAAATTGTCTCAGATCGACCCGAAAAAAATTTTCTTATAGAATGTGGCCTGTAGAATCCATAATTTCAAACAGTTCCAAGATTGGGCTACTAGTTCAAAAGTACAGCCCTTTGAATTTTCTTTCGAATTTGGTTTCTAGTCTNAAAAAAAATTTTCTTGTAGAATGTGGCCTGTAGAATCCATAATTTCAAACAGTTCCAAGCTTGGGCTACTAGTTCAAAAGTTACAGCCCTTTGAATTTTCTTTCGAAATTGGTTTCTAGTCTATAACTTTTGATTGAGAAGTCTGATCGAAAAAGTAGGAATTGTTTTGGATTCTACGCACCAAAATTAATAAGAAAAAGTGTTTTCCCGAGAAATTTTGGTGTAGTCGATTTTTGGTAAAAAAGGAAGGTTAAGTATTCAAATACTATGCGAAGTATTCGAATCACAATCCAAAACAAAAGAACCGCCTAATCTAATCGCATGCCACCCGCGGTCTTATCCAACTACTACCGAGAATACAGAAGACAATTCTATATCTAAATAGAATAAATAAATTAGACTTTTAAAAAAGGAAGGTTAAGTATTCAAATACTATGCGAAGTATTCGAATCACAATCCAAAACAAAAGAACCGCCTAATCTAATCGCATGCCACCCGCGGTCTTATCCAACTACTACCGAGAATACAGAAGACAATTCTATATCTAAATAGAATAAATAAATTAGACTTTTTCCTTACAAAACGTAGGTACCTGGTGCTCCAAATCGACAATCTAGAATTTTTTTTATTATGAGATAGTTCTGAGAGGTATTGGTGACTAATCTCTTTTTGAAGCACCCTATGCCTATTTACAAAAATTCTAAGGTACTATTGAATTGCTGAATGCAACCAAAGTACAGCAGTAAAAACATAACCTCTAAAACATAACTCCTAAAAATGACTGTACGGACTTTCGAAGATATTTCGGATCCAGTGGAGGAAATGTTAAAAAAAACCGGATGCATAGAAAAGCATTACAAAGTTATAGTACTTATTTAAATAAATAATTGTCCAACAATTACAGCATTGCACTTCTAGGAGTGTTACTCCGAAACTAAAGACTGGCGAAAGTGTCAAGAGGTAGTGAGGGAGTTTCGAGAGTGTATGAGTATCCATAACTCAAAAAAACACGAGCAAGAAGGGACGAAATCGTAGTAATATGAATTGTTATTAGTCGTAGTAATAAATTTGTTCGATATAATCTACTTCACTTATTAACAATGACTTGCCGCCATCCACATTTGTCAGTTGAATATTAATTATTTATGAACAAAATGTAAGATTCCCGTTTATAGTTTTGTATGTCTGAATATCCGTCTGTCCGTGCCCGATCGCTTTGAAAGATTCTTGAAGATTAAGAGATGTGGTAAAAAATGGGTAGGGGAAGTCAGGAAATGATCTGGGAGATTAGGAAAAAAGTTCTCACTTTTTGAGCAAAGCCATGAAAATCTTTGAACCTTCCTCTTAAAGTTTCGACGTGGCACCACACTCAGTTGCCCTGGAACCCCCCTTAGGGCAAGGAGGTTGTATACACAAATTAATGTTGATTGGTAAAGACTGGACCGTTTTATTCGACTCGACTAAGCTTCAATGGTTGTGAAAACACGTTCAGGTGGGTTTTTTAAGTGACCCTGAAACCTGTTTATTTAATCAATCAAATAATGTATTTTGGAAGAAAATTGTGAAAATAAATTTTAAAAAGTGTCGGAGGATGTCTAGTTATATGCAACTGAGCAACTCGGAGATAGGTACTTGAGTCGATTGAGAAAACCATAATAATAATATTTATTGGTGGTGTTTAGCCATAGATCATTAACATTTTAATGAACAACTAGAACATACAAAAGTTACAAAAATTTTGTTCCATTTATTGCACTATTGCGAGTATTGTAAAGAAAAGCAAATATAAAAAATTAAGTATATCCAAAAATTTTCCGCAGTTTTGCTGGCAAAATTCTTTCAATATATCCTCTACTTCTACACTTTTTGTAATTTCTGCATGCACGCATGAAATAAAAGATGTGTTAGTCGCTTTTGAGTGTTTTATTTACTCATTCTTAGAGAGCGCGGCCCCCCTCTTGTGAAAAAACTGAGGGGCCCCCTCTGACCCATACCTTTCCGGCGTCGCTGCTTTTCAGCAAACTTTCAAAAGCAAATTGGTGCAGGTGTCCTAGTGCGGCGACTGGGGCCCCCAGAAATTTTACACTGGAGTGGACTCCCCAGTTTTGCACACTGATGTTGATGGGTTCAGCAGTCCAAAAGCTCCAAAAAATGAAAGGAATTGGGATTAATGAAAGTGCCAATTTCTTATAAAAGGCTAATCTCGAGATTAAGTGTATGAGTAGGTAATTTTGTAATTCCCACTGATATCTCGCGCTACTATTGACATAATGGTTTATCTTTGGATTAATCATAATCCTGACTTACATTATTTTAGTTGGAGCATTATTCTGACCTTAATACCATAAGTTTTGCACTAAATCGTGCGTGTTACTGTTTGGTAGCAATCAATCTTTTCGATCGGCGCGCAATTTGAATTTCGCGGGCTATTTGAATCTGGTGGCGCAAGCGAAATTTGACAGCTCCACATACTCACAACATAACCCTTTCTCTTTAGAAAGTGTTATTGTTTTCAAAACATATTTCTTAGTGATGAATTACATTTTCGTGATTTTTTTATTAATAACAGCCTGTTTTCATTTCATACAATGCACACACCTAAAGGGCACGTTCAAGAGCAACGACTTTTTCAAATTCCTAGTGAAGTTCGGTTTCCAAAAGACGGACATCCACCAGAAGGAGTCGACGCACGGCTACATTTTCGGGAACATAACATCGAGACAAAACTTTCCGGTCCAAATCACGTTCGCCGTATTGGACCGTTTGTACTTCCTCGAGTATTATCAGAACCGTTTGATTTACGATAAGAAGGAGGCGTGCAAACGTATGTTTAACACTTTGAAGGTGGCCGCTTTCGATCCGAAGTGCAGCCCGAACGGCAACGATTACCTCAGGAAGATTCCGTGTCCCAAAGGTCAGCTGTGCGTCGACGAGGACACCGCGTGGAATGTAATCGGCGGTCACCAGTTCACTTACGTCATCCAGGATTTGGTGCAACCCTCGTAAGTGACGTAGTTTCGACGGTTTTGGGCGTAATTGCGTTACTTGCAGGTTTTGGTATGTTTCGATGGTGGCGTGTTATCGCGACGAGGAGACGTGCGAGTGGCACCACTACGAGCCGAACGAGCATTACGAGATCGATTACGACATGTGGCTGGTGAACGGGAATCCGAACAACTCCGCGTACAATGTGCTAACATATCAATTCTCGTTCGATAGACAGAATACCCTCGAGCTGCACCTCCTTTTGTGGCTGTGCTACATAATCCTAGTTCCGTTGCAGTGTTACGCGGTACGGGTCCAGAAGCATCCCGTTACGAAGCTGTTCACCGCAAGTTTGGCGATCGATTTTGTCGCCATCTGCTTTATACTGGTGCACTCGCTCAAGTTCTCGCTGGACGGCGTCGGCTTTCCCAATCTGAATATGGTAGGCGATATCCTAGACATTCTCTCGAGGGTAAATCGTAATTGTAGGTCGGTACGGTTCGTAATTGCTGAATTGTAGACGCTGTTCATGCTGCTTCTTCTTTTGCTGGCGAAAGGATGGGCCGTTACCAGGCTGGAGTTGACATGGAAACCGTTAGTGTTCGCCATATGGTTGTGCTACGGTATCGTGCACATTCTGTTGTATGTTTGGAATTTGGTGGGTTTCACACGTAGCGTATAAAAAGAGAGGGTACGAAGTCGTAGAGGGGCCACATGTAGGTTTAAAGTCTGAAATCAGAGTCCTCTCGTGCATTTTTAGAGCACTAGCCTGAAGTTACATTCGCTTTTTGTTTTGGGATAGTACCAACCTAAACGGGGAAAAAAAAATAACTAGGACTAGGCTGAAGTTACTTTCAGTTTTTTTTTCTTTTAATCAATGGCCTTCGAAAGTAGAGGGTTTTAGGTGAGTCCTTGGGCCACCACGGCGCCCTTAAACCTCCGCGTCCAAAACTCACTCACTCACCACTTGCGCAATTTGCCAACTTCGGGGGCGAATTTGTCGAGTTTTGGGCTCTTTTCCAAAAAGGGGATGGAAATAGGTCTCGGTGCTATCACTTTCGAAGGCCGTTGATTAAAATAAAAACGAATGTAACTTCAGCCCGGCCCTAGTTATTTTTTGTTTCTCCATTTAGGTTGGTACTATTCCAAAAGCGAATGTCCTTAAAAAAAAGCGAATGTAACTTCAGGCTAGTTTTTAAAGCTCTCATGTTTTCTATTAAATGGAACCTTTCCAAAGGCATTACTTAGCTTTGAAAGTACATCCAAAATTTAGGGTATTTAAGCGGCTTTGGATTGAGGTCGGTGGCTGAGGCAAGCGCCAACTTTGCCGCCCGAATGAAAAGATTTTTTGTTTGTTAATTGATGGTTCTTTAATATGAGTATAAGTACATACCACCAGACAACGAGAAAATTAAATAAAATCGTAGAAATCAGAAAATGACGTTTACATAAGCATACAAAAAACGGAAATTCAAACAAAAATACCAAACTAGTGTAATAATACGTATATTTATATAGGAACTCTTCTTAACTTTTCATTTGCAAAATTGTTAACAATATCATGGAAGTCTATGTTACAACTTAGTTCATGTTCAATGCCGAGAATGGCCAGATCTGTTAATCTGTCGTGTGTCATTGTTGAACATATAACTCTCGCCAGGAAAGATTGCCGGTCACAGCACACCTTGTGTCGATCTACAATCTATGTTTCTCTTAAGGTGCGAGCGACTTCCGGAATAGGATCGTGCCAATGTTGAACGAAAAGTCTTTTTGTTCAACATTGACAAGATACTATCTCGGAAGTCGCTCACATCTTTAGAAAAACATAGATTGTAGACCGGGATCAAGTGTTCTGTGACCGGCAATCTTTCCTGGCAAGAGGTTTAAATAATTTTTCATTATTTTTTTTTGGAAAGAACGTTCTCCACTCATCCTTAGAGATACTACTATATTTTTATCACTCAAACTGTTTAGCTCTATATAGTTCAGTATTTCTAAAGGTTTTTTACCTTTGTGGCTTTGCACGATATCTTCACTTCCCGTCTATAACGATTAAGCAGTAATCAGCGAAGCAGCGACATTAGTGTATGTGTATCATCGCCGGTGCTAGCTTATTCGTTGTTTATCAAGTACGATAAAGTAATAAAAAAAACCATGCTATCCTATTACATACCTATATTGCAAATTAGTGGCCCGGCGGAGGTGGCTATATTTTATAATTGCTTTTAGTCAATTGACATTACAAAGATTTATTATTAAACTACATCATTATAATAAATCATGTTTTTTTAATTTTTTAATTTCAAAAATGCCGCCCCTAAGATTATGCCGCCTGAGGCGGCCGCCTCGCCGCCTCACCCCACGAGCCGGCCCTGGTCTGGAAAACCTAGCATTGGAAAGCGCTAGATATTTATTTTCCTGGAGCATCCTTTTAGTGCATTCTGGCGTGATTTGAATGCTTTTTGGGTGTTTTCCAGGAGGGCGTTAATGAAAAGATGGAGGTTAGGTTTATATGTCGGTGCTTTCCAAACAATTTGAAAATGAAGGCGTTCAGAGTTTAAACCCTTAATTCGTAGATTTAGGGATCTGCACTGTCTCTCCAGGAAGAGCCTTCTAGTCTCGCTCTCGAGTTTTCTGGGATTATAGTAGGATTTTCCGTAGTTTGCGCGCACGTCATTGGTGTATTATGACGTCATCACCAAGTATGTTTACATAGCATCATGCAATCAATGGAGGAGAGTACGTATGTAGGCAGCAATGCAGATAGTGCTGCATTGTGGGTAGGATACCTATTACATCAACCACCTCTATTGACCAATTCCAAAGCTTTTTAGGTGGCCTCTACCAGAAAGCTCCTTAACAAAAAAAAAAGGTCACTGTCTTGCATCAGTTCACGGAAGGCATTTATGCGGGCATGGAAAATCAACCATCTAAAAGTCTTCCAGTGTGGTAGAAGGCTTTCTAAAACATTCTGTTATCTTCCAAAGGTTATAGACCCTCTTATGGTGATTTTCAGAGCCAAGGACGGTGCCTAGCCCATTCTTCCACATTACAGAGCTTTTTAGAGCTCTTTCCAGTCACTGTTGACGTTTTTCAGAGCTTGTGGACTTGAGCGACTTTGGAAAACGTTCAAACAACTTCTAAAACCTTGTAGGGACTTTTCAGAGCATTCTAACATAATCCCAAAATTGTTACTTTTCTGTACTCATACATCGATAGGTAAAGTATTGTTTTCATCACAAGAAAAAGTCCGTTGTTATCCGGCTTATTAGCGCGTATTACTTTCCCTAGGGAACGACACGTAATGCGCAGAAGTAACTTTTATATATGGACCAATTTCATCAAAATTTTAATAGTAGCATCATTTAATAAAGGCAAATCCAAATAACTAATGCTATGGCCCCACCTTGGGCGCCAATTATTAATGCCGATGCCCCACGTTGTGCGCCAAATTCATAATGCTGTGTGCAATGGTCCTCGTACACTTTCAGCATTTGCTACAAAGAAGAATTCTAATATTGACTTAAATTGATAATTTAACTTCCGAAATTATTAACAATTTATTAAGCTCATTTTTATCAACACCTGAATACGAAGAGAAAAATCTGACGTAAAAACTATGCGAGCGCCACTATCACAACACCCATTATTCGTTGGCGTTGGTTAAGAAACAATACAGTGGAGAGTATCGACGATAGAATATTTAACACCCCTACATAGAAAGATGCATATCCCCTCCTTTATGTTAATAGCATGAGCATGAAATCTCTTCATCTATTCAATTGCATTAACTGTACCTCGACGAGGATTGTTTGAATACCCACCTGAAGCCATTTATTGGTATCGCGAACGCACCGGTCACACAACAAAGGCTAACGGATATTTTCGGCCCCCTTCTTGGGGAAAATATTTGTTTCTTATTTAGACGGTATTAGTATTGTTTCTTGCACATTTGAGGAACATATCGACACTTGAAAGGAAGCCTATTTTAAACTCGAGGATGCCAGGTTAACAATTAATTTTGAAAAATCTAAACGCCATGGAATTTTCAATGGTGTTGCTTTGGAAAAAAGCGAGCGGGGGTTCGTGGCGTCCGCGCTCGTTTTTCGCAATACGTCTCTTGTTATCGCCAGACATACTTTCGTTCGCGTTTGCTATGAAGCGGTACATGTGGTAATTTCTCCAAACTAAATTTTTGAAAACGGCCAAGCGATGTATGAGTCAAGGTATTGTGTCTGTCAGTTTGTAAACGTCGTTAGCGGCTGTAGACGTAGAGGCGTATACGAGCGTTCTCCAGTTATGCCGAGCGAGCCGTTTTTTAGACTCGTTTTACTTTAGAAAGGGCATAGTTGGAAGGCGTTTAATTGACTATAGAATGCACTATAAATTTTTGTCGCTCTTCAAGAACTTTCTAAGCCCTCTATCAGTGACAACTCAAAAGTACCTAAGCGACTTTGAACTGGACGCTGTCAAACAGAAAAGAGTTACATTAAGGAGCCTAAATCTGACCTCTCTGTTTTGTACTGCCTCACACTTCGTACATCTCTTTTATTACCCACTTTTGAAGATAAGTAGGTCGTTATGCTTAAACGGTGATTGCAGACTGAAGTGGACGTAATCGAGGACATTGACGAGTACCAGACATGGCCCGGATGGTTAATTATCGTCTTTAGGACGCTAATAATGCTATGGTTCATTTATGAGCTACGCATTACGATGCTGTACGAGCATAACACGCAGAAATTGAACTTTCTGCTACACTTCGCCGCATCCAGTCTGGTGTGGTTTATTTACCTGCCGATATTGGCCTTGATAGCGTTGCACGTGTCAGCATTATGGAGGCTAAAATTACTGCTAGGTTTGTATTTCTAACGTGTATGGAAAAATTAATCTCGGCCTGCAGGGATGTTTAGCAATGAGTTAGGCAACCGACATATCAGGAAAATGTTTGCATGGAAACTTCATGGTACATGGGTTGCCTAACTCAAAGTGGATTTAGATCCGCAGCCTCATCTCTCATTTGTTGTCAGGTATCACGTATTCCGCCGACTGTTTCGCCTACTGCGTGATGGCGCACCTGTTGTGGCCGACTCGCTCCGAACAGTATTTCCTTTTGGCGGGCGGATCGAACGCCGAACTAGAAGAGCTGGATCAGTTCAACGAGGCGCCGCACATCGTTAATCACTCGTACACCTCCTCGCTGAGCAGCGTAAACTCACTCGAGATTTGTAGGTTCGACGACCAATCGAAAAGCAAAGCCAACACTTGAACGCGAGTACGAAAATCAGTGCCATCTCTTGATTTTTTCCGTTACTATTGCGGTACGTCGGTCCGCTGAATTGCCAAAATTTACGTTTCGTAGTGTGTGTGAATGAAGAAGGGGAATTTAAAATGCAATAAGTCAATTGTTTAATTATGTAAAGGTGTTGGGTATTTTATGGGTGGTAGACTTGCAATACGGTGAATATCAAAGTATCATTGCAGCTAACAACAACTTGTTCCGTTGATATTCGCATTCGCCATTTTCGTTCATACCTTTCATTTTTTTAACTCATTCTTTCATCAATAAATAATGTATTTATTTGAAATAATTGTAAATATCTGTAACGTATATAATTTTTTGTAGTGATAATCTATACCGTTAGATTTAAGTCGAGCACTTTTATATGTGTAGTACAGTAGGCGGTAGTCCAAAATTGAAACAGAATTATGTTTAAGTATTATTTTTTTTTTTATGTGATCAGTTTAGTAACGTACTAACAGTTTTATTCATTTGTAATGTTGACACAGTTTTTAATAATAATCGTATTTTTTAGTATATTGCTGTGTAACTCACACGGTCACCCAGTATGACCCCCATAAAAGTACAAAATGAGGCATGCGGATTTTAGTGTTGAATTTACAATTGTCCATTTTTTTCAAAAATAATCCCTAACATATAAACTGAAAGAAACTGAATATAAACTAAAGAAATTGTACAGAAAGAAAAACCTGCAATAATCCTCCAAGGGGGCACTGCAACTGTGACTTGCCCTATACCTACGTACAGTTGGCGACTGGAGAAAAATAATATAAGCAGACCTATCTAACTTTCAAGTCGAAACGACTGCACGGTGTTGAGTCAAATGCAGTAAATCAACAAGAACCAGCCACAAGAGGTATAAATACAAGTGGAAAAACGATCAATCAATTGTAATGGTCCTAGGGGTCTATCAAGCGGACACTGAAAACGTTGACTTACCCTGTACTTAACGTTGGAAACGATGGACGTTCGCGGCACTTTTGAATTTGGATGGCAGTCGGCTCGATATGGGTGGCACGAATGAACTCCTACGTTGTGTAATCTGCTCTTGTACGTGTTGGGACGTGCGATATACTCGAGAAGGGAATTAAATAAAAGACAGAACTTTTGTGCTTAAGAAATGACAAGAACAAATAAATATATTACGCACACAACAAGACCATATACCAGGGAAACCTTCGATTTGTTTTTTGTCCATAACTTTTTATTGAGGGGTCTAATCGAAAAAGTACGAATTGTTTTGGATTCTACGCACCAAAATTAATAAGAAAAAGTGTTTTCCCGAGAAATTTTGGTGCAGTCGATTTTTGGTAAAAAAGGAAGGTTATATACTGCCTTTTTTTGAGCCCCGAAAAAAAAATTGTCTCAGATCGAGCCGGAAAAGAAATTTTCTTATAGAATGTGGCCTGTAGAATCCATAATTTCAAACAGTTCCAAGATTGGGCTACTAGTTCAAAAGTTACAGCCCTTTGAATTTTTTTTCGAAATTTGTTTTTTGTCCATAACTTTTGATTGAGAAGTCTGATCGAAAAAGTACGAATTGTTTTGGATTCTACGCACCAAAATTAATAAGATAAAGTGTTTTCCCGAGAAATTTTGGTGTAGTCGATTTTTGGTAAAAAAGGAAGGTTATACACTGCCTTTTTTTGAGGCCGGAAAAAAAATTGTCTCAGATCGACCCGGAAAAAAATTTTTCCTATAATGTGGCCTGTAGAATCCATAATTTCAAACAGTTCCAAGATTGGGCTATTAGTTCAAAAGTTACAGCCTTTTGAATTTTTTTTCGAAATTTGTTTTTTGTCCATAACTTTTTATTGAGAAGTCTAAACTAAAATGTACGAATTGTTTCGGATTCTACGCACCAAAATTAATAAGAAAAAGTGTTTTCCCGAGAAATTTTGGTGTAGTCGATTTTTGGTAAAAAAGGAAGGTTATACACTACCTTTTTTTGAGGCCTGAAAAAAAAATTGTCTCAGATGGAATCCATAATTTCAAACAGTTCCAAGATTGGGCTACTAGTTCAAAAGTTACAGCCTTTTGAATTTTTTTTCGAAATTTGTTTTTTGTCCATAACTATGGAATGCAATTCTGCACCGGTATTTGCGGGATCGTTAGTTGTTAATCCCGCGGGATCCCGGAATTTGCGGGATCTCGCAAAACTTTAAATAAATTGGCAAATAAGCAATTCTGTGCGGTTAACTTCTGTATTAAAATAAATCGCTAATTATCACAATATTCAACAAAAAAGTACCTTCAGTCTAACTTAAAACCCAAAAAAACCTCAACTGTAAAGCACAAAAAGTAAACTTCTAAAGTGCCTCAAAAATCATAGTACATTTTTAACAAAAAAAGTTTAAAAATTATTAAAAAAAAACATCTCCGTTATGCGTGTCATTAACAAAGCAAACAGAGTCGTCGACAAATTGCTAAGTCCCGCAAATCCCGCGGGATCCCGTTCCATTTATGTACGGGATTAATCCCGCAAAAATGCTGTGGGATCGCGGTATTTCGTGATCCCGCGATCCCGGTATTGCATTCCCCATTCCATACAAGCTCCTTCAAGCTCCCCTAGCTCACCATTTAGAAAAGCAGTTTTTACATCAATTTTTCGTATATCCAAATCACGCTCGACTACCAAGCTCCAGCAAAGGACGTACAGCTATGATCTTCGCTACCCGTGCGAGTAGGTCTCATTGAAATAAAATCCGTCCTCGTTGCGTGAATCCACAAGCGAAATATGGGAAAGAAGAAAGAAACAACTGTGGAAAAAGGATGACAGAGTATGTGCAGTTTGATAAAATGCAATTCGCTTTGTGAACAGAAACATGTGACATACGGTTAGGAAACACATGAAAGACCGTTCTACGCAGATGCTGAATAAAAGGGATCTTCGTTAACGTCGGTCACTCGACTCCGTTGGATATGGTGTCTTAGCAATGTGAGAAGTGGGGTCCCCTAATTAACTTTTCGTGTGTTTAGTATGCGGGTCTGTTTGTGATAATCGACTTTAACATGAATACTGTTGGATACCTGATTTTTTTTGTACGATGTATTAATTCTTTCTTCTTTTTTTGCGTAATATGTTTAATTTTTCTTGTCTTTTCTTACGCACAAAAAATTGCTCTCCCGATTGTGTCTAACCAAACAGTATACCGTTATATACTCTTTGGTCTAACATAGCTCACTCCATGGTCAAACCGAAACTGATTTAATTTGTTTTTTGAAACCTTCGCTTTCGAAATGAAAAAAGTGAAGTGAAACTGTTACGTGATACTTCTGATTTATTCGCAGGAAAAGTTCGCTCGTACTTTTATATTTTATTGATAGTTCTAGATACCAAATCCACCGCACGCTGGTTTTACCGTATTTACTGAATTTTTACGATAATTCATTTAGAATTGCGGTTAATTTACCTTCTACACAACCTCGATGTCCGCCATATTACTCACTGCGCTAAATATTCCCGGCTTAATGTTTATTCCACGACCGCAAATAAAACGGTTACCTCTCACTTTGGATGTTACAAAACCGCATGTACTCAATTTTGATTTATTTCGCGACATTTCCGTGTGCGGTTTACTTAATTCCCCAAAAACATATCACCCCCTACTCCATCCCTACTTTTCCAATTTAATAAAACCCGCCTACCAAATGTAGCTAATAGGTTAAAAATGCCATCCTTAATCGTTAACCAACCGACTTCGTTTCCTTAACAGAATCGAGTGCATGTAAAGACCGCCTATCCAAATCCACCAGGTTTCAAGATCGCTTCTCAAAACGTTAATGGTTTTTGTTGGGATAGTACTTTATTTCAACAAAGCCGTTTAATCACAAAAACCTGGCTATTATATCTCTTAAACTCGTGTAAGTACCAACAATTAATCCACATAGGCCGAAAAGAACCAACGCAACGTTCTTAGTGATCATCCAGCATAGTCTCCACCCACGCGTCTGATACCAAAAGGTACCGCATTCAATCGCTGCAGGTATTGCAATTCCAACGGCCGACAAACACAGCGCTCCAAAGAGCGATATAAATAAATCCAGAGCCGGAACTGCTGCCGCCAAGGCGCCTGCAACAACATTCATATTGGAATTGTCTCAAACTTGAATACTCACATGTCAGTACAACCAGAAAAGTCCTAAGAGTATATTCTATAAGACCAACTCTTGGATGTTTTTCAAATTTTGGTCCCAAATAGTGATTCCAAGCGATATCTATTGCCACGTAGTACTGAATGGTGTAGCTGATGAAGATCGACGACGCCAAGCTCACTTTGACAATTTGGGCTACACTAGACGGGGGAATAAAGGCAACCGTTCTACGCCACGTACTTACATCTCATCCTTGGGCAGGTTTAAAGTAACCGTGCCCTCCGTCGTTGATCCGTAGCTTAAATAGCCGAGAAGTCCCACACATCCGTATAGAACCACAATAGCGCCCATTCCTTGGTTTAAAACGCCGAAGGTTCCTCCAAATGCCTGGGGATGCTTCATTTCGTTTTCTAACGGTATTATCTGTCAAACCAGTTGTTTCACTACGCCACGAAGTTGTTGAGACTTACAACGCCAATTGCCTCGATTGCGAAGATCACGGTACCGAAGAACAAGGGAAAATCTCTAAGGTCGCCCACTGGCTTTCTGGCCGAAAACGTTGGGCCTCTCTCGATAGTGTAGTATAGAATGATTGCAAGACTAACGAGTGTTACACAGTTGGCAACGGTAGAAAGTGGTGCCAGCCTCTTGAGGTCTCTGATCCAGTTTATCAGTACCAGTGGCACAAGGAACATCAATATGTACATCTCAGTGCCGTATCCCTCTGTATACTGAGACACTACGGCTTCCACGTTCACCGCTATAAACACTAGGTATACACAGCACGATCCCATTTGGTAAACGAACAAGAAGGCGTTGATCACGTGGCTGGAAACCTTGAGGTTTTACACCCGCAAGGCTGCGTGAACTTACCCGGCGTAGGGTGCAATTTTTTGCATCGCCTTCGGTCCATCGGCGAAAGCGGCCTCCGCAATTCCGGGGTAAGTCAGACTGGCAACCCTCCTCCTCTTGCAAAGCTCGTACTCGCATCTAATAATCAAGTGAACGCAGTACGTGACAAGAAATCCAATGACGATCGTACCAATAATACCCACGGTATATCCGGAGTAACTGAAGGCCTTGGGCATGGCGAGGATTCCGGTACCGCAGCTGCATTTGAATAGGTGGACCAAAGTCTCCAAGTTTCTGGAATCAATTTTAGAATGACATTGGCTGTGAACGATTAGCTTACGTGGTGGGTCGTCGTACTACTCTGTGGCTATATGGGTCATAGTCATTGGTTGTATTCACAGCAGTGGTTTTCTCACTATATTTAAAAGAACTGTTAGGCAGAGCATGGTGAGAAGAAGAACCTACCTGTTCGTTTCAACAGAACGATCAGGTTCAAAGTTTGTGTGCTGCTCCTGCACCATGGTATATCAGTTACTTGGTCGAACCTAGAATAGATTCGAACCTTTTAGCAGGTAGCAGTAATAATGGGGCACCCTGTATGCGGTATAATTCCAGTTATTAAGTAAATGTGGGAGATTATTTACGAAATAAACACAAAGTTGGTACGTTTCATTTGAATTTGTTTTTCAGCGTTTGATTTTCCTTTTAGAATTGTTTATTTATTCACTTACTTATTCCATGCCCGAACTCGGATTCGAACCAGGGACCGCAGTCGAACATGCACGCCACTGCGCCACACAGACCGCCGGCCGGTTTTCTTGTTTTAATTTTACTGCTTTGTAATGGTTTAATTTAGATAAGGTGTTAGAAGTAAGATACATTCGGTCGTTTGCGATAATAATTTTTATTATCAGGTGAAAATTAATTAACGCACGTGTTCATTCGCATTATGCGCGTTTCGTGCGGAGAAATGGGCACGTTTGGCTCGTTTCGACTAGGTAAATCAATTATGGCGGAAGTGTGTTTTGTTACATACTGGAGAGAACGAGCAAACCACGCTGCTAGTTCTGCGACGGTTGAAGAGCGCCCGAAGGTTTTCAAGAAAGGGATTTCTAGAGACTTTGACGGTCTTTATCAGTCTTTTACAGTCACCAAAAGAACCTGGAAGTCCAGCGTGTCTGATAATTAAACATTAATGCAGATTTAAAGGTTTTATGAGTCTTTAAAAGTCCTTAATAGTTTTTAAAAGTGGGGTCGTTATATTCAGAAGAAAAGCCTTTAAAAGGTTACAAGAGACTCCGATAAAGTCGTCATTGATTCCAATGGAAGAACCTTTTAGATACATTTAGAGCCATTAAAGACTTTTAGGAATTTTCTTTAAGAGTATCATGGATTTTTAAGAAACTACTAGCCTTACATCTGTGCTACAAGGATTTTCAGTGTCTTAGAGATTTTCTATGAGCCTTAATTTACAAAATTAGTATCCTTTAAGAGACTCTAAGGGCCTTCGAGGACTTTTCAAACCTTTAAAGAACTGTAAGAGCAGTGGGAGCTTTTTCGACGAAACCAAATGATGATCAAAAATACACACTTCTTGCTCAGAGTTGCGTTTATCGCTATGAGTTAATTAATTTTAAACAGATGTCGCACCACTCTTTGGGTATCGAAGAATAGAGTTTAGTCTTTTTCCCAACAAAATTGATCCACAAATAACAATTTTGACCTATTTTGTGACCTTAGAATTTAAGATTGTTTGAAATTTGAATCCAGAAGAACCAGGAACTTGAATATTTAAAAAGATCTCTAACGCCTGCTAAAAGTTGAGTAGTCTCCGGAACAAGAGCCTTCAACATATCTTGTGAAAGAGCTTCTATGAGTCTATAGACTGTGTTTAATAATCTTTGTGACTTTTCAAAACTATTACCTTTTCAAGTGTCAGCCATTATTCTTCATTTACGAATCTTTCCAATCTTTCATGAAAATTAGAGTTTTCAAGGTCCTTTGACAACCCTTAAAGAACTTATCAACCATTCGAGTCTGTCAACTTTTTAAAGATCTTTATGAACTTTGAGAGCTCTTAAAAGTTTTTAAAAGCATATTGTTATAGACGTTATTTCGGACTAATTTCCGAAAATAATGACGGGACATCCTGTATATGAGAAACATTTCAATATATTAAGTAAACCAGAACAAGAGAGGGATAATATTAATAATAATTATTATTAATTACGAAATAAGCACAGAGTTGGTTTTTTTGATATTATTATTAACTATTACTATTATTATTCATTTGAATTTGTGTTGCGATGTTTTTCTTTTTTTAAAAGTATTGTTAATATGTAATTCTTGTTCAAATTTGATAGCTTTTGTAATTTATTCAGCTTAGATTAGGTGTTAGTAGTAAGGCACATCTGGTCGTTTGCGATAAGGAGTTTTATCAGGCGAAAATTAATTAACCCACAAAGTTGGCATTGCGCAGCACATTAATCGTAAAGATTTTTATTGGCTCAGGTGCCAGAGCTATAAGCTACGGAACGGAAAAAAAAGAACCAAATATATTGAAAACTGTAGGAGTAGTTAAGGTCTCGGGCGGAAGGACGGACGAACAGAGAGACAGACAAAGTGAATGCAATAACGCACTCAACTTCGTTGGAAGATGCGCTAAAATATTTTAATAAATATGAACGTTGGCATTGCGGAGTCTGCGCATGTTTTTTTACTATATGCGATATGCTTGCCTTTACTATAAGCATCTGTGGTTAAACATTCAGTAAACTATACATGGTGTTAATTAATGTCATGAGCATATTTCAGTGATAGTACTCGCCAAAATAGCTGGTCGCAATATACAGGGCGTTACATTTCCTTGAATCGGCTACATTTTATCTTTCAAAACTTTTTTCTAGTGCCTTTGTTTAGCTTTCGGGTCCCTCGCACTATTCTTGTATCGGTCACCGTCTTCGATTTAGTTAAAAGAGAGGGATAATAAATAAATAAATAAATGAAAGGAGCAAGAAGCAAAATTATGTAAGAATGTCAATGATAATCTTACTGACTATTATTAATAACAAATGTTTCTGTCAATTAACTAACAACTTTGAGGGTAGTAAGTACTCGATAAATATCAACATACCTGAAAATTCCGAGTAAGTAATTAACTAATTGATACCAAGCGATTACAATTGTGCGACTGAAAGTAAATGTTTAAATTTAGCGAGTTTAACTTGGCGTACGTGTATAATGAGCTCATTAAAAATTATTTGGTTGTGATTGGGCGTCCTTGTGCAGTACCTACACCTCCAGTACTTTCTAAGATTACGAAAATCGGAGATCAGAATGTGATACTGCAAATTTTTTTATGACCATTACAACAGGTTGATCAATCATGCGATTGGTCAAATACACTCGATGAAAGGGAAAGCTATTCTGTTTCGGACATCGCATTCCAAAATCTCGTATCAAGTCACATCAAAGTTCACTCTACGGGGATGTTGTTCAAAACTGATTACCAGGTATCTCCCCCAGTAAAAATTTGGCTCCTGAAGGTTCGACCCCAAAGAAATATATTGCAGGTTACATTGCCCCAATAAACGGGGAGAGTTTGCATTTAGAGTTACTGAAATTTGTATATTCTTCAATAATCTTCCACCATCACGAGGCCGTAGAAAGGTGCTTGGGATGTCAATGTAAATTAATAAGTTTATTACCAAAACAACAATAATAATCATGAAGTGAAGTTTTTATCTGACACGTTTTTGTTTTTCTCCTTGAAATGTTCAATTTTGTTTGGAACCAAACTTTTGCATTTGATAAATACCCAAACACTTTTTTCGAGAAATCGCCAACAATCAAAAGCAAATGAAATTTCCTCCAAAAATGAAATTTTTTTGGACACCTCAATGCCGATATAGCACAAAATATGTTCCTGCTGTCAGTTCTCTTCATATTAAGCGTCTTTTTAGGACAATTGAACTTGTAATGTCCGATTTCATGACATCTATAACACTTTCATTGTAGTCACCACACCTTTGTTTCCCCAAAATGCACTCCCTTGATTATCACTGAAATTTACTCGTACATACTGAAGTAACATTGTCTTGACATAGTCCCCGGTAACTTCTATACCTGAACTCTCAGTGCCCATAATCATTGGTTGATAATTATCTGGAAGACCACTCAATATTAATGTTTCAATCCATTGTTCCTTAACTTACAAACCAACACTGCTTAGCTTAGTTGCAGCTACCTCGATTATGTTTACAAATTTCTCCATCGATGAGCAATTGTTACAAGCTTGCGTAGGAGACCAAATTTTCTAGTTAATCCAAAATTTTCAAATTCTTCCTGAAGACTATCCCAAATTTCTTTGGCATTTTTCGCTTGCCGAATGTAGATGAATTATGAGGGATCGAGCAATACAATCAGCTTGGTTCTGGCTGCAACAGGTTCCTTTCCTTGCCTTTAACAGCATTCCAGCAGTGGCACCCTCAGCATTGATCACCATCCTCGCCAGCTCAATAATATGAATACGCGCAATATTAATGAAAGTTTGTAATAACTAACTACGTGGTGATTCAGAAAGCGTACCACAAGTCCCCTTTACTTAAAATCGAAGCGCACTGCACTGCGTTTTCTGAAAACGGGTTGTAAAAGTAAAAAGGTTTGTGATTACGTCGACAAAGCACAACGGCATCTGAAGGAGATCAGCGTGCTCACAAAAAATAATGACTCGTTCATAGTCGATCATATATTGACAGACGTTAAAAAAGTTGAAGGCGGCTGTCCTTGAAATGTTCCTTTAAGAGAAGATATCCAATTAATTAGGTACTACTTATTTTAATTCCAGTAGGCTATTGTAGTGGTTCCAATGATTTCGCTCCTTACCTATGTCCAGGCGTCGAGATTACAGGTTGATTAGATGCGGATCTTGTTTTCGTGTAGCTATCGTGTATACCGGTGTCTTGATAAGATACTGCAGTTTAACACATGGATGTCAGGGTAATATAAATTCCTACAACTTGAGAGTAACCGTGAACTGGTATTTACGCCATCTAGGTATTCTTTTGTAATGCACTAGTTGAAAGATGTAAGTTATTCTGTAGTAAAGTTCATTTACTTAGTTCATTATTTTTGCCATTAGTGGTCATTCAAGTGTTATAAATTTCTTATTACTCTAGTTGTTTGTTTCACCGACGGAGATCGTGCAGAGTTTTTTTTCGGCGCACGTACTTCTTTGTACAAATCGACACTCGTTTTCTCCACCTTTATTTATATGGCTGTATAAGTTTGGTGAAGTTTTTTCTTGTTATTTTGCTTTCGAGATTTCGCTGACGCTGTTTTCGGATATATTTTACAAGTTCTAAGGCCGTTGTCGGTTTCTTATTTCTGGTTTACTCTTTTCCTTATTATTACCAAACTGATTATTGCTTTCTACACTGATATTCCTGACTAGAAACCGCAGAATTTTGGATTTTCTCAATATTGCGCATTGGGAGGTTCCACCCATTTTGTCAATTCAACTTGCTGTAAATGAAATTTTACATTACAGCGTCGGTCTTACACAATCTGTTATGTACCGCGTTATTCACTACTCCTCTTGTTTGCTTGTTTGTTTGTGTTGTTATCTGTTACAGATCAGGCAGAACGCGCCCATTTGAGCTCAAAAGGTTGAGACCTGAAATTCAAAAATAATTTCTTTTATTTTCGACGACTCCTTGATATAACGTTTGATTGCATACTGGTTTTCGATACCATCGAATTTTCATTACTACCTTTGTTTGAGATTCATTTAACGATTATAGCTCCGTTGTGTTCCGCGGAAGCCTGTTTTAATATTAATATTTCTCTGACTACGTGTTGATTTTCTTTTTAATAAAATTGATTTAAATTTAAATGCTGACATTGCAGATCTATATTACAGTGTCCTATTTGTCATATTTTTGAGATCATTTATTAAACCACTCTTGATTGTGACGTCGATTATTGTTTATGTTCTATACCTATCAAATATTTTCATTCTTTTGACCACTGATTATTTATTTTTAATTAATTTCGTTACTGCAACTGTGACTATTAAATTCCAGCGGACAAGATGTACACCTTTACAGACACTACGCATCTCCCTTCGGCTCGTGTGCGTTTAGGTATTTATACGGAATAACTATAATGGAACCAACGCAACTTTCGAGTCTCGCGTCTATGTTAAACCAATAGCGAGGCAGCATCGTTTGTTTCTACTGCAATTCTCGGCAAAAAGAAACAACTTTACATTGGATGGAGAGTTTTATCCAAGAGGCAACAAAGCTTGAGTGAATTAAAGATAAAATTACCATGATTTTAAAATGAAGATCGTGTGCTTTTTACGGAGATACAACACAATAAATTTCACAAACATTTTAGATTTTACGCATAACCTAACTTTTAATCAATTAACAAATCATCTGATTGGTTAGAATTTGAAACAATTACCACGATGATTGATCGAATGTTAATAGAGTGAATTAATCTGTAAAATTTGGGAAAAAATTAAACTGCAAAATGGGGCTCCCGTTACATACTTAATGTACATCCAATTTGTTCAGATGATTATACAAACATGAAATTTGCCATATGTCACTATAAGGGCACTGTTTCATATAAAAACGTTGGCCACTTATATTGACGCCGTTTTCCAAGATGGCGACACATATTGATACCTACTACCATGAAGTTTGGTATGAACGCTTCGATAAGAGTATTGTTTTATACCATTATAGATTGTTTTATCTGTCCGCCATCTTGAAAAACGGCGACCATCTTGAATTTCTTAAGTGGCCACCGTTTTCATACCAAATTTCATGCTTGTATCATCTGAACGATTCAAGCATTTTCTGGCATTTATCTGGCCCACCATCAAAGGAAACCCTGCCAAAATATCCTTGACAACGGGGAATATCGAATTGTTGGCTGAATTAATTATAACAATTCCCACACAGCACCTTGACTGACGAAATGATTGCGCTGACAAGTCGGTGGGATTCTGAATATGAATTGGCATGAATTGAATCGCTTTTCAACAAACTTAAGCCGCAAATAGGATCGGCAACAGTGCGTACACTGTTTTTCTCGTCAAAACGATATTATTAGATAGTAACCAATAATCATTAAGTAGATGGTTTACTGTAGTAGATAACGGACCACGGTGTCAAGTTCATGGTAAGTCGCGTTAGTGAGAAATAACAATCTTCTAGCCTGATCGTTATCATTTTTTCAGGTGTTTATCAAAGACAATCAAAGTGTATGACTTCATGATGGTCTTAACCCAAGAAGTGATCCGCCAGTTACTCGCACAGACGTTCATCCTCTTGGTAATACCAAATTTGGCGTTTGGGAGTCGCATTCTGGCGTACGTTGTTACGCCCTCCTACAGTCATCAGGTAGTGTTTCGCCCTCTATGGCGAGAGTTGTCCTTACGAGGACACAACGTCACTTTATTAACGACGCACCCAATGAACGATCCAGCCCTAACCAACTTAACTGAAATTGACCTGAGTTCGAGTTACGAAGTAATGAGCAGAGGTCTCTCAAAGGTTTTAACTTCGGAAGTTAACCCGTTTACGTCTATGCGCATCTATATCGATACGTTCAACGATGTGATGGACCACCAGATGCGTCATCCTTTCGTACAAGACTTGCTGAACAACCCCTCGATGGAGTTCGACGTGTTTCTGTTGGAGTCCATGATGGCGCCCGCCGTTGCCTTTGCGAAACGGTTTGAGTGCCCTCTTGTCGGGTTTACCTCGTTGCCTGCCATAGAAACCTTAAACAATTACATGGGGGTGCCAACGCACCCCGTTTTGTATCCGGATGTACTGTTGCCATTTGACAAAGCCGAAACACTACCAGAACGTGTAATTTCCCTTGTGTACCAACTCTTTATGCAACTGGTAACTGATTTCTACGTACATCCAATACAAAACGTGGCAATCGAGAGATACTTTGGGAAGGGCTACGGGACCGTACATGAACATGTCGCAAACACCAGCTTGATGATTGTGAACACGAATTCGGTTTTGGGCCGTTCACGTCCTATGGTGCCGACCGTAGTTCAAGTTGGGGGTATTAACAGGGCTCCACCGAAACCTTTAGCAGAGGTACATGAAAGTCACGTGTGCAGTTTGATCATCCCTCACTTACAGCTACTGAAAACAATCCTCGACACCTCCACGGACGGCTTTATCTACTTCAGCTTAGGTTCGAACGTGAAAAGCAAAGACCTCCCACCACAAACGAGGGAGGTGCTCTTGGAGGCATTTGCCGAGCTTCCCTATCGGATACTGTGGAAGTTTGAGCTAGACGATCTGCCGAAGAAACCGGAGAACGTAATCATTTCGAGGTGGTTTCCCCAAACCGACGTTTTGAGTAAGCGCTCTGTGCAACGAAACCGACTTTAAACCTTGTAACTTCAGAGCATCCCAACATAAAACTGTTCATAACACAGGGAGGCTTACAGTCGATGGAGGAGGCCATCTTTGAAGGGGTGCCGATGGTAGGTATGCCGGTGTTCGCCGACCAGCCGGGGAACGTACAGAAAATGGTGCGAAAAGGGTTCGGACTTTACGTAAATATTTGGGGTTTGGAAAAGGGGGCACTCAAGCAGGCGGTCGTGGAGGTAATCGAAAATCCAACGTAAGTAGCTGCTGGTGTAGAATAAGAGTACCGTTTGGTTCCATGTAGGTACAGGTCAAAGGTACGGGAGGCCTCCCGTTTGGCTCTAGATCAACCGATTGGAGCATTGGAGCTGGCTGTGTGGTGGGTGGAGTACGTCATACGGCATAAGGGAGCAACACATTTTCAAAGCCCCTTGAGGCATATTTCTTGGTGTCAGTACCTACTTTTGGACGTAATTGCGGTTCTACTTTTAGTAATTGTACTATTCCTAACTGTCACTTATATATCCATACGAATTATTACCAAGTACATTCGAAAAGTCTTGTTTCAACCTAAATTTAAGTCAGAATAGTCAGACGAATTAATTCTTTAATATGACAGTAAAATTAAGGGATGTTTTGATGGGTGTTTGTGATATGGAATAAAATCTAGCTTTTCTTAGCTTATTTCCGTTGGTTCGTCGATGTGAGGGACTGGAAATATTGCAGGAAAAAATGTTTTTGTTTAGAAACCAATTTCGAAAGAAAATTTAAAAGGGCTGTAACTTTTGATCTAGTAGCCCAATCTTGGAACTGTTTGAAATTATGGATTCTACAGGCCACATTCTATAAGAAAATTTTTTTTCCGGGTCGATCTGAGACATTTTTTTTTCGGGCCTCAAAAAAAAGCAGTGTATAACCTTCCTTTCTTACCAAAAATTGACTACACCAAAATTTCTCGGGAAAAAACTTTTTCTTATTAATTTTGGTGCGTAGAATCCAAAACGATTCGTACTTTTTCGATTAGACGTCTCAATCAAAACTCTGAACAATCCAGAACTCTTGTGATACCTTCAAAAGGGACCGATCATCCTTTTAGGATAGGCAATCGCCTCACTCAGAATTCGAGAGTGGCCCACCTCAATACCTCTACTATTTTTCAGACACAAGGATGCGAGTGCCCTCTAACGAGCGAGGCAGACCCAGAAGGGCCTCCACATGACGGCTGTGACAGTTTTTCGGATGAGTTGTACTGGGTGGGTGGAGCAGAGCAAACACTGACCACAACCTCCGCTCCGTTGAGGTTGATCCTTCACGGCTGTGTGGAAGAGATACCAGTTGCGCGCTGCGTGTCTTTTCCCATTTAGGTTTGGTAAGAAATCTTGTATCAGGAGAATATAATATGCAAGGAGGTGATTGACGGGTAGGTTAGAGAAAGTGAGGTTAGGTTAGAGTGGTAGTTAGGTTAGCCCAGGACTCTTGTATCAGGAGAATATAATGTGCGAGGAGATTTAAGGTTAAAATAAAATATTAGTGAGGTTAGGTTAGAGTGGTAGTTAGGTTAGCTCAGAAATCTGGTATCAGGAGAATATAATGTGCGAAGAGATTGAAAGTTAAAATAAAATTTTAGTGGGGTTAGTTTAGCGTGCTAGTTAGGTTAGCTCAGAAATCTTGTATCAGGAGAATATAATGTGCGAGGAGATGAATGAAGGTTAGGTTAGGTTAGGTTAGAGTGCTAGTTAGGTTAGGTCAGATTAGTTTGGGCGTTTTAAATTGTTACAAATCTTGTATCAGGAGAATATGATATTCGAGGAGGTGATTCAAGGAATGGCTAACCTCACTATCAGGGAACTTTACCTTCCCTCACAAGATCTAACCTAACTCACATGAAACTTAACTCTCATTTAAAATAATTATTTATTGCGGCATACTCTTTTGGCGATTTAGTTCGTGTATTGCAAGCAGATACTTTTACCAAAATCGTCAAAAAATCTGTAGGGATGCGGTCCGTTCATCCGGCCTTTTCAATGACAATCCAAAAACGCTATAACACCTAATAATCAGGCTGTAATACAGGAACGAAGTGTTTAGTTTTCGAGTTTCATGGCTCTACTCCAATGACAGGGGTGGGCACAAAACCCAAAAAATTATAGTTATGCGTGTTTTTTTTTGTAAATAATTAAATATTCAAAGCAAAAAGCATGGTCCTGACATCTATCATTATTAATGAAGACTAACATTTTATCGATAAATGCAGGATACTTTATTATTACCATTATTTTAATTACACCTATTTCTGAAAGATGTCGCCACACAATTTTTTAAATATAATTCATGAAACCAACGTTAGATGCCAGAGCGTTTTTTTTACATACAGTAACCATAGATACATTCACAATTACAACTCTGTAACAATTAACCTCAAATGTACAAATAAAAGTTTGTTTATTTTTTTAATCAAAAAATGAACTTTATTATCGCTCCTTTCGTTCTTACAGGTTTAAATTAGGCAACTACTGGGAGTGACAGGAAAGCGGCAGACTTTTGAGGAAAATGAAACTGATCGCTCTTGGTCATCGGATCGGAAGACATGTAGTTCTCGATGGATGAGAAACATTAGCATTGAATTCAGACAACACAATTTGTAATCCAAACAAGCGGACACGGTGGAGAAACGGTTCAAACATCTCAACGTTAAAATCGAAGCGTTCACATGTTTGCAGCAGCCGCAGATGGTGCGAAGCTATTTTAAAAAAAATTTAGCTTCGAGGAATCATTCGATAGAACTACCGATACAAAAACGGTAGTGGAACGGGGCAAAGGTGTTACGTAGTTTGCAAGGACGAAAAATGGATTGTTCTTTTTGCGAACTTCGAGTAAAAATTGTAAATCGTACCAGTGTCGAATGTTCTAATCCCGTGCAAGAAATTACCAATAACAGTAGAAAATTAGTTTTCCGATCATTGAGTATGATGTGTTGCCTACAAACCAGGCTATATATTTATCAAGTTTTTTCTGTCGTATCCGACCGTTGGCTCAGTTAGTCCATTTTGGCCTTTAGCATACAAAACGACCAGAGCCTGAACACCTACATCAAATGATATGTAACCTTTGTTTATTGACTACGGTCATTGAATAATTTTAGTTTATTCCATAATTAATAGTTGATGATCTTAAATATCGTCCCGTCATCTGGCGTAATTAAGTCAGATTCAGATGTTACCAATAAATGTAGGGCACCTCTATATTACCATTATATTAGTTGTTTGAGCTTAGGGAACAGATTTCCTTTAACACACGAGCTGCGAGTTCATTAAATTAACGTTTGATGTCGAAAAGTTACGTTTTCAAATGTAAATCCTTTATTCAAAAACGGGACTCGTTTTGATTATTATTTTGTAACATTTCGGCAGAGGGTAGCAATAGCACTTATCTCAATACGGTGTCCTTCATGTACTTAATTGGGGATAATCAAGCAAGTCCCGAAGTTTCAATATGGGTACTCGATATTTGTGTAGCCTGGTTTGTAGGCAACACATCATGCTCAATGAAAAGAAAACGAATATTTGTTTTTGCAATTCGTAACTTCTTATGCATGGGAGTTTATTTAAAGCACTTGGAAGAAAATTTCAATACAGAACCATTTTACAAAAACTTTCACAAGAAGATCGCACAAACAACACATTTTTGGGTACTTGCAAACTGCGTAACACTCTCGCTCCGTTTCGTTGCCAATTTCACTACCGTTTTTATAACTTTAGTTCTGTCGAATGAACTCAAGGCTCAATTGTTTAACGAATAGCTTCGCACCATCGGCAGCTGCTGCAATCATGTAATCGTTGCGATTTTAACGTTGAGAAGTTTGACTTGTGTTTGAATGGGTTTTCTGCGAGTTCTCCAACGTGTCCTCCTGTTTTGGTTACAAAGCCTTTCCCTTTTCAATTTGTGTTGTCCAAATTCAATGCTAACTTTTCTCACCCATCGAGAACTACCAGTCTACCGATCGGACGACCCAGAGAAATCAGTATCATTTTCCGCAATGCCCGAGTCTGCCGCTTTCCTGTCACTCCCAGTAGCCGCCAGTTCCACAATTTAAACCTGTAAGCGAGAAAGGAATGATAACAAAGTTTTATTTTTGATTATAAAATAAACAAACATTTATGCATTTTGAGGTTAAATCTTCAAATATCCAAAGAATACTTAGATACTCTTTGATATATCTATGGTTAAAGTGGTTAAAAAACTCGCTCTGACATCTAACGTTAGTTTCATAAAGTATATAAAAAAAAATAGTGTGGTGACATCTTTGAGCTGTAGGTTGCAACTAAAATAATGTGGGTAATAAAGTGTCCTGCATTTATCGATAAAATGTTAGTCCGCAATAATAAGGACAGATGTCACAACAATGTATTCTGCTTGGATTATTTTAATATTACCAAAAACTCAGGCAAGGCTATAAACATTTTGAGATTTGTGCCTTTCACTGTTAAAGAAGTAAACCACGAAACTCGAAAATTAAACTTTTCGCTCCTGTATTATAGCCTATTCCTTTTCGTCAGCGTTTTTGGATTGCCATAGGACAGGGCGAGTGAACGAACGGCCGTCCGTACAGATTTTTTGACAATTTTAATAAAGTATCTGTTCGCAATATACGAGTTAAATCGCCATAAGAGTACGCCGCAATAAATAAAAATTTTAATTGGGTGTTCATTTTAAGGACATTTGAGAGCTAAGTTCCATGTGCGTTAGGTTAGATACAAGATTTGTAAAAATTTAAAAAGCCCAAACTAATCTGAGCTAACCTAACTAGCACGCTAACCTAACCTCACTAAAATTTTATTTTAACCTTCGATCTCCTCGCACATTATATTCTCCTGATACCAGATTTCTGAGCTAACCTAACTAGCACGCTAACCTAACCTCACTTAAATTTTATTTTAACCTTCGATCTCCTCGCACATTATATTCTCCTGATACCAGATTTCTGAGCTAACCTAACTAGCACGCTAACCTAACCTCACTTAAATTTTATTTTAACCTTCGATCTCCTCGCACATTATATTCTCCTGATACCAGATTTCTGAGCTAACCTAACTAGCACGCTAACCTAACCTCACTCCTGATACCAGATTTCTGAGCTTACCATGGGCTGCATTTACTCTCAAGATTCACTCGGAACAGAATATGCGTTTATTTTGTTTGTACAGTTTTCAATATAAAAATTATTTACAGAAGTTGTACTTTATTTTCCTCCCTAATAACAAAACTGATAGGAAGATTACAGTACATTACAATAAGCACCTGGTCCTTCGCACTTTGCCGAAAACACTTACAAATTTGGTAGGTATCACGAAGATATAACGTGAAAGGAGGTCTTTCAGGCCCAAATACACTTGTTCTTGGTAGACAAACTTAAGTAAAAGGTGTCTTGCTACTAGGAGAACAGAATTCACGAAGAGGTCTTTTTCTATCACTATGAGAGTTATTTCAAAGCTTAATTTCGATTTAAAAATTTGCCATTCTGTATCGGGATCATATGATGTGCGAGGAGGTGTTTCTTTTCCTAATACTACACCTGTTACTTGTCGACACAGTTACGTAAAAGGTGTTGGGCTACCAGGAGAACATAATATACGAAGAGGTCATTTTCTATTCTGTCAGAATTATTTCAAGGCTTTAATTCGATTTAAAAATTTGTCAATTCTATATCAGGATCATATGAGTGCGAGGAGGTGTTTCTGTTCCTAATACTACACCTGTTACTTGTCGACAAACTTATCCAAAGGTTACAAAAGTTACAGCCCTTTGAATTTTCTTTCGAAATTGGTTTCTAGTCTATAACTTTTGATTGAGAAGTCTGATCGAAAAAGTACGAATTGTTTTGGATTCTACGCACCAAAATTAATAAGGAAAAGTGTTTTCCCGAGAAATTTTGGTGCAGTCGATTTTTGGTAAAAAAGGAAGGTTATACACTGCCTTTTTTTTGCCCCGAAAAAAAAATTGTCTCAGATCGACCCGGAAAAAAAATTTTCTAATAGAACGTGGCCTGTAGAATCCATAATTTCAAACAGTTCCAAGATTGGGCTACTAGTTCAAAAGTTACAGGCGTACTACCGACGAAATTAGTTTCTACAGATGATGATGTTTTCAAAAAGAGTAATTGCGATATATGTAGTTACCTATACCTCATTGTATGGAAAAATACAGAATCTGTTAGCAGGGGTAAAAAAACTATTGAGAGGTATGTAACCTATGCTAAATATCATATCATAGAGGTATAGGTACCTGTTTTTAACGAGTTAGTTTTATGAAATACAGCCTTACTTACCTAACTATAGAGGAGACTTTATTGGAGAAGTGCACACAAGAGGAAGAATAGAATGACAGAGGTTGGTATTTTCACTTGACCATAAACTAAAAAGATGTATTGCGCAATAATTACACTTGACTAATTAGACAAAAATCTTAAACTAATGATATATACACGGATCTATTTCGCTATTCGAAATTAAACCGATCTGCACTAAGTTTGTTTAATCTTTCAGCAGTTTCTAGTGTAGTCGGTCTATCCTTAGGATCTGCCGACCAGCAGTTTGTATAAATCGCACGATATTCATCGACTGTACCTGTAGCATCTTCTTCTGCGGCTTTTGGACGTTGATGAAACTTCACAACCTGTAAAGAGGAAAACATTCAGAACAATAATAAATTATGACTTGTACAAACTTTACTGCGATTATAGGAAAATCTACGGTTACAATAAAAAACTGTACAACCTTCTTAACGATTGTAGGACAATTCGCACCCGAATAATTCGCACCGGAATTTCGCTCCCCTAAGAGGGTATTTTGTGTATGGTTGACTTTTAACATAGAAAGTCGGATGTGCGAAGTATTAAATTAACTCAGAGCTTGAAATCTCCAATATTACCTACTCACCAATATCACGTTTTATTACTTTGTGCATGTAATAGACGTATACCTACATTTAAAATTTGGATACTTTCAATATTAAGGTATAACTTGGAATCGTGACGTCCATTTTGTGTTCAAACTCTAAATGGGATAATTTATTAATATTGAATAAAAGTTCTCTAAACCGTTCCCATATAATTTAATAAAACGAAGTGATACACTACATGTTTCGACCAACGGTCATCTTCAGGTGATCTACAAGATGGTAGAGATCATTGAGGAGAGACTATAGCTATAAAACTTACAATAGATGGAAAACAATTAAAAACCCAAAAGGGCAGTAAAACTGGAAAGCCCAACGACCATATCCGTGGTTGGTTCCAGAGTAAAATTGAAATTTGAAGAGGTTGATAAACTAAATTTTTTGCAAGGGAGGGCCGAACCTAAAAACTAACATTAGACAAAAGACTATATCTTAACTAATAAAATACCCAATTAAGGGCTTTGAAACTGGAAACCATCTGCACTTCCAAAATCAGTGCTCGGTTTAGCTAATCTTACCTTGTCATCGTTGACCCAGATCCTGGCATTGCATGTTAAACTAAGAGCCGATGGATCCTTCTTTGCTCTTCTCGCTCGACACAGCCATGATGAGCAGTTTTGGAGTTTAAGGTTCTTAGCAAAGAGGTACATGTATCCTTCATAGATTATGTATCTCTTTCCCGTTTTCGTTGTACCGAACTCCATTGTTACGCGCCCCGTATAGTTTGCACCGCCTAAATCTCATATCCATTATCAACTTTTTGTAACAAATCAAATTTCAACTTTTAGCCTCAGGGACAAGTCCATTTTTGATGATATTTTCCTTGATTTTGGCATTTTAATGTGGCACTTAAATATTTATGTTGGTTAAACAATAGCCATACAATTTGTAGAGGAATAATTTTTTTAATAGTATTTATGAGGCAAGAATTCATACGTACAATCCTATGTACCTTTTTAAATGGAATGGACCATATCAAAGCAGTAGAGATATTAGGTCACTTTAATAGCATCCATATCACTCAAAATCTGGAATTTAGTACTTATTTTATTGTAATCTCCGTATTAAACATGAGAACACTAAATTTTCATTCATGGCACCTTTACCATGAATGAAAATTTATTTAAAAAAAAAACAAAAAAAGGTAAAAAGACACTCATCCGTGATGTAAATTGTCCATGCATCTCATGTTCACAAGTAGACGGAGGGACCGACAAGAAATCCAAATTCCAACTTTTTAGGGACAAATTATCCAAATCCAAATAAAGCGACAAAATATCCAACCAATTTGGAAACTCCGATTTGGATATCTTGTCGGTGGCGCGACAAGATATCCAAATATCGAATTTTTTTTAGACAAGAAATCCAAATTTTATTCAAGCCCTTTAATCACATATGAACCTTGTGCAGTACGAAACATTTCAGTTTCAGTGTTAAAGCACGCCATAGCATTTATGTTTTAATACAGCGTCAAAGAATTAGGGCCTACCTACTAATAAATGAGTTCTTTCATTTCATTTTTATTTTTCGTAAAAAATAATGTACAATTGTATTACAACGTCAGACTAACAAACATTTAATAGACAATAACATTTTCACATACAGAGAGGTACTCGCCTTCATTGTAAATAACATTGGTCGCTAGGAAACGTATTTTAGTTTTGAACTGCTGCAGTGATCGGCTACTTTTTATCGTTTAGGGTAATAAGTTATAGTAAAATATACTGCGGTATGTCGGTGATTTTTTAAAAAAAGAGTGTTTCGGTTTGGGCAGATAAATTATTAAACTACACTACACTATTAAACGCTGTATAAAAACATACTGAATGCTAATTGCTATGCCGTGTTTTAACACTGAAACTGAAATGCTGATACGGAATTTTTTGTACCACACAAGGTTCATGCCTGATTAAAATTATAATTAATAAGTACTTTTAAAGCTCAGCACTTTGACAAGCACAAAGCTCTCACGCTGAAAACAACTACTGTTAAAAACGTATAGTAATGATCAAATACACGAAAAAGCGGCGTACCTTTATCTATTTGAAAATTGGATATCTTGTTGAAAACTTTCCAAACTTTTTGGATTTCTTGTCTAAAAAAGTTTGGATATCTTGTCAAAAAATTTCCGAACTTTTTGGATATTTTGTCCAAAAAATTTGGATTTCTTGTCTAAAAAAAATTCGATATTTGGATATCTTGTCGCGCCACCGACAAGATATCCAAATCGGAGTTTCCAAATTGGTTGGATATTTTGTCGCTTTATTTGGATTTGGATAATTTGTCGATAAAAACTGGATATCTTGACGAAAACAACCCAAATTATTTGGATAATTTGTCCCTAAAAAGTTGGAATTTGGATTTCTTGTCAGTCCCAGTAGAGGGATGCTGCTAAACGCTGGTATCGGTCTATCAGCAAAACTGTCACCTGACATTTCTTAAAACTATTTACCCAGTTTTATTGTACCAATTCACAATCAAGGTTTTTTTCATTTGGAAACCTTTTAGCACGTACAAATAATATTGCAATAGGAATATAAAAGTCTAAATAAAATTTTAACAATTATTATTTGTTAATAGCTGCAAGTTAAGTTTCCTAGTTCTCTAACCTTCGATGTCGTCCATTTAAAGGACACATAACGAAATACGTATGTATTGTCTTAAAAGAATCTCAAGTAAATTATAATCATATTTGAACGTAAAACAAATAGATTCTTGAGAGTTTCCGTAAAATTAAAGAGATAAGAACTGTAAAGTAACGAAAAAAGCAAAAAATGTTGATAAATATCGTGAAAAAAATTGATCTTGCTATAAATTATATGGCTATTATTTAAATAATATAATGAAATTGTGAAGATCCATGACTCTCAATGGGGTGCTTAAGAAGCTTCGGAGAAATAACACCAAAATCTACCCATTTACTATTATAACATTTTTATGGGGAGTTTTGGTGTTATTTCTCCGAAGCTAAATAATATATGGTGGTGCATTAGAAACGATACATAGCTATTTCTGTAAATTAAAATAATTTTCAAAAAACGCTTTGGCACGTCAAATTGATCATGGAAGGAAACAGTGTCTAAAATAAAACTTGCTCACTAATGCTTTTGTCTCGCATCGCTGACAGTGCAACCCTTAAAATCTTAAATGATGCATCGTTGGTAAGGTCGCCCATCTCTGAATTCGGATATGTAATTTTTTTGGGTTAGTTGTTTCATTTCCAGCGCATTCGACGTTGCAGGTACAAGTTTTCTCTTTTTTATACCACTTGCAACTGCATAATTTTGACGCACGATCGCATTAGCTTCTATTACATAGTGATCGGCCCGACATCCTTTCATTGACATAAACAACAGCGCGCCCTCAACTTACTTTTAAAATATTTCGAAAATATCAAATCTAAAAAATTATAGTCTCACCAAATTCAGAGAAGGAAAGCCTTTCCAATGATGTCCTATCTTCCTTGTTGCGCAATTACCAATGCTAAGGGTTTTGCTTTAGTACTAGGTATGCCATACAAAAATTAAAAAGGAAGTATATAGGTACTTCATAATTACAAACATTTAAAAGAAAAAATCATCAATATCGACCTGTTTCTAAAACGTTTCAAGATTTTCAAAACCCTTACTGTTTTGATTATCAACAATCTCTTAAAAAAATGCCAGAATTTTTCCATGTATCTCTTCAAACTATAAAATAAATAACAGTAAGAAAATCAAAAAGAAACTTTTAAGTTCATTCACTACCATAGTTGTAGCAAAGATAACGCGCAAAAAAATAAGCAGTTAGTGTAATTTTACTCAGTCACCAATAATCAACATATAGCCATATGTGGTCAAAGAAACGTAAAACTGGTTCTAAGAAAACTGGAAACTTACCTTTTCTGAACACCACCACAACACTACCACCAGAAATAAAATTTTTTAAAATTAAAAAAAAAGTATACACAAAATCAAAACCCGTGCTCAGATAAATTTTAAAATACCACTCTGTCAAACGTTCAAGAATGAAGATACTATACAGGCGTTAAAGTTCCAATTAGTTGTGGTCATACGTACTTAAACCTGATTTTTCGGACCTAATTACTTTTACCTTGTAATAATATCATATTCCAGAAATAATAGAAAGGATGTCATTACGATATTTCTCTTTTTATGAAGTGCAATTTGTGTTATCGGGGTCTTTTCAAATTTACCTTTAATTATAATATTATCTTAATTACTTATCCAAATTTAGTGCCATCTATGAAATGCATTGTTCTATTGTCATTTATACATACTCGTTTTGTCTAAAATAAATTTAATTCATTTCCTTTGTCACCCTTTTCAACTAAAGAAATAAAGATCAATTTTTTATGTCTTCCTTAAGAAATCTTTATGTAAGGGAGCGTTAAAATTACTCTTTTTCTATTTTCATCTTGATCTTATAATGTAAATATTTTTAACTTTAGACTTATCACTTTGTTTGTGTACGGTATTATATGTTGATTCTGTTTTAATATTAAGAGCGTCTCAAAAGTAGCAAATATTACACATAATATTGTAGATATACTATAACTAGGTATAACTATTTGGTATATTACTCCACAAAAGACGTTTCAGTTATTCTTATTTTCTCAAAACGAAAGCGCAGTAGTTAAAAATTATGTGTTCTTAAATTACAGGATTTAACTATATCAGACTCTTCATACAACTTCAAAAAAAAACCAGCGTGATTATATTTAAGAAATGGAATACTTAAGAATCGCGATGTGTTGAAAATGAAAGACCAAATAACTATTATTTGAAACATTTTTCCATGAAGTAGATGTTTACCAAGATGTGCTCTACTACATACATTCTGTAAAGGCAATGGTCTAGTAGCCTCTTAAAAATATTTAATTTTAATAAACCAAAGATTTACAGAATTATCCGGGTGTGAATTATTCGGGAGCGAATTTTTCGAGTGCGAATGGTCCGGGTGTGAATTATCCGGGAGCGAAATGTCCAGGGTGCGAAATATCCTGGGAGCGTAATGTCCGGGTGCGAATTATCCGGGTGCGAATTGTCCGGGCGCGAATTGTCCGCACACGCCTTCTTAACTATACCGTGTGTCTCAGGGAGAAGGATCCACGAGGTCTTTGATATGTATTTGAAGTTAGCGTTCAACATACATTATTGCGCTTGTTTGATAATGATAGAAAGAGAATGGAGTAGTACGTTGAAAGCTAATTCCAAAGGCCTCGTGGATCCTTCGCGAAAAAATACATTGCCGTTTGCCTATGGTGCCTTTTACCTGGGACACACTGTATACGCTTCTTCTGCAAACGTTAGTAAATTTAATTACTGTAATCCTGACGTTATAAATTGCACAGAAATAACTGTGGCAAATAGAAAAAACTCTGCAAACGACCTTTTCTCATTCACAATTTTTGCTTTTTTAGGTGTCAAAAATCAGGGTGGGTAGAACTTACTTTGTAAACCACAACTTCATTTCCATGTAAATTGGAATAAGGTATCTCGCGATACCTCATCTGCCATAAGAGAACTCCAAAAGAATAAATATCACATTTGGCAGTGGGTACTCTTCCCATTAATAGTTCCGGTGCCGCATACAATATTGTGCCCTAAAAACACTAATTATCATTGTCTCATACAAACCGCAGCTAAAACCAAACAAAAATCTTCATTCGAACAATCAACTCGCTGAGAATTTCCAAAATCGCACAGTTTGCAAATGTCACCATCGCACAAAAGCACATTGGCAGGCTTCAAATCTAAGTGCAGCACGTTATTCGAATGGCAATAGTGTAATCCTGCACAAATATCCAACCCATATTTAATAACCGTTGCAGAACTTAAACTAACGGCACGATCATCTAGTATGTCTTGTAAATGCCGACACCTGCCCAGGTACTCCATTAAAACCACGCCGTAATTTGTATTCGCTTTACAGATTACGTCGATTATTTTTATGACATTCTTATGATTCAATCCGAGCGCATTCTTTTCTCTCAATTCACCATCCTGATGTGTACGCAATTTAACTACTTTTACGGCAACTCTAGAATCTTAATCAAATTCTTCTCCGTAAGGGAGGATAATGTCGAATTTCTTACCTACCTTTGTAAACTCCACTAACAACAGTCCCGAACGCACCCTTACCTAAAACATTCACGTTCTTAGGCGAACTAATCCCGCTGAGTAACAAATGGTCTTTATTCGGAGTATTTATCAGCAATTTCTTACAACTGGGTACTTTTATGCAGACATCGTTTACTTCTTGTGCCAAACTTGGAGGTTTCAATTTTTTGCATTTTGGAGATCCTTCGAAATTTAGATATCGAGCTGATATAGGCCTATAATTACTAAATATAAGGCAACGGATTTAGCTTGGATACTTTACCTGTTTTTAACTGTGCCGATGGGTTCGTTTGGTGACTTTGATAGTGGAGAGATAACTTTGGAGAACAAAGCCCTTCTAATTGGTGTACTCATTGTTTTTGTTTATATTTGTTTGATTCTGACAAGGCCACACGTAATCACAAGTGTACGTGGTTTATTCAATCTATTTTACCTTTCGTACGTACATTAGGAAATTTTGCATTTATCA